>NC_091475.1:99683497-99987497 GCF_036971445.1 Narcine bancroftii | reverse complement strand
TTTAGGGTATCCTGCACGAGGACCCTCAAGTCCCTTTGCACTTCCGAATTCTGAATTTTCTCCCCATCCAAATAATAATCTGCCTGTTTATTTCTTCTTCTAAAATGTACAACTGTACATTTCTCAACATTGCATCTCATCTGCCAATTCTTTGCCCACGTTCCTAAACTGTCCAAGTCTCTCTGCAACTTTTTGGTTTCTTCAACAATTCCTACTCCACCACTTATCTTGGTGTCATCTGCAAACTTAACCACAAAACCATTCAATGCATAATCTAAATCATCAATATAAGAAGTAAAAGGAAGCGGCCCCAAGCACTGACCACAAGTAAATGACAACCAACTAGAACAGGATCCCTTTATTCCCACCCTTTGCTTTCTACCTATCAGCCAATGCTCCACCCAATTTAATATCTTTCCTGATTCACGATGTATACTTCTCTGACAGTCTTTAAATACTTTAAATGAGTTCTGATAATTAATGGATCAAATTGAAAAGGTAAAAGAAAACAATTTCATGTTTGTAAATGCTTTGTTAAGGCCATTATTGAATTTCTTGTACATCATCTTATTACTGAGGAATTTAAATCCAGTTAATTAAATATATACATTTTTTTTAAAAAACCTCCTGTCTGTGAAGGTGGCCATGAAATACAAGATTTTTCTCAAACAGGTTGGTTCTCAGATGTGGTTCAGTGGAGCAGTTCTAATTTCCACATCAAGTCCAGTTTTTGAGTGAAATCTTATTGTATTATAGTTTAAAGTCACTGCCCCATTGTCAAAAAAAATCTCCAAAAATGATCAATACAATTTCTGTTCCAAATATGAAAAGTTGAATCTTGCAAAGCTGGTTGGAAAAGAAGACTGAATAAAATCAGACTTAAAAGAAAAAAATCATGGAATCCAAAATGCTTGCTGAACTGAACATTATTTCAACACCTCTCTGAAAAGTACAATAATTTAACAAATACTCATTTTTTTTTAAGAAGTTTTCAAATGAGGCATTTTCTTCAATTTCAAATGCCTGGTTTTTCTCTGCCATCGGATGTCAATGTCATGAATACATTTTTTAGTTTACAACATTCACATAAAGCTTTAATATCCTTTACTTCTAATGAAATGGATGACCTAAGGCATGCCCCAATATTTTTAAGGATCATTTCTATAGTCTTTCATCTAAAAATGTATGCACTCCCAAGGCTCCAATAGTTCAGTGGTTAGAGCACTAGCCTTGTAAAACAGAGATCTTAAGTTTGCTCCTTGCAGGGCTTCATCTCTATAAAGGGCATTGGACAAAGTGGCAGCTCTCTGTCTTTCTTCCTTCTGATAGACAAAGTTAAAGAATTTCATGTATGTTACATACTAAAATGTAACAATATTGTGAGAATAATGGAACCTTTACCTTTAAAATTAAAAATTCTTGGGAAAATAATTTAAATTTGTCTAAATCAGAAGAGATCTGGGATTCAATTTTTAGGGTATTCAATACTATGTCATTATGTGTCTGCCATTTTTTATTACAACTTAAGGTTGTACATAGGGGCCATATTTCCAAAGCCAAATGATCTCATATTTATCCAGAGGTAAACTCGTGTTGTGCAAGGGAGGTGAAGCCTCTAATTCATATGTTTTGGTCCTGTCCTAGTCTTGAAAAGTACTGGAAGGAGGCTTTCCAAACTTTATCTTTAATCTTGGATATAAAGTTAGAACCAAATCCTTTAGTAATGCTTTTTGGTACAATGGAAGAAAATGATGTTTTGTTAACCCCAAAGAAATATCATGACTTGTCTTTACTTCTCTTTTGTCTAGATGAGCTGTACTTCTCAAATGGAAAGACGTCACCTCACCTACTCGTGCTCAGTTCTTGAAATATATTATGTTTTGTTTGTTTAGAAAAGACTTTGATATTCAATCAATAATTCTAGCTTAAGATTCCAAACAATGTGTGGAACATTTTTGAATTATTAACAAAGTCTTTAGATATATTTTATAATCTTGAGTTTAGTTGGCTTTTTTCATTCACTTTTAGGAGTAAAGTTTATGCTGTTCCTTTCCATCATGCAATGTTGTAAGGAGTATGGGATTTTGATTATATATTTTTTTTTGTCTTTGTATATTTACTTTTGCTATAATGAAGACGCTGTTTACATCCGGTACCGCACGGATGGCAGTCTCTTCAATCTGAGGCGCCTGCAAGCTCACACCAAGACACAAGAGAAACTTGTCCGTGAACTACTCTTTGCAGACGATGGCGCTTTAGTTGCCCATTCAGAGCCAGCTCTTCAGCGCTTGACGTCCTGCTTTGCGGAAACTGCCAAAATGTTTGGCCTGGAAGTCAGCCTGAAGAAAACTGAGGTCCTCCATCAGCCAGCTCCCCACCATGACTACCAGCCCCCCCACATCTCCATCGGGCACACAAAACTCAAAACGGTCAACCAGTTTACCTATCTCGGCTGCACCATTTCATCAGATGCAAGGATCGACAATGAGATAGACAACAGACTCGCCAAGGCAAATAGCGCCTTTGGAAGACTACACAAAAGAGTCTGGAAAAACAACCAACTGAAAAACCTCACAAAGATAAGCGTATACAGAGCCGTTGTCATACCCACACTCCTGTTCGGCTCCGAATCATGGGTCCTCTACCGGCACCACCTACGGATCCTAGAACGCTTCCACCAGCGTTGTCTCCGCTCCATCCTCAACATCCATTGGAGCGCTTTCATCCCTAGCGTCGAGGTGCTCGAGATGGCAGAGGTCGACAACATCGAGTCCACGCTGCTGAAGATCCAGCTGCGCTGGATGGGTCACGTCTCCAGAATGGAGGACCATCGCCTTCCCAAGATCGTGTTATATGGCGAGCTCTCCACTGGCCACCGTGACAGAAGTGCACCAAAGAAAAGGTACAAGGACTGCCTAAAGAAATCTCTTGGTGCCTGCCACATTGACCACCGCCAGTGGGCTGATAACGCCTCAAACCGTGCATCTTGGCACCTCACAGTTTGGCGGGCAGCAACCTCCTTTGAAGAAGACCGCAGAGCCCACCTCACTGACAAAAGGCAAAGGAGGAAAAACCCAACACCCAACCCCAACCAACCAATTTTCCCCTGCAACCGCTGCAACCGTGTCTGCCTGTCCCGCATCGGACTTGTCAGCCACAAACGAGCCTGCAGCTGACGTGGACTTTTTACCCCCTTCATAAATCTTCGTCCGCGAAGCCAAGCCAAAGAAAAAAAAATGTTATGGATGTGATGCAATATTTTGATTTGTGCAATTTCTTACATTTTGCATTCCACATAAACTATGTACTGACTTGTAGTTTTAAGTATAAAATCAATAAAACATATTTTAAAAAGAAAAGAAAGTCATTGGTTCCAGAAATAGACATATAAACCTCAAAAGAAAAGACATCAGGATTACAGTCAGAAATACTTGTATTGAGCCTGGCATTGGATTGGGACTTGACATTACATTTTTATTACACAGTTCCAAGACATCTTAAAAGACATCTGGATTTGTGTCAGTATTGGGAGAGCTGTCAGATCAGCTATTAATGCAAAAACTTTCAATCAATATTTTCGCAACAGTCATAACTTAATCCAAACTCCCAGGCTTTTCCTGAGATATTTTATTCCTGAATATGTTGACAGGACTAACCCAATTCAGGGAATGGTGAAGGAAGTTTGCACATTGATTTCAGATCACACAAAATATCGGGTAAATTCTGGGTGTGGAAACTCACAGCACCATGATGCCGCAAAAAAACAAATTTCATGACTTGTTCATGACAATAAATTCTGATTCTTTTCTCTCTCTGTGCTCTCTCTCTCTCTCGCTCTCTCTCTCTCTCTCTCTCTCTCTCTCTCTCTCTCTCTCTCTCTCTCTCTCTCTCTCTCTCTCTCTCTCTCTCTCTCTCTCTCTCTCTCTCTCTCTCTCTCTCTCTCTCAAATTCACCACTTACATGAAAGTACAAGAAGGAAATACATTCTGGATGAGAGAACTCAATGTCCATTAGCAAGAGTGGTTCAATACTATCATTATTGACTCAGTTAACTGAATCCTAAAGAACATTGTTGCTGGAATCAGCTTGACATGCTGTCAAATATTTGACAATTTTCCTGTCACAGATGTATCTGTAGATGACAGCAATCACACAGATGTCACCATCATATTGGCCTTCCAGAGAAGGTGCTATCTATGCATTGTGGGAATCCTTCCTCATGTTGTGTGGGGCTGCCATCATATTAAATACAGAAATTTCAGAATATCATGCCTTCCATATTTCCATGTGTTCTTATAGCATGGAAGGAAGCTATTTCACCCCATTAATTCTTTGGCAGCTCATATTATTTGACTTGCAGTAGGAAACCAGGGAGAACATGCAAACTCAACTAAGACTGCTCCAGAAGTCAGGATTGAAACTGGTCACTGGAACTGTGAAACAGTAACTCTACTGCCTACACTAATGTGCCACCTATGAAGCATTGTAGACAGTTAGCAAAAGTTGTAACCTCATAGCCAGGAGTCAAAAAGCAATGTATTATAATATTACAGAACTAGAACCCAATGAATTTAAAAGTGAAATGTCAGCTTGGATAAATCACAACAAAACATGACTGAGGCACAGCAGCAGGTCACAGAGTAAGTACTAACCAATCCCCACAATATATGGATAAAGTCAAAGCACAGGAGTCCCACTACATCGAGTCCTGAAGTGGGAGATAATTTAATAGATAACAGGAGGATGCTCCAATAACATGTATTCTTCAGCATATCAGTCCAAAAAGCAAGGTTGAAAATCCTGCAATTCTCTTTGGGGAAAAAGCAATCTCCTTCTCAAGTTCCCAAAAGAGCATAAGAAGATCAGAAACAGGGGCAGGAATAAAACAGCCAAGGCATGGAGCATGCTCCACTTTTCAGTAAGATGATCTAATCTTGGCTTCAACACCATTTCCATTGCTCTCATTGTATTGATTTCTTGTTGTTTAAACCTCAATTAATCCCCAACTCTATTTTATTTGATGATGCTGCCTCTCCAGTTCTTGTGGGTGGAGAATTTTAAACAGCTGCAATGTTTTGAAAGAAGAAATTCCTCCTCATCTCCATTTTAAACAAGAAACGATGCTCTCTTGTTCTGGATACCCACAGTAAGGGAGCATCTGCTTTGCATCACTCTGCCAATTCCCCCAGAAAGTTGCATTTTTCAAAAAGATCAGCTTGCATTCTTCTAATATTCCCTTAAACACAGGTCCTATTTGCTCACCCTTTATTCTATAAAGCCACCCCTTCAGTTCGAATCAACCCAATGAATTTACTCTGTGTTGCCTTTAATGCATGTGTATTCTTCCTTGAAAAAAGTGAAATCTGGTGGTAGTACTAACATTATATCAAAAAGAAATGTACATGAGCATTACAGGAATGTTACCCAAGCTAGTATCTAGGAATCTCTCCCTCTCCCTCTCTCTCTCTCTCTCTCTCTCTCTCTCTCTCTCTCTCTCTCTCTCTCTCTGTTTCATAGATACATAGCACTGATTGCTGCCACCAGTTCAATTCTGTGTCAGTGCTTGAACTGCTAGTTTTGAATTAATGTAGCTGAATTGCTGGCCCCTCAAGATCCATTGTGCCCTACTGGCCATACATCTTATTGAAGTCAGTTTTTCTCATCAAACCTAATAGGTTGAGGACGGTGCACTGTTACGAGCCCAGAGGACACCAAATCCCAGCAGCAACAGAAATTCGCCAAGACAAATGGTTACTTAAATAAAAGTTGCTTTTAATTATCGTTAAACATGAAAACAGGATCAAACTCTAACATTACTATTAACTTACTTAACCTAACTTAACCTCTTTTGAATTCTAAGCACGTGTATGTAATATGTATGTAAGTTCAGAAAAGTTCTTTAATTCACAGTCCAATCTCACTTCCCATTCCTCCAAGTTCACTGGTTGCAGGAAATTCTTATACTGTGCACAGAATTTAATATTTATGAAGTTCACCAGGCTTTGGTGTTTGAAAGGTAAATGGTTACCTCTTTTTTTCAGGTCACCACAGAGTTCCTTTTTGTTTCTCTTATTTTAAGTGAAACATTAGGCAGCCAGTCCTTTCTTCTTGTATAGACCACAAGGGCTTTGACCAGGCTGAACTAAGAACTCACAACCTGTCTTCACAATGGGGTTTAACCACAAGCTTGCTAACTTTCCTGTTCCAGTCCCAGCTGCTGCTGCTGAACTCTAGAACTGTAGAACTGAATTCTCTCTCTCTCACACACACACAGAAAAGACTGTTTTACTCTCTCTGCTTGCAAGACCACATAACCCTCCTAGAACAGCAACCTGCACTCAAGACATCCTACAGATCTAGACCTAATCTGAGTTCTTTCATCTGTTGCTTTCCAAAACAACAATCCATTTGTGAAGTCTCTATAGGCACTCCACAAAGCTTTTGAAAAGGCACTTGGAGATGGCCTGTCTAGCTTGAGCAGAGATCCAGTATTTTAAATGAGATCTGTTTTGAAGTGTTTGTATGCAACCTACACTAAAAAAAACTTCCCACAGTTTATCTCCTTTAAAACATATATAATATAAAATAATACAATATAAAATTCAACATTACCTGTCACAGCACTCTAATGTTCACTGCATCAAAATATCTAGAAGCCTATCATCAAAGATGTTAGATTTCACCCAATTGATTTCACCCCACATGTTACTAAAAGTGGTTGCCGGCATTAAATGCAATGACAATGGACACAAACAAGGTCATGGATGCAGTGCTAGAGACTATGCTTCAGATTTCACCATTCCTTTATTCAGGTCTAGTGTCAACACAGATACCTGACAAAGCTTAAAATTCCCAATGACAACCAGCCAAATTCCTACCTAACTGAATAAATATGGATCAGAGAGGTTTTGTAAAAAAGAGACAGTAATCCAAAAATTTGGTCAGATTACTTAGTATAAATCCATTTAGTGCAAAAAAAAGATTTGAGTGTTGCAGTGGCTCTAGATGTAGAAAGCCTTTGCTAGACTGCAATGGGACTTTTTGTTTAAGGTCTTGGAAAAATTTGGATTTGAATTGACCTTTGTAAACTAGATTAGGACATTATATAATAATCCCAAAGCTAAAGTAGTGACTAATGGTCAAATATCTGCACTGTCTCAGTTGGCAAGGTGAAGTAGACAAGGATGTCGCTTATCTCCAGCTTTGTTTATTTTAGCTGAAGAACCACTTGCAGAAGCAATTCAGAGTGATTTAGAAATTAATGGATTTAGGGTTGGTCAGGAAGAGATAAAATTAGTTTATTCGCAGGTGATGTTTTAATATATTTGAGTGAACCTGAAACTTCTTTACAAAAGCTATATGTTAAATTATAAATTATAAAATAAATTTGAATAAAAGTAAAATTATGCCATTAATGGAAGTAGACTATAGTCAATGCCAAAAGGATTCTCAGTTTAAATGGCCAAAAGATGGTATTAAATATTTAGGGATTTGTATAGATAATAATCTGAAGAATTTATATAATTTGAATTATTTATTATTACTTAAAAATGCTGAGGAAGATTTAAGAAAAGGATCAATTTACCTCTGACTTTAGTGGGAAGGTTTAATTGTATTAAGATGAAAATATTTCCAAGAATACAATATTTTTTTCAAACATTAATACCCATCAATTTTTTTCCACGATTGAATATATATGTAAAGAAAATTTTCTGGAAAGGTAAAATGTCAAGAGCTTCTATAGAAAAGTTAACATGGAAATATGAATTGGGAGGCCTATAGCTTCCTAATTTCAAGAATTATTTTTCGAGCGACACAAAGGAAATTTCTAACTTCTTTCGAAAGAGAAGAAAAACCAAAGAAAAAGAGAAGAATTTGAAAAATATGCTATGTTTTTACTCATATGGCACCCATATACTCAAATATTAGATTTAAATTTGTAATGTTGTACTTCCTGTGCCTCTAGACCTGTAAGTATCTCCTCTGAATTGTATAAAAGAACTTTGTTTAAACATGTGTTTTCAATGGCATCCCTCTGTACAATCTTGTAAGTTTTTCTTCCTTTTATTTTATATAACTATATTGTTTATTTTATATATATTAATTAATTTAAGGGTTGGAGGTTCAGTGGGGGAGGTCTTGGGGGTCATATATTTAGTTTCTACTTTGTTTTCTTTTTGTAATTTGTAGTATTATATTAATCGTTGACTACTACATGTATGGAGAAAATTTTAAAATATTAAGAAAAAAGACAAGCCATCAAATGAGAGGACAAGTAAAATACAGCTAATTTCTAACCTTTCAGTCCAATCTCAAGCAGAAAGGTGATAATGATAATTTCAGATTTAAAATTCATTTATTGTCATGTAATAGTGCAGAACATGTAACTTTACACAAAAAGGCCTTCTGCCTGCCATAAGGCAGACAAAGAGTCACCATTAGTGTCGCCCACCAACTGATGACTTGTGAGGCTATAATTTATAATGAATTTATTATCATATACATTGCACAATGTACATATGCACTGAAATTCTTATTTACTGCAGCTGAATCAGTACTTCATATAAAAAAGCTACAAAATAAAAAAAATACAGTCTAAATACTTTATTGAATTTAAAAAGACGATAAATACACAAAAAAGGTAGATAATAAATATTCACAGTTTTCCTCATAAAGATGACTCAGCAATATTGCAGAAAGTCCTTTGGTAATGTTGGAGCAGTCCATGTTAACAAAGGGAGTCTTGAAAGCTCGATAATTGTTGCGATTAAACTATTCTAGAACTGCTGGTCTTCAAGCTTCTGTGTCTGTTCCTGAAGGTAGCAGTGATAAGAGGTTGTGACCAGGGTGATGGGGGACTTTTATGATACTGGATGCATTCTTGAGGCAATGCCGCTGATGAATATATACAATGCATATGAGATTAGAGTCTGTGATGGACCTGGCTATGCCTGTTACCTTCTAGAGCCTTCTGCATTCCTGATCAGTTGAATTTCCAAACCACGCTGTTGTGCAACCTGTTAGTATTTTTTCCATGGTGCACCTGTGGAAAATTGATGGAGAATTTGACATGCCAAATCTCCTCTGACTCCTTAGAAACTATAAACATTGGTGTGTTTTCTTCATGGTGGTGTCAATCTGTTGACTGTGAGACTCCCAGGAACTCCCAGGAACTTGCAAGTTATAACCCTCTCCACTCCATCCCATCAATGCAAACAGCTGTCCCTCTCCTTCCTAAAATTATCAATAAGCTGCAGGGTATTTGTGATGTTTTTTTTTAAATTTTTTTTATTTTTCACACTATGAACCATACTGACCAAAATACATACAGACATTTTTCTCTTGACATTTTCTCCCTTTTCCCCCCTCCCGTCCCTCCCTCCCTCACCCCCTTCCCATTTATTCAAAGTTCAATCTATATGATACATTAAATCCGTTAAACAATGTCGTCACTTAATAAAAATAAACAGGAAATTTTTGTCTTTTACTTTTACATACTGAGTCAGTTCATTTCGTTGTCTTCTCCTTCCGTCATTTTAGGTGATGGAGGTCCGTGGTAGGATTTCTCTATTGTGTTTCATGTATGGTTCCCATATTTGTTCAAATATTGTGATGTTATTTCTGAAATTATATGTTATTTTTTCTAATGGAATACATTTATTTATTTCTATGTACCATTGTTGTATTCTCAAGTTGTCTTCTAATTTCCAGTTTGACATAATACACTTTTTTTGCCACAGCTAGGGCTATCATAATAAATCTTTTTTGTGCTCCATCTGAATCGAGTCCAAATTCTTTATTTCTTATATTACTTAGAAGGAAGATCTCTGGGTTTTTTGGTATATTGCTTTTTGTGATTTTATTTAATATCTGGTTTAGATCTTCCCAAATTTTTTCACTTTCTCACATGCCCAAATTGCATGTATTGTTGTTCCCATTTCCTTTTTACAGCGAAAACATCTGTCTGATACTGTTGGGTCCCATTTATTTAACTTTTGAGGTGTGATGTATAGCCTGTGTAACCAATTATATTGTCTCATGCATAACCTCGTGTTTATTGTATTTCTCATAGTTATGGAGCATAGCTTTTCCCATGTTTCCTTCTTTATCTTTATGTTTAGATCTTGTTCCCATTTTTGTTTAGGTTTACAGTTTGTTTCCTCATTCTCCTTTTCTTGCAGTTTGATGTACATGTTTGCTATAATTTTTTTAAATTATCATTGTGTCTGTAATCACATATTCAAAATTGCTTCCTTGTGGTAACTTCAGAATGTTTCAGGTTTTCAGTTATGGTATGCAAATATTGTATTGTGAGTTATATTATATTTGTCCTTCTTTTGTTCAAAAGATAATAATTTATTTCCCAAAAAATAATTTTCTATTCTTTTGATCCCTTTTCTCTCCCATTCTCTGAAGGAAAGGTTATCTATTATGAAAGGGATTAGTTGATTTTGTGTCAATATTAATTTTGCTAGTTGATAATATATTTTATTCCTTTCTACGTGAATCTTCTTCCAAATGTTGAGCAGATGGTGCAATACTGGTGAATTCCTATGTTGCACCAATTTTTCATCCCACTTATATTCTATATGTTCAGGTATCTTCTCCCCTATTTTATCTTGCTCTAATCTGGTCCAATCTGGTTTTTCCATTGTTTGATAAAAATCTGATAGGTATCTTAATTGTGCTGCTCTATAATAATTCTTAAAGTTTGGTAATTGTAAGCCTCCATGTTTGTACCATTCTATTAATTTATCTAGTGCTATCCTCGGTTTTCCCCCTTTCCATAAGAATTTCCTTATTATTTTCTTTAGCTCCTTGAAGAATTTCTCTGTTAGGTGAATTGGTAATGATTGAAATAGGTGTTGTATCCTTGGGAAGATGTTCATTTTAATACAGTTTATCCTTCCTATCAGTGTTAGTGGTAAGTCTTTCCAGTGCTCTAAGTCATCTTGTAATTTTTTTCATTAATGGCTGATAATTTAGTTTATATAGATGGCCGAGATTATTATTTAGTTGTATACCTAGGTATCGAATTGCTTGTGTTTGCCATCTAAATGGTTATTTTTTCTTAAACTTTGTGAAATCCACATTATTCATTGGCATTGCTTCACTTTTATTTGCATTGATCTTGTACCCCAATACTTCTCCTCAATTTCTTATGTAATTCTTTTATTGATATTTCTGTTTCTTTTAAGTATATTATAACATCATCTGCAAATAGACTGATTTTATATTCCTCTTTTATTTTTATCCCTCTTATTTTATTTTCTGTTCTTATCAGTTCTGCTAGTGGTTCTATAGCTAATGCGAACAGTGAAGGAGATAATGGACATTCCTGCCTTGTTGATCTGCTTAATTTAAATTGGTTTGATATATATCCATTTACTGTCACTTTCGCCAATGGTCCCTTATATAATGCTTTAATCCAATTAATATATTTCTCTGGTAGGTTGAATTTTTGTAGTACTTTGAATAAATAATTCCATTCTACTCTGTCAAAGGCTTTCTCTGCATCTAAAGCAACCACCACTGTTGGACTTTTGTTTCCTTCTACTGCATGGATTAAGTTAATGAATTTACAGATATTGTCCGTTGTTCATCTTTTTTTTTTAATAAATCCAGTTTGATCTAGTTTTACTATTTTTGGTACACAGTTGGCCAATCTGTTTGCTAATAGTTTAGGTATTATCTTATAATCTGTGTTAAGTAGAGATATTGGTCTATACGATGCTGGTGTTAGTAGATCTTTCCCCGTCTTTGGTATTAATGTAATTATTGCTGTTTTGCATGAATCTGGTATGTTTTGTGTTTTTTCAATCTGGTTCATTACTTCCAGGAGAGGAGGAATTAACAAGTCTTTAAATGTTTTATAGAATTCTATTGGGAGTCCATCCTCTCCCGGTGTTTTATTGTTCGGTAGTTTTTTTTAATATCTCTTGTATTTCTTCTATTTCAAATGGTTTTATTAATTTATTTTGCTCCTCTGTTTGCAATTTCAGTAGTTCAATTTTAGTTAGAAATTCATCTATTTTATCTTCTTTCCCTTCATTTTCAGTTTGATATAGTTGTTTGTAGAATTCCCTGAAGTTTTTGTTGATCTCCGTTGGTTTATATGTAATTGTTTGTCCTTTTTCCTTGATGCCAATACTGTTCTTTTAGTTTGTTCTGTCTTAAGCTTCTACGTTAGTATTTTGTATGTTTTTTCTCCTAGCTCATAATATTTCTGTTTTGTCTTCATTATGTTCTTCTCCACCTTGTATGTTTGTAGTGTTTCATATTTTATTTTTTTTGTCTGTCTATTCTCTTCTTTTAGTTGTATCTTCCTTTATTGCTAATTCTTTTTCTGTATTTGTTATTTTCCTTTCTAACTGTTCTATTTCCTGATTGTAGTCCTTCTTCATCTTAGTTACATAACTTATTATCTGTCCTCTGATGAATGCTTTCATTGCGACCCATAGTATAAACTTATCTTTCACTGATTCCGTATTTATTTCAAAATACATTTTAATTTGTCGCTCAATTAATTCTCTAAAATCCTGTCTTTTAAGTAACATGGAGTTTAATCTCTATCTATACATTCTCAGTGGGATGTCCTCTAGCTCTATTGCCAATAACAGGGGTGAGTGATCCGATAACAATCTAGCTTTATATTCCGTTTTCTTAACTCTTCCTTGAATGTGGGCTGATAACAGGAATAGGTCTATCCTTGAGTATGTTTTATGTCTACCCAAATAATATGAATATTCCTTTTCCTTTGGGTGTTGTTTCCTCCATATATCCAAAAGTTGCATTTCCTGCATCAATTTAATTATAAATTTGGTTACTTTGATCTTTCTGTTAGTCTTTTTTTCAGTTTTATCCATGTTTGAGTCCAAATTAAGGTTAAAATCCCCTCCTATTAGTATATTCCCTTGCGTATCTGCACCTAATGAAGAAGATCAAAAATTTATGCAAGACATCTTTTTGAAGGGTATTTGTGATGTTGAGAGCAACATGTTGTTTTTTCACCACCCAATCAGGTTTTTGATCTCCATTCTGTTTTCCAACTTACCATTTCCAGAAATTTGATCAAAAATGGTAATGTCGTCAGCAAATTTGTAGATTGAGTTGGAGTCAAACTTGGCTACGCAGCATGCAACCATGGGGTGGCCCTGTGCACAAGGTCAGCGTGGAGGATGTGTTGTTGTCAATCCCTATTGATTATCATTTGCTGATTCAGTATCCATTACAAAGATACAATATTTAGAATTGTTGATGATCCCTCCCAACCCTTTTCACTCCCCCTGATCCTTTAGCTTGGTCATGAGTTTTACTAGTATGATGATGTTGAATGAACAACATGTATTCCTATGTTCTAGTGATCCAACGCAGATGGAGGGTCAGGAAGATGGCATCTGCCATTGTCCTGTTATGCCGATAGGTGAACTGAAGTTGGTCCGGAATAATCCTGAGACAGGAGCTGATGTTCTCTATAATCAAACTCTTGAAGTACTTCATCAAGGTACATGTCATTGCCACCAGTTGAAAGTCACTGAGAGACATCACGTTGCACTTCTTTGGCATCAGAATGATGGAGGTCCTTCCAAATTAGGTGGAGGCCTCAGACCAATGTTGTGAGAGTTGAAGATCTCCACAAAAACTCAAGCCAGTTGATTTGCATAGGTTTTAAGGACACAGCCAGCTTCATCATTAGATCTAGATACTTTTCGAGGACTCAGTCTCCTAAAGGTTTGCAAGACTGAAAAGTGTTGGAAGGGATCATCAATGATACCAAGCAAACAGGATTTTCCTTCAAATAACTGGTGCTGCCGTTTGACTTATTTGTGCACATGTGATGCCATATATACAATGCATATGTATATATCAAAATGACGTCAAAAGTGCTGAATTCCAGAGGATAGGTTAGAGAAATTATCTTTAATATCAAAGTACCACTTGACCATGACCTGAGTGAGTTCCAGGATTTCAAGTGGACAACATTTTCATTTTTCTGCCAATATCTGAGACAATGGGCAACCACATGTCAAAAAGTAAACTTAGTTAGACTGCTGTTGTCTGTAACCAAATCCACTTCTAGATGTTCCAAATAATGAACATCTAGCACAGCCTATCATTTAACTGGATGCACATAAACAACACATTAAATATTTAAACAATTTTAATTGCAATTTAATGCACACATTCTAAGTTCACTTTTTTTGCTAAAATTGGTCCGTCTCTTTGAACATTGAGCAAATTTGTTTGAAATTACATTTTACTGAAATTATCTGCTCAACTTTGAACTGCATATATTTCCTGCCCCAGGCTTTGGTTTGCTTTAATTTTTATTCTCCCTTCCTAACTTGCCACTATAATAAATTCTGCTCTTGGGTTTTACGTTGAGGGTGTATTTTTTTAAAATTTCAATCACAGTGGGTCAGCAGCCTCCAAGAACCGAGCTTAATCTATTTAGCATATGATAGGTTCTTGTGGGATCCTAGTACTGTAGTATCTTTTCATTGATTTGATTTTATGTAAATCAATTTTCTTAATTGTAATTATTTTTATTCTTTTTCCAAATGTTAGTTAATTCAAATGCACAACAAAATATTTGCATTAAAATATATCGCAATGTTCCTTTGTGTATTTTGGCTTCATTTCCAGTATTTCTGAATTATTTTTATTTCCATATTCTTTATTCTCTTGAGTTTCTGCATATTCTTCTAATTTGCTCTGCATGCTAAAATTAGAGTTATTTATTACCATGTCACATGGGGCTTAATTGCAGATGTCATTTACATGCATGCTATTAGTGCCTGCAGGTTGAATATTTTATCCAATCTCCACCCATTTACTTTCATCATATTTAGCTGATCTAAGGTCAGTACTTTGAGCTGTGCTGTCTTCAGAGAGGAAAACAGAAATCTGAGACATTATTCTGATAAAATTAGTGAAACCCCTCCATCGCTTAATTTTACCCTATCTGAAAATTTCTCTAGTACAGCAACTTTATGAAATTGCTGAGCTCTTCCGGTTTTATCCTCATGTCCATCTCTGAACACATTCACCATGCTATTGCTGGCTATGTCTTCAGCCAACTAAGCCCACAGCTTTGATATTCACTCCCTTATCCATGCATCTTTAAGTTCTTGCTTCTCCTTTAGGACAGACCTAAAGCCTATTACTTTGTCCAAACTTTTAGATTTTTTTTGCACCAGGTTATGCTTCTGCAAAGTATATTCAGTAATTTTATGTAAGCATAATGTAAATGGAACATGTAGTTATTGGCTTGCAGGTTTCAACTTGGACAGAAATCCACATCCCATGCCAACTGGTACTTGTGTGCATAATTCTTTCTTTTGGCAAATGTCCACTTTTACCGAGAATTCCTACCTAAAATGGCAACATTCATTCACAGCTGAAATATTGGTTATGTTTTAAAAGCAACGTTGATCCATGTCTATTTATATTCCTCTCAAAATAATTTCAGCTTTTTCTGTCCCTTTCAAATTCAATTTCATGCCTTTAAACTCCTGTCACCTTCAACCATTTTATCAAAGCAGACTGCAACTGTGTGTTCTTAATGCAACTTCACCATCTAATCCTAGTCTACTTTACATTAGAATGATTGCCATAACCTATTCTCTCATCAACGTTTTGAAATAAATTGTTTTTAACACTTTTTCCAAGTTTTTTTTCCCTTTTCATAGTTTTAAGTGTTTATCCTAGAAAGTGTTGACAGATATTTCACATGGGATTTGTACATGATTTTATTTACCTTGAAATTGTGATCATTTATAGATGGATATATTTAACATAATATTTTATTTCACCCAATTAAGCATTTCCATAGCTTTTAAATTCTCATTATTAATTTCAAATTCTCAAGGGAATGCCCTACATATCATCATAATTCCCTCCACATCCAAAATATTCTAAGAAATGTGCACCTCTCTAAGTTCGGCATCTGGGTTTGCCTAGAATTTAAATGCTCCAAATTTTAAAAGCAATATATTCCATACAATTCTAACAAAGTGTTTTTGCTTCTTTATTCTCCTTGAAGATGTTCCTACCTCTTTGACATATCTACAAGACCTGGTGAAGATATCTAACTGTTTGTCATGTGCTTGATATTTCTTATTCATATTGCACATTCTATTTGTTTTGATTATCACTCTATGACAGCAAATGATTATTAGTATTGTTATTAATCTGAGCTACAACATAAAAGGCAAATGCATATGCAATATGCTGCCCTCTTATTACAGAGTATTGCTTTTCTAGATTTTCAAAAGGCATCTGGATCAATGCATGACAAAAGTAAAAAAGAATCATCAGTTTGATGCTAATATGGATTAACACATGATAATTCCATGCTAATATGTTTTGAGCACCTCACGAGGTTTGATGGAAGATTTGATGTGATTTTCTCTATTATTAGCAGTGTCTATCGGCAATCATTTGGCTCATCTCAGGGAAAAACACGACTTGAAATAAGGTTTCAGTTATAATACTGTGGACAACAGAAGTGAGGGGCTGGCTTAATAAATCAACTGGACATTTACTGCCAATCAATCTTGAACTAAGATTCATTTATTCATTAATTAGCAGTTAGCACAATGCTGTTAAAGCAACAACGACCTGAGTTAAAATCTGTCACCGACTGTAAGGAGTTTGCATGTTTTCTGCATGGGTTTCCTCCCACCCTTCAAAATGCACCGGGGTTGTAGGAATTTTGGGTGTAATTGAGCAGCAGGGGCTCATGGGTCAAAAGGGCCTGTAACAATGCTGTTATGTCTGAATTAAATTAAAAGTATTTTTACCCTCAAGAGCCACACTTCCCAATGGCTTACAGAGGTAGAGGTCAACAACAATGAAGTAATTCCAATCCCAAGCATGCCTTTATATCTTGAAGAAATTCAGATTCATTGTCAGAGTACATACATGACATCAAATACAACTCAGATTCTTTTTTTCTTCTGCAGGCAAGGCACACTCAAGATCATATCCTTACTGGTAGTGGGGGAAAAAAAACTGTACACATTTAAATGTAGACAAATAAAAAATTATGAACAGATAACAAATGTAAACAAACTACAGCGTGTGCTGGATGGTGTGGATCCTTGATGATTGCCTCTTCTGAGGTCAGCATTCCCAGTAAATGTTCTCGATGGTGGGGAGGGTTTTTCCTGTGATGTCCTGGGCTGTGTCCACTACCATTTGGAGGGCTTTATGCTCAGGGGTATTGGTATCCCCATACCAGACCACAATGCAGCTAATTAGCACACTTTCCACCACAAATCTGTAGAAATTTGCCAGGGTTTCTGTTGTCATACCAAACCGCCGCAAACTCCTAAGTAGAGGTGCTGATGTGCTTTCTTCATGAAGCCATTGGCGTGTTGGACTCCAGGAAAGATCCTCTGAGATGGTGACTCCCGAGAACTTAAATTTGCTCACCCTCTCCACCTCTGATTCCCCAATGATCACTGGATTATATATCCTTGATTTTCAGAATAAAAGATTAATTTATAAATCATCAGATTAATTAAATGCTCATTTGCATGATTAAACAAAGACATTGAAGAAACGTTAATTCTTTCTAAATAAAATGCTTAACATGCAAAGATGACTATTTTAGGATTTTATGCAGGTTATAAAATGGAAGATAATATATTGTTTTAGATCAGTGATATACACTGTGGCTGTAAATCCTTACTTTATTTCTGACTAGTTTATATTTATCAACAGTCAACAGAATTAAAATTTTGCTTCTGGAAGTATGGCAATCAAACAACCATGATTAAATGAACACTTAAAAACATACCCGTAATAGGTCTCACCCCCTCCACACTCCTGTCTTATAGACTGGACAGTGAAGGCATTATCACTGCTTGGTTAAAACTGTTTTTAATCAAATCGCTTGTTCAACAGTGCACCATTTGAAAATGTAATGACTATGTGCAAAGAATAAACTTTAATTTAGGTTTAGTAGTTTGTTTCAACACAGACAATGACCACCACAGGTACTGCAAACTGACAAATTATCTCAGCACCTTTATGCAAATGTATTTTCTTGCTCTTATTTTAATCAATTCCTCAGAGCCAGCTCTTCAGCGCTTGACGTCCTGCTTTGCGGAAACTGCCAAAATGTTTGGCCTGGAAGTCAGCCTGAAGAAAACTGAGGTCCTCCATCAGCCAGCTCCCCACCATGACTACCAGCCCCCCCACATCTCCATCGGGCACACAAAACTCAAAACGGTCAACCAGTTTACCTATCTCGGCTGCACCATTTCATCAGATGCAAGGATCGACAATGAGATAGACAACAGACTCGCCAAGGCAAATAGCGCCTTTGGAAGACTACACAAAAGAGTCTGGAAAAACAACCAACTGAAAAACCTCACAAAGATAAGCGTATACAGAGCCGTTGTCATACCCACACTCCTGTTCGGCTCCGAATCATGGGTCCTCTACCGGCACCACCTACGGCTCCTAGAACGCTTCCACCAGCGTTGTCTCCGCTCCATCCTCAACATCCATTGGAGCGCTTACACCCCTAACGTCGAAGTACTCGAGATGGCAGAGGTCGACAGCATCGAGTCCACGCTTATGAAGATCCAGCTGCGCTGGATGGGTCACGTCTCCAGAATGGAGGACCATCGCCTTCCCAAGATCGTATTATATGGCGAGCTCTCCACTGGCCACCGTGACAGAGGTGCACCAAAGAAAAGGTACAAGGACTGCCTAAAGAAATCTCTTGGTGCCTGCCACATTGACCACCGCCAGTGGGCTGATAACGCCTCAAACCGTGCATCTTGGCGCCTCACAGTTTGGCGGGCAGCAACCTCCTTTGAAGAAGACCGCAGAGCCCACCTCACTGACAAAAGGCAAAGGAGGAAAAACCCAACACCCAACCCCAACCAACCAATTTTCCCTTGCAACCGCTGCAATCGTGTCTGCCTGTCCCGCATCGGACTTGTCAGCCACAAACGAGCCTGCAGCTGACGTGGACTTTTTACCCCCTCCATAAATCTTCGTCCGCGAAGCCAAGCCAAAGAAAGAAAAAATACATAAAGTGTATTCTGTTCACTGATCTGTTATTTCTAACTGATCATCTATATTTGTTCTAAGGCTGGCTTTCTTAATTATTTCAATTCTCATTTATCCATCTAACTGCTTCCTTCACAAGCACAATTGGCTCAACTACAAGCTTTACATGTATTGGAATTCAGAACAGATCTCCCAAATGCATAATCAGAAAACAATTAAAGACCTAAGCGTTTGGTGACATATAATTGATACTATTGAAAAGTGAAAATACTATTCTAAAGAACTAATCATCATGTATATAACTTCTTCTAACCAAAGTCATCAAACCGGATATAGCACTGCTTTAATCCAATGTACCCTTGATTCAACAATTGCTGTTCCTTTTCTCCATCACCAAGCACCTTAAAACCTGTGGTCTACTCTCAATTTTCCTTTTAAGCACCTGTAACTATTTCAAGTACTTTTTTTTGCTTCATGTACTGTCTTTTTTCCCCCAGTCTGCTGTTATCATTCTCCTCCATTTTAAAATAGTCTCCTCCACTCTGTTCTTACATCAATTTTCCTTCCTTCCCCCGTAAATCCTTTAATGTGCTATCACTTTTAAATCTGTACCTTTCAACCCTGCAACTCCATTTAAGAAACTTTTCAATCATATTTCCACAACATGAAAGTTTCATTTTTCATGTGTTCAAATTAGAAAAAAGTATTTCTAATAACCCATAATTATATGTACTAGGTAAAAATTTATCAAAATATCTCAGGATGAGACTGAAGGAAGTTGCCCAGCTGAAGCATTAATTATTTGTTTCTTTCATGAAGCTGCTCGATTTGCTGAGAATTTGCAATAATTTCCATCTTTATCTCAATTTCCAGCTGGCACAGTACAGTATTATGTCTTTAAAATATTTTCACTGACTTGTTCCAGGAATTTAACTGAAACCTTAAAATTCTATTAAGTAATAAGGCAACTTCATGGAAGGCAAAAAGATGAAATCTCATGTGTATTGCATTTTTTTGTATTATTATTTGACAATAAAAGGAATCTTGAATCTTGTTCATGCTTTGATTGCTGTGCATGTTCTTATTTTTCATCTGTTGATTTTATTTTTGAACTGATGCATTTCCTTGTCAATTGCAACCAGAAATGAATTACAGCTACAATGCAGTTCAATGCTCTACATTAATATTCCAACATATAGTTTCAGAAGAAACTCAACTTAAACCAGACCATAAAAACTGCCATCCACACAATATCAGATTGGATCCAATGGTTTCAAAAGGATTCCTTTTAACTATTTCATGGATCTATCGCACACGAGGCCTAACTTCTTTGAAGGTGTGTGCGTTGGCATTCTGCTGCCATTCATGCTGTAGGATACTTGTTATCTTTTCAATCTAGTATAACAAAATTTCCTTTTTGAAACATAAGGGAGTAGATCCTGCTAATTTCAACTAAGCCAATGTCACCGTTGTAATGCATCTATATTAGTATCCATATGACTTGTTTAATGGCATATGACTATTTTGTTGCAATAAGATGATTTATATTGCATTATTATTGTTAAACTAATTGGGCACACTGCTCATGCTACATATGATACTCCAGAACAGAAATTAGTTTCAAATCAGAATGGTCAAAAATGAATTATTTGGCTATATAATCAAACAGCAAGAAACAGATCAGCAAGAAGTACAAGACTACTTTTGGAAAGGAAGGAATGATTGATTGGGAGGAGGAAAAGTCTCAACTTCTTCTGTAGTGAGGAGAAAATAAATGATTTACTGGGATAGCTGAGGATATAAAATAATCTCACATAAAATTAAACCATTTAGCCTATAGTCCCTGCATCATTCATTGGTTTTACTCCTTTTAATATTGCTTTGTAAATATTTCTTTGCTGTGTTCACCTTTCCTTTTTCTAAAAACACAACAATAGAAAAATTGTTCTGCAGTCTATCAGATTTCCAGATCATAACTTACAAAGCAAATACAATATGCAAAACATTCTCCTCTTCTCCCTAATCCCTTCCCATCAAAATTTATTCCAAATGTGTTTTAGAATGCTTAAGATAATTATGAGTTAAAGGCATCATCTATAATTGATGGATGATAAAGTAGCAAATAATTTTATCCATTGCCATATTTAATATTTACCTAATCTTTTGATCCCTCACTTTACAGAGGGGTGGAAAGAGAAGGGTAGAAACAGAGGATTGGAAACAGAGGTGTGGAAACAAAGGAGTATAAAAAGAGGGGAAGAAACAGAGAGGGGTAGAAACAGAGGGGTATAAACAGGTGGAGAAACAGAGGTGTGGAAACAAAGTGGTGAAAATGGAGGGGTAGAAACAGTGCAGGGGAAACAGAGATTTCATGCTTTTGACAATCTGGAGAGGGGGTTAGAGGGAAATAAATAGTTTTGAGGCTGTTCACAGTCTTCTATCCTTTTGTTTGCAATGCTGTATTTTGAATTGCAAGTAATCACACATGGCTAATGTTTTCTACTTACATTAAAGAAAGTGCATAGTATTTCCTGTGTTCAGCATTTTAAAACCTATATGTTGCAGCAATTTATTCTGCATCAAAAAATCCAATATCAAAATGAAAAATGTTTTAAAATATATGCAAAAGGTACATACAATATTAGCACCAACAATTTACAAAATAAATGGTGGATTTATGCAAATTATAATGTGAAACTAAATTAACTCTATTTCTCAGTCATTATTTTTCTTCCTTCTATTTGGTATTGAAAAAGACAAATTCTGAACTAATACTGAAAGTATAACAAACTAATGATAGCTGATGTCAATACAAGCAGAACATTTGGCTGAACAAATGGCAAAAATAATGGAATTTTTTTCCCAAGAGTTCAAAATGAAGTTGCCACTTCTGAGAGTTCTGTGTTAAGATAGTTTGTTTGGTATCTATCTCCAGAAGTCGATGGTGTTGAAAAGATTGTTTTATTGTATCTTGGCACTATTGGGTGGTGAATGGAGTGCAGTGATCTTCCAGCATCTCTGGAAAAAGCCATTTCAGAAGTCTGAAGTCCTGACTTTGATACATGACTGTATTGACGAGTGCATTTCAAGGCATGATTCTGCAGAACTGAATTTGTTGTACATGGTGAATGCAACAATGCAGTAGGTTTCGAAGAATAAGTAACCATGTAGTCCTGTTTTAAAGGAGGAGACAATTTGCTGCATTCTACTTGTTGAGAGGTCAAGTTGTTATGTGGATCAGAACTAAAATTAATTTGGTTTTCTTCAAGACAGAGTTGTCCTAAAATGGAACAAAAAGATGCAAAGGATTCAAATACTGATCATAATCCCATTTTTTTTAAATCAAATAAAGAAGAAAATTAATTTAGTTAGCTTGCAAACTTCAGCTACCACAATTGAACATTATAGATGACATATAAACAAAGCACATTATTACGTAAAGTTTCAAATTAATCGTGCGTGTTTACCATTTTGCCCTTGAGTGATAGCTCCATTTCCTTTTCTCATTGCATCTCCACTTGATTCAGAATCACTATCATTGAAGTCACTGTCACCTTTTCCACTGTCTTTTCCACTAAATACATCTTGGATCCTGCACAGGATAAGAAATAGGTGAATATATATTTTTGTTTTAAACTGCAGATTAATTTTGGAAAAGGGGTTGTAAAAAACCATGTCAAGTTATCATTAATATTCCCTATGACTACATAAAATGGTTTAAATGTAAATCCAAACCTCATTAGTTAGAATGCTCTACTTACCTTCTGTCTTGGTGAATAACAACTGCACAGAAGGTTCCATGATTAAGGGTAGACTCCGACATAAAACTC
Organism: Narcine bancroftii; assembly: GCF_036971445.1. Taxonomy (NCBI): domain Eukaryota; kingdom Metazoa; phylum Chordata; class Chondrichthyes; order Torpediniformes; family Narcinidae; genus Narcine; species Narcine bancroftii. The sequence goes on along the minus strand of NC_091475.1, from coordinate 99,964,635 downwards.
TAAAACAAAAACATGAGGACAAAGAAATTAAATGTTAAATTATGCCGCTAAATTATATTTTATGTAATTATATCAATTAGCTTAAGAGGAGACTGTGTGAATATAAAATAATGTTACGAGTGCTGAGGAAAATATGAAATTATTACTTCTAGACACAGCTGACAAACTCACTGTTTCAAATATACAGTCAAGCTGTGCACAGCACCATGATCATATAATGGCTCCAGTTTTAAATGTAGATACTGTTGGCATTTAGTCCTTACCGGTATCAATAAATTATATGCATAAATCTTGCTTTCATTAACAAGAGTAATTTATCCACTTTTAAGAAATTAATATGCAGTTGAAACTAGGTGAATTCAGTCAGATCATTTCTTTTGTGATATTTTATGTAATATTTCTCATTCATCTTGACTGTACAGTAGATATTTTTGGGAAGACCATTCAAGATCAAAAAAGGAAAGTGGCAACAATACAATCAGTACTATCCTCCCCCCAAAACATTGAAACTCACGTTATGCTTCATCAGAGGTCAATCCACAGGATGATAAAAGTGGCTGAGAAGACCATTGGAGTCTCTCTCCTTCCACACCCCTCCCCCCATTGACTTGATCTATCAGTATTGTTGTCTGATGAGGTCATGCAAAATCACTGAGGACCCCTTCCACCCCATACATAGCATTTTTTAGTTACTTCCATTGAAAAAAGAGATACAGAAGTATCAGAGCAAGCACCAACAAATGGCAAAAATAATGGAATTTTTTTTTCCAAGAGTTCAAAATGTTAGCAATAAAGAACTAACCATCTGAGACTCATATTTACAAAACAAAGTTCATTGATTTGTATTTATGAATACATATTTAACAAAAATCTGTAGATAATTTGGTTGAAATAAAAAAAAATACATAACCAATATTTTGGGCTTAAGCCCTTCATCAATTAAGTATTTGATACCTTGATGAAGGACTCAAGCCTAAAATGTAACTTATATATTTTTATCTTCGATAATATAAAGGACCTGCTGAGTTTCTCTAGTATTGTGTTTTTACTCGTCCTGCATATGTATTGTTTGTCTGTATGTGTGTTGTCTGGCTGTGTGTCTGCATGTTTTGCAACCAAGGACCAAAGAATACTGTTTCGTCGAGTTGTACTTGTGCAATCAGATAATAATAAACTTGACATTCCTTAAGGACTCATTCATTACCAATGTCTATACCTGACAAGTCTTTCCTTTTTATTTCTTATCAAAGCCTTAATTTCCTTTTTTGTAAGGGTTCCTTAATCTTACCATTTTACGATCAATGTATGATTATGTTCTTTCAATAGAGTAATGTCTGGTTTGTTCAAAAAAATGCAGCAAATGGAAGACAGTTATAAACAAGTTCTGTGAAAAAAAACCTAAGCATTTACAGCTATATGGCTGAAAAGCTTATTCAATAATCTCCAGTTGGCTGAAGGTTAAATATTGCTAAAGACAGGAAATAAAATCTCATACACTCGAAGATCTTTTACATCTACCAGAGGGACAGGGGACTTGATTTCAAGACTCTTTTGAAAGACAGCTTTGACAGTGCCCTATATCTCAATAGCACATTGGGATGTTAGGCGAGGTTTTGTGCTCAGGTATCTGAAGTAGGGTATCAGTTCTTTTAAGTGGAAAATTATCATTGAAAGGACAAATGCCTTAGTGCCCTTGTTGCTATGAATCTAATCCACTTGTGATAAACTACATAAAACAGTATGGCAATTTTCTATTGCAAAAAAAGTCTTACAGCAAAAGATTTTGAGACTGAAAAATGTCCAGTTATGCATCTGTATGTTTTGCATCATACACCAGAGAACATTGTTTCATCGGGTTGTACTTGTCCAATCAGATGATAAGTGTTTCCTGCATTAAATTTAACTTGGACAGCAGCATATAGATGGCAAGAGGTAAAAAGCAGTAACTTAACAGCTCAAGTGATTTTATTTAAGGGAAAATATCCTACATGACCCAAGATTCAAGCAGAAGATATGCTATCTCCTATTTTGTACAGGCACCTAATAATAACATAATCAGAGAAGGGAACATGTTAAATCTTCAAATCTTATTTTAATGATAATGTGTCCTCTTGTTATACTTGACTTTCCAATAATTTAAATTGCACTGGAAAATCCTATTGGCTTGGCTATTGTCAAAGAGAATCTGCCTACTGATCTAGCACTAGGTTAACTCTGGTGTAAAATCCACAAAGCTTTTCAACATGAATCAAATGTTCAGCTTCAAGAAGAATAAAAATTAGATTTGCAGTCATATCAACATTGAGCATGATTTTAATTAAATGCAAAATAAATACTTAATTGTTCATTTCAATGTTACTGAATATCAGGAATATTTTATAAAAACATTGACAGCTTGGGTAAAGCAATTGTATCATTTCTGGTTTAAAGTAAGGATCAATGGCCAAAACTTGTTTTGGCACTTCCAGTTTCCCGACTTAGGATTTGTTGAAGTTCACATGCCATATGACTGCCAATTAACTCCAAAATGATCTCCAACAAAAAGATCAACTAAATGAATCCAATTTGGTAAGTTTTAGACAGTGGGGAATATAAACCACGAGTCCAGGTCTTGGGGGGGGGGGGGGGGGGGGGGGGGGGAGGGGGGGTGTTGGAAATAAGGCACATCCATGAATGTAATTTTATTTACAGCTTTCCAATGCTATTCTGGGCCATCTTATCCCAAACCTGCAGCCTACAGTCTTGAAATAGTATTCCTTGAAAAAAAAATGTTCATAGTATGTCATTATCTTTGTGAGGTTAGATTAATACAAACTGACTGTTTGTAAGTCACTATCAGAACAAACCATGATCATACAATAAATTTGAAATAAAAAGTCCCCTCATCCCAATATGCAAACATTGCAAACTGAAATTTAAAAAAGTAAACTGCTTACAAACAAAAGTTGTTCCCCTTAAGTAAGCAGTTGTGAAACGTTGACAGATCTATATGTTATAGAATACCTCTCTGGTGCCATCGAGTTTCGTTTCCGATTCAAGGACGCTCACATCTGAATTTCGAGATCCATCACCTTCCAGTTCACTTTTCGCCAGCGATGGAGATGAATTTTGCAACAAGTCCCCAACTTCAAACTCGCTCTTCCTCGCCAGCTCCCCGATGGCTTCCTTTCGCCGGCGGCCTCCCGGGGGAGCATTCTGCTGCTCTTTGAGCACCAGCCCAGGCTGCACAGATTCCGTCGCCTTTCCCCCACTTCTGCACGTCGCCGCCACTCCAACAATGGCCATGAGCAGGGCCGCGCAGCCTCCCGCCAGCACCACGATCACCACGATCGACGTGTCCCAGCTCCGCCGCCCCGGCCGCAGCGGCGCCGCGACCCCGGCCCCCGGATCCGCCGCCACGACGAACTGCAAAGTGGCGGTGGCGGACAGGGCGGGCCAGCCGCCGTCGCTGACCGACACCACGAGCCGCCAGGAGCCGGCCGCTCGGGGCCGGCGGCCCAGCCGGACATCCCCTGTGCCGCTGTCGATGCTGAACAGCCCGGCCTGGGCGCCGCTCAACAGTCGGAAGCTCAGCTTCGCGTTCACCCCTTCATCGGCGTCTCGCGCCCTCACGCGCGTTGCCAGGTAACCGGCGGCAGCGTCGCCGGGCAGCGTGATGACGGACGCCGAGCCGTTGCCCGGCAGCGGGTGGGTGATGACCGGCCTGTTGTCGTTGCGATCGGTGACGGCGAGGCGGACAGTGGCCGAGGCGCTGAGCGGCGGCGAACCGCCGTCGGTGGCCTGGAGAAAGAGCTCGGCCTCGGGCAGCGACTCGCGGTCGAAGGAGCGCAGGGCGTAGATGGCGCCGGTGCCCGGATCGACCGAGGCCAGGGCCGCGCCGGGCCCCAGCAACCGGTAGGTGACCCGGCCGTTGTCGGCGAGGTCGGGGTCGCGGGCCACCGCGGTGGTCAGGTAGGCCCCGGGCTGGTTGTTCTCCAACACGGACACCCGGTAGAGGCGGCGGGAGAAGGCGGGCGCGTGGTCGTTCTCGTCTTCCACGCGCACGGTGAGGGCGCGCACGGTGCGGTGCGGCTCCGCGCCCAGGTCCTCGGCGACGAGCGTCAGGTTGTACTCGGCGGTCCGCTCGCGGTCGAGCGCCGCCGCCGTCACCACCAGGTAACGGGAGCCGTAGGCCGGCCGCAGCGCGAAGTGCTCGTGTCCGGACAGCGCGCAGGAGACGCGGCCGTTGGCGCCCGAGTCCCTGTCCGAGGTGCTGACCAGAGCCACCAGACTGCCCGGCGCCGCCGCCTCGCTGATGTGGGCCAGACCTCCTCTTCCTCCTGCAGCCGGGGCCAGCGGCGCGATGCCGATCTCGGGCGCGTTGTCGTTCACGTCGAGGACGCGCACGGCGACCGTGCAGCCGGCGGCGGCGCTCGGCGGGGCCCCGCGGTCGTGCGCCCGCACCTCCAGCTCGAAGTTCGGCCGGTTCTCGCGGTCCAGCGGCCCGGCCAGGGTCAGGCGGCCCGACTGCGCGTCGAGGCGGAAGAGGCGGCGCACGGCCGCGGGCAGCTGCGGGCTGAAGCTGTAGACCACCTCGCCGTTGAGACCCAGGTCGGGATCAGCGGCCTCCAGGCGGAGCAGCAGCGAGCCGGGCGGCGCGTCTTCCCGCAGCTCCACCTCGAAGGAGCTCCGCTCGAAAGCCGGGCTGTTGTCGTTGGAGTCGAGCACCTGCACTCGGAGCCGTGCGGAGCCTGTCCGCGCCGGGCTGCCGCCGTCCTCGGCCTCCAGATGCAGCAGGAACTCCGCCTGCCTCTCGCGGTCCAGAGCCTCAACCAGCACCAGCTCGGCGCGCAGGAGCCCGTCGGCGCCGCTCCGCAGCTCCAGCGCGAAGGGGGCCCTCGGCGAGAGCCGGTACTTCTGCAGCGAGTTGGCGCCCAGGTCGGCGTCGAGAGCCGGCTCCAGCGGGACGCGGGTCCCCGGCGCCGAGCCCTCGCTGATTTCCACCCTCAACTCCGGTCGCCCGAACTGGGGGGCGTGGTCGTTAATGTCCCGCACTCGCACCTCGACGCGGATCAACACGAACTCGTCTCCCGACAAGTTCACCACGTCGAAGAGTAGCACACACGGCTCCGCCTGGGTTCCCCGCCCCGTTTGCGTGCGGCACAGTTGCTCTCGGTCGATGCGGCCCCCGACTCGCAGCTGCCCGTCACTCTCGCCGACTTGCACCAGAGACCAGTTTGTCTTTTGCATCAGTCGGAAGTTGCCCTTTCTCTCCAACTGCAAGTCTGTCGCCAAGTTTCCGATCACGGTGCCCAGCGGCTCTTCTTCGTTCACGGAGTAGTTGGCCGTTAGGCAGTCGATGATCGGAGCGGTTAAAAGAACGAGAAGTAGGCAAAGGAGTGCGGTGAATGGAGTGGATGCTGGGGCAACAAAATACTTTCTGACTCTTTCGCTGCTCATGGTGCACTCGGAGACTCACTCGTGAAATGTTCAAGTAATTGTTGGAAGCTCCGACAACTGGATAAAAAACTTATGTCGATGAGTGTACACTGCAATTAAAGTGTCCTTTCGGATGTGACTGCAATTCTGGACCCTTCATGGTTTTATTGACCAATGCATGCAAATAGAAAGGTTACTGGCCAATCGAAATCCTCCAAAGTCGACCAAATGCTCTTTCCATTTGGAACATGTGTGGCTTCCACGGCCTCACGCACTTAGAATGTGTTTTCTAAAAATATAATAAATCGCAAATACGATTAATTGATTCGCTTTGTTCAGAAGTTTAGGATTTATTTACTTTAGGCAAAAGCAAGTCATTTTTTTAAAAATGACGCTTTTTGGAGCCAATCATTTGATCACAAGATTAAGCATACATATTTAAACAAAATCAATTTAGCGGAGAATGTTTCAATGATAAAGTTCAATAAATAATTTACGTAACTATATGTTTTATATTTCAGTTAGTAATACATTTTCTTCAGAAATGATATGTTCAGCTGTGGAGTGACTGTCACGATATTTTGTGCAAGCGGCTGATCTTTGTTAAATTCCAATTATAATAAAGAACTCGTGGTTTCAGAAATTTTGCAGCATTTTTCGCATTTTTACGTAAAATATAAAATCACGCGCATATATAATTTACTTAATGATTAAAATAGGCATTCTTCATGTATTACGCTGCTTTTAAACAAAAAAAAGTGGATGACAAACTAAAATGAACCATCCAGTTTGGTGTCTTTGAAGTTTAAATACTCAAAGAAACGACGTTTAATCACATCCTGGAGAAACGTCACGTGCGTTTTTATTGTCTACATTTAGTAGGAATTTTAGTTATTTTATTATCCATTGTAGCAGCTTGAGTTAAGATGTCTGGTTGTTGATCGGAACTAGTAGATAATACTGAAGAAGTGGTCTAGTTTTACAACCCCATACCAGGAAAAGAATGACACGTTTTACACCACCACAACCTGTTTTGTCCTTTGTATAAATTGCCCGATTTTAGCATAAAAAACCTTACTGTACCCACGCTGACTGCAATGTTATTTATCAGCGCGGTGATATATTCAGACCTGTAATTGGATAAAAGATGGATCAATTAAAATTATTTTCAAATTTGAATAAAGTTTTAATCTGTAAATGGGGGTAGTCAACACCTTTTCATGGGATGTGGATTGGGGGGGGGGGGTTGCCGATGCGACATTGGCATGGGTTAGGGCGTGATTAAGCCGATCGATGACTCTGTGTGTGTGAGAGAGAGAGAGGTTCCAACCCAATCGGGTGCATTTTGGGAGACGAACAAAATTAATCGTTCAAAATTGGGTTGTGCTAACTGGGGTATGTGGTTGGACAGAATAAGCCAAGTGTGACTTTTATAAGATTCTTCAACATAAGATTCTATATATATATATATCTATATATAGATATATCTATATATTCCCATTTCTCTGAAGAGCCATAAATGTTAAAAGACACACGTAAAGTGTAATTAACACAACAAAAAAATCTTTTGGAGGCATATGACACTATCATTCTTCATGCCTTTTAAAAGCTCTGTCCATTCCTTAGAGAAAGGATGTATATAACCATTTATTTTTTTTTTGTTTCACGTTGAGAACTCGTTTGGCCATTTGCGATCAGCGGAGACATTTGGGATTATGGCAACAGTGCGAAGTGTTGGCTCCCTTTACTTTTTAATGGGGGTGACGAAGTATGGCACGCGAGTAAAACGAGAGCCGTTTGTTCGGGGCAATGAGGTCTCGGCATGGTGAGGGCGTCAGATAGGACACTCTCACTGAAACCCTACCGAGAATACTTTTGTCACTCAAATGTAAAACACGAACAAAAGGAGATAATCCCCGTGTTGCAATTCCTAAGTATCGGGACGATCTGGTAGCAGTAGGGGGTTGGTGGCATTATAACACTTCAACAAAATGTAAAGTCTGGTAGCCGGTTGGTGGGTTTATAACACTTCAACAAAATGTAAAGTTTGGTATGTTTAAATGGGATAAGTGATTTGGAATGTTTTCTAAAAAGAGCCGAATATTTACTTGGTACGCCTACTGCAGCCTACAGGAGGCCAGAGATGCAAACGCAGATCTTGACAAATGTCAAAGCAGAAGCACTTTTTGACTGAGTCCGCTATCCTCAGGTCTGCATTGGAATCCAAAATATGAATTGCATTTGCAAAAGATATCTGCTCCTGCTGTTACAAACATCTTCAGGTGTGTCTGACCTTCTGTGGGTTCCTCTATCATTTCTTCACTTTACGCTTCAATGTTAGCTATCGCGGATCTTTAATGCTGAAAACAGGTCAAGAAGACATTATCTTGAGTATACTATATACAGAAATCCTTTAGATAAACTTCAGAAATTTTATTTTACTTTTTCTAGTCCACGCTTTAAATTCAAAACCATTTTCCATTAGAAAATCCCAAATGTCACGTTAAATGTGCCTTCGGGAAAGGTAAAAATGCTTGACGAACATTATGTCCAAACGATTTTTCAGAGGAGAGCAGCATGGTGTCAATGTGTCCTTCATCTGTTAGATCGTTTATTAGGTTCAGTATAGGTTAATAGTTTTCGAGTTCAGTGGCAGTAACATTCCTGATGTTCAATCGATCGCAAGGCTATTGGTGTGTCAGGTTGACGTGATGAACACAAATGTGGCACTTCCGTCCAATGTTCTATAACGAGGGAAAAAAAAGTATGGTTATAATATTGCCCATCCTTCCCCCCCCCCCCCCCCCCCGTTTTTAATTAATTTGCGTAGAAAAGTACATGTTCTCGCCCATAGCAAGTGGTTCAGAAGTCCTGGCCTGTTAAAAACGATGTAAATTGCCTATGACGTGCAACTGTTGTTGTTAAAATGAAAAAAAATCAATATCCAATTTAAAATATGGCTGGCAATATTGACTAATATATTTCTAATAAATTCGTTATGTTCTATTCAAAACTGCTGGATAGACAATAAAATGACGTTTTTGCTGATGTGATCAAGATTCAAGACATTTTTGGGTGGAATCAGGTGAATTCACCCCAACAAAAAAAATCAGTTAATTGAAAATGAGGTACTTTGCACCTAAATGTTCACAAACGCTGAAGGGTAGAATAACCAGTACATTTTCAAGTACATTTTTGATACACTTCTTATTGTATTAAAAATAGAAACCCTCCTGTGGGTAATTTTAAAAATAGATTTCAAATCATTCCTCAAAATTATTAAAAATTATATGTGAATATCCTTTTCAAACATCCCCATAGTGCTATTTTGGGTTTCCTGGTGGGTTTTATATGATTTGCATTTTCACTGCATGTATATAAAAGTATAAACATTGGGTCAATTGGGTCATTCTCACTTCCAAAACAAGTGTTACAGATTAAAGTCCACTCAATGGACCTGATCAAGGATTATGAGACAAATAATGCAGCTCCTAGAATTCTGAAAGAAAAATGCTCAACAGAGGATTATGGATCTGAAATATTGGCTCAGGAAAGTTCAAAATTCAAGTTTATTGTCATGGCACATACATGACACCACATACAACCTTTTTTCCTGTGAGACAGGTAGAATTTCTACTTATTGGTAGTGTAAAAAACTGTACTCGAGAAAAGATTTGTATACAAAAGAGAGAAATGTAAACAAAGAAAGAAATGTAAGCAAATTGACTGCAATTCAAAAAAAGATATATTGAGTAAAAATTAATGTGTAGGGTGCAAAATAATAAATGTGTCCTTAAATTAGCCTCTGATTAAGTTTGTTGTTTAGGAGTCTGATAGAGGGAGAACAACTGTTTCTTATCCTGATGCTTGGGAGTCTTGTGGCACCTATAATGCTTTCCCGATGATGACAGGATGACGGCAGAGCATGTCCTGGGTGATGTGGACCCATGATGATTGCTGTTGCTCTCCAACAGCAGTATTCCATGTAGATTTTCTTGATGGTAGGGAGAGTTTTGCCTGTGATGCATTGAGTTGTGACAACTACTTTTACAGGGCTTTCCATTCAGAAGTATTGTTGCCCCCACACCAGTCTGTGGTCCAGCCAGTCAGCACACTTTCCTCTACAATCTGTAGAAATTTGCTGAGTTTTTTGATGTCATACCAACATTCAGCAAATTTTTGATGTGTTTTCTTCATTATGACATTACTGTGATTGGTCCAAGAAAGGTCCTCCCTGGAATTTAAATTTGCTCACCAAAATCATCTTGAAAAATCATCATACCAACACTTAATGCACAAGGATTCATAGACAAAATCACACTAATATGGTATATGTCAGTGGTTCTCATCCTTTTTCTTTCCACTTTAAGTAATTCCTATGCCATTGGTGCTCTGTGATTAGTAAAGGATTGCTTAAGGTGGTATGTGGGTGGGAAGGGAAGGTTGAGAATCACTGCTCTAGACCTAATTGAGAAAAATTGTTATTGGCCCATTTCCTTTGGAGTTATGAAACTGTGCGCATAACAAGTCAACTCGGAACAATTAAAACAGGGGTTTTCAAACTTTTTTCTTTAAACCCACATACCACTTAGATGGCATGTGAGTGGAAAGAAAAAGGTTGGGAACCACTGAAATATGTGTTATGGGTAAATTTTGTTTACATTCCAATGAGAATGTAAGTATTTGGTCCAATGTGTGTACATTTTTTTTAATTGATGGCATGAAATAGTGGAGCAATGCTGAAAATTTATTTCTGGAAGAAATTTTGATCATATTTAGTTCATAAAATGAGTGTTGTTCACTCACAGCAAAATACAACTTTAACATTAAATCCTCAAATTGGACACCATTTAAAAAGCAAGGCTGTTTTCTCCCAACTTCTAAGCAGAATGCAACACAACTCTATTTCATAAACCTTGTCTAGATTTACTTAAATTGGAATCCCAATCATCCCACTCTGGAAATTTCAGAAAGTTCTTCTTCAAGTATCATATTGTGAGAATTTTATAGTGTGGTGGCCCATCACAGCCCCCTTGGGGTACCTCACAAAATGAAGAACAAATGCATTGATCCAGCAGGCTGCATGAGGCCCGCAGCATTGCCTTCCAACTGGCCACAACAAAAGGAACCTAACTGGCCTATCAAGGAAAGAGGATCGCAAATGCTTCAATCAGCGCTGAGGGGGCTTTGACCATGCCCCTCATCTTGAGAATAAAAGCAGTGCTGTGAACCCAATAAAGCTCAGTGTTAACTACACCCAACTGGGTTCCTGTCATTCTTTCTAAGAATAGCGTGTTCTTTCTGAGCTAACATGCATACAGGTATAACCTTTCCTGCGCTATAGGCTCCACAGAACCAATAGCTTGTAGCAGCTAGCTACAATAGCACTCAAACAAGGCCCTTATGCCCAACAAGTTGTCAACCCAAGCTAGTCCCATTTGCCCATGTTTGGTCCACATCCCTCTAAAACCTCACTATCCATGTGCATGTAAATGCATTTAAACATTATAATTGAACCTACCACTTCTTATGGCAGCTCATTCCATTTACCAATCAATTTAGGTGACATCCTCAAACTTGCCATGCTCACAACATTGTTAGCCAGGATGATAATAAAACAATGAGGTAATTATCTCAAATTACATTAAACTAAGCATCAATCCTTGCGGTACACCTCTTGTCACAGGCTTCTAACCCTCCACTGCCACTGTCTGATTCATATCATCAACTTTGCAGTATAGCAACCTTGCAGTACCATGCTCTGACTCCTACCATCAAGCCAATTTTGTATCCAATTTCCAGCTCACCCATGATTCCATGACATTTGACCTTCCTGACGAGCATATCATGCAGGTCTTTGTATAAGGCCCTGCTAAAAATGCATGTTGATAATGTCTCCAATCCTGTTTGCTTTATTTTTTTGGTCCCCTCTTCAAAAATCTCAGTCAAATTTGTGAGGCAATTTCCCATGCATAGAACCATACTGACTATCCCACATCAGTCCTTCCCTTTCCAAATGCACATGAACACAATCCCTCAATATCCTCTCCAGAAACTTACCTATGGCTAACATCAAGCTCATTGGCCTGACATTCCCTAGCTTTTACTTACAAGCTTTTTTATAAAATAATGGTTCAACACTAGCCACCCTCCAGTCTTCTGGCACCTTATCTTCCATAGCTTCAGTGCAGTATCTTCTGACATTGGAGCAAGTGGATTTCATTGATAACACTTCTTAGTAGTAGGAATAATGCTGCATGTTTGTTCTTTAACTCTCTCTATGTTTGCTGAATTCAAAACTGAGAAAACAGCATACTGATTCTAGAAATTCATCTAAGAGTGTTGACTGTAACTGAAACAGAGACATAGTAGACATGACCAAACAGCACTGTTTTTGAAGAGATACAATCATATTTTGTGTTTTAGAACTTATCAAAGCAGTATCTGGGAAATTTACCAAATATTACTTTGATATTAGAAGATTGTTGCAGGTAAATTTCTTGGCTACTATTTTTATCTACAAATGCTGCCTTGCCTGTTGACTACTTTCTGCATTTTATACTTGAGAATAATATGACAGTTAACAATCCAATTATATTATGACAGAGCAATAAATACTTGAGCAATAAAAAATGGCTCTGGAGAACTAAGAACATCAGGCAGGATCTGTGGAAGGTAAGGGATGATCGATGTGTCAAAACGTCAGCCATCCCTCTGCCTCCACAGATGCTGCCTGATGCTTTGAGCTCCTCCAGCAATTGTTCTTTTTGCTTCAGATTCCATGTTTTTAAAAAATCTTCCACAAGCAATAAATACTCCAATCTAAGCTCTAAAAATGGTTTGCTGTTAAAGACACAGTATCTTTTCAATATATCATATCAAAAATGTTGCACATTGTCTGCTGTTTCAATAAATGTCAAATTTATTTTCTGCAGCACTTAATCCAATGGACTTGCTTGATAATACAGCATTCATATTGGTTAGAAACAACTAAACTTCCATCAGATCCTATAACATCTAATCTGGAAACATTTGGAAAAGTTTTATCTCTTGATAAGATCCAGTGGCACAAGATGATGAGCTGTAGCTTTTCTTGTGTGTGTCCTTGTCAATTTTTATTCCCTTACACCAATACCTAAAATCTGGTTATTCAGTTGTTGTCAGTGGGGACTTGCCAAATGCAATTTGTCTGAAAAATATACAACTGTAGAGCTGGACACAGCCAAGAAAGACTCAGCCACCACTTTGAAAGTCGTTAATGACTGTTTTTTTTTACAAATTCAATGCACGCTCTTTTAAGGGCAGCATGAGCTCAGTCACCGCTTGCATTGTGACATCATAATCGCTGCCCTAGGCACACGCTGGGCAGGAGATGAGGCAGGGAGAAAACCCTGACAGCACCATCTTCCCATGGCTGCCCCGCCACATGGCATTACACACAAGGCCAGTTCGCCATGAGAGAGTGCGCTGCCACACAAACCCCCAGAACTGGCTACGCGTACCGCCGCTTGGGCGGATGGCCCCGGTATTTGGGTATGGCCGTATGCACCGGCGGTGATAGGTCTAAGTGCGCCACCTTCAAACGGTCCACGGTGAAAAGTTCATCCTTAACCCCTATGTCCAAAGTAAAAGTCCTGCCAGATGCTGGATGTCGTTGTATGGACATTCGTATGGGCATTGTAAAGGTGCCATATGTGGGCCGCACCAAACAAATACGAATATTGCCGAGTCCAGCTCTTTGGGACGATGTGTCAGCCGGATGCCATGATGCGAGGGAGGCGAGGGGGCTAGCGAGGATAGTTTTTTATGAAGATCTGCCAAAAGGTTCACGTGGTCAGACTTGACGTTGGGCTCCGTGCCAAAGAACTCACCAGGCAGCGAGAGCGGCATGCCGTGGACAATGTTCTGCAGAAGAAGCCTGTAGGTCCTCCTTGGGTGCTGTTCTGATGCCAAGGAGGACACAGGGCAGTTTGTCTGCCCAGCCTGCGCCGGTGAGGCGAGCCATGAGGGCAGATTTCATATGACAATGAAACCTCTCCACCAAACCATTTGCTTGTGGGTGGTAGGCTGTGGTGTGGTGGAGTTTAACCCCCAGGAGGTTCGCCAGCTGAGCCTAGAGCATGCAGGTGAACTGGGCACCCCTGTCACTGGTGATGTGCGCTGGGACACCGAACCTAGGGATCCAATGACAGACTAGGTTCTTGGCGCACGTCTTTGCGGAAGCCTCTTTGATGGGAATGGCTCCAGCCATCTCGTGGTCCAATCGACTATTGTTAGAAGGTAGCGCACTTCTCTGGACACCGGCAGGGGGACTACGATATCAACGTGAATGTGCTGAAATCTCCGCACTGCCAGGTTGAATTGCTGGATTTGGGCCTGCATATGCCAGTGGAGGCCTGGCACCTTGCCATCTCGGCCACCTCCTTTTTGAGCCCGTGCCACACAAACCGCTCTGCCACCATTCACACCGAAGGGTGTGCTAGGTCATGGACTGAGTTGAAAACCCTCGACCTCTACTGTGGTGGGAGTACCGGGTGCGGCGAGCAGCATGTTTGGGCTGTTGGGCAACTGGAAGTCCTGGAGCTCGAGGCCAGAGATGGCGTTCCAGAGAGCCTGTGTCTCTGTGTCCAGCTTCTGGGCCTGTGCCAACTGTGTGTAGTCAAGGCCGGGGTGAAGAGCATTGATCGCTGGAGAAGAGAGCGCATCCGCCACGACATTGTCTTTGCCTGCCCCATGCTGGATGTTGGTGGTAAACTCTGACACATAGGAGAGGTGGCGTTGCTGGCGAGCCAACCACGGATCTTTGGCCATCGTGAGTGCCTGTGTGAGGGGCTTGTGGTCCATGAACATGAACACTGTAAAGGGCCTGTCCTCCAGAAAGTATCATAAGTGCCGGATGACCAGGTACAGCGCCAGGAGCTCCCGGTCGAAAACGCTGTACTTGAGCATCAGTGGGCGCAGCTGTTAGCTAAAGAAGGCCAGCGGGCACCACTGTCTGTTGATCCACTGCTCCAGTACATCACCTACCGCCGTGGCTGAGGCATCCACAGACAGCGCCGTGTGTGCCTCTGGGCATGGGTGGACCAATAGAGTTGTGTTGGCGAGGGCCTCCTTTGTCGCGGCAAAAGCGGTATCTTCTACCTCCAACCAGGTCAGGACTTTCTCCTTAGTGGCAATCAAAACGAACAGCGGTCGCATGGTGCGGGCGGTGCCGGGGATGAACCAATGATAAAAATTCACCATCCCCACGAACTCCTGCAGGCCCTTGAGGGTGGTTGGCTTGGGGAACCACTGGACGGCCATGACCTTCTCTGGCACCAGGGCAGCACCTACTGCTGAGATGGTGTGCCACAGGAACTGCAGCGTCTGCTTGCCGAACTGGGACTTGACCTCATTGTCCACGAGGCCAAACTCCGTCAGTCGGGTAAACAGGGTACAGAGGAGGTCCTTGTGCTCTTCGCGATTGCGGCTGGGGATAAGGATATCATCCAGTTAGATAAACACAAAGTCCAAGTCCCTACCCACTGCGTCCATGAGGTGCTAAAAAGTCTGGGCCATGTTCTTGTGGCCGAAAGGCATACACAGGAATTCAAAGAGACCAAAGTGGGTGATGATCACAGTCTTGCTGATGTCCTTGGAGTGGACCAGGATCTGATGATACCCCCGCACCAGATCGACCTTAGAGAAGACTTGTGCACTGTGGAGATTGGTCGAGAAGTCTTGAATGTGTGGAACTGGGTACCTGACTGGTGTGGTTGCGTCATTCAAACACCAGTAACTTCCGCAGGGTCTCCAGCCCCCGGAGGATTTGGAGACCATGTGAAGAAGGAATGCCCAGGTGCTGTCCAAGCGACGGACGATCCTCAACACCTGCATCCAGGAAAACTCCTCCTTTGCTGGTTGCAGCTTCTCAGGCAGAAGTCGTCTGGGCTTGGCGTGCAGCGGGGGCCCTGCTTGAAGATATGGTGATATACCCCGTGTTGGGGTAAGGTGGCTCTGAATCATGTTTGAAGGATGGCGGGGAACTCATGGAGTATGTTCAAATACTCATCCCTGGAAGTGATGATGGCGGCGATCTCAGACCTGCAGGTGTTCATGGCATCCAGGCGCACCAAATGGAAGGTGCAAGCATTGACCAGCCTCTTGCCCTTCATGTTGACCAACAGTCTGTGTGCCCTCAGGAAGCCGGCCCCTAATAATGCAGTACCCACTGAGGCTAACACAAACTTCCAGCAGAATTTCTCTTTCCCAATCTGGATCTGCGCCCTGTGGGTACCGAAGCTCTTGATAGCAGAACTGTTAGGTGCCCGCAGGGTGGAACCATGAGATTTGGTGCAGGTCTCGAGGGCGGTAGGGGGCAGGATGCTCAGCTCCGCTCCTCTGTCCAGCAGGAAACGTCGACCAGTGGACTTGTCGGTAATGTGAAGGAGGCTGTCTACGTGGCCACCCATCGCAGTCATTAACGGTGGCTGGCTGGGTCATTTCCCCTGGTAATCACACGGTTGTTGGCACTTACAAGCTTGTACTCCCCAGTGCTGATGGTAAAAGCACCAGGTGGAATGGTGCTCCTCCTGCTTGTGCTTGGGGGAGTGTTGTGGCCGGCTGGCTCTTGGTCGTGCAACCTTACTGAGGGCTGCTTCTTTTTCCCTCTTGGTGCACCAGAGGGTGTCTGCTTGGCTGCGACTCGGCATAGTTCCATGAAGTCCTCATCTGCCAGGAGTAGTTGGATATATCCCTGGGCATCTGCTCGAGGAAGAACTCACGGAATAGGAAACAAGGTTTGTGATCCTCTGCCAGCACCAGCCTCTCGTCCATTAGGGCTGATGGTGTGTGGTCCCCAAGCCCGTCAAGGTGCAGGAGCCTGGAGGCATGCTGCTGAGGAGAAATCGTGAAAGTGCCAAGAAGCAGGTTCTTGAGGACAGGATATTTACACTCATCCACCCTGGCTGCCGTTTCTTCGTCCAGCACACTCGTGACGTGGTAGAACATTGTGGCATCTGCTGAAATATTCCTCAGTTGAAACTGCACCTCCCCCTGCCCAAACCACGTTCGCAGGCGATGGGTCCAGAAGGGGGGTAGTTTGATGGCAATGGCGTTGATCTCTGCCAGATCCATGTTCTTGAGACCAGAGAGGCATCTGACCTCAATGGGATCACCAATGTAGTGCTGGACATAGCCAAGAAAGACTCAGCCACCACATTGAAAGTCGCTAATGACTGTTTTTATTGAAATTCAGTGTGCGCCCCTTTAAGGACAGCATGAGCTCAGTCACCTCGTGCATTATGACATCATAATTGCTGCCTCAGGCGCGTGCTGGGCAGGAGATGAGGCAGGGAGAAAACCCTGACAGCGGCATCTTCCCATGGCTGCCCCGCCACGTAGCGTTACACGCGGGGCCGGTTCGCCATGAGAGAGTGTGCTACCACACAACATTACTAAAAGTAATTTGTTAGAGAAGCAGGTCTCCAGAATCTCCTAAACCAATGTAAGGAACTACTTCAATGTAAGCTTTTTTTCCCCCAAAACAGTATACATACATGTCATATATACACAAGTCCTCAGGTACATGCCCTAATTTTTATCTTCAAAGCAGCAGGCATTGGTCAAAGACATATGAAGAATATTACAGTTGTGTTATGTAATCCATGTTTAACTTGCATCAAAGAAAATTTAAAAAAAACAAATAAAACATATTGAAGAATCTTAAAGAGAAACATAAAAGCTGCAGATGATGGAATCTTTAGCAAACAATGAGCTGCCAGAGGAATTCAGTCAGACAGCATCCATGCGTAGAAATGATCAGGAGTCTTTATTGAGACTAAAGTGGGAAAGGAATATTTCAGTCATATCATGGGGTGGAAGAAGCTGGATAGGGGCTAAAAGGTTATAGTGTATTGGACAGGAGGTGAGAGAGACAAAGTGACAAGAGGAAAGGAGCACTAGGAAGGTGGAGTGGTTAGAGGGAAAAATAAGAAGGGGAACAGTCATAGAAAAGATGGAAACAGTGGAACCTGATAGAGGTGGAAATTACCTGAAATTAGAAAAATCAAAGTTCATGCTATTGGTTTTAAAGCTGTCTGGGATGAATATGATGTATTGTTCCTCAAGTTTACATCTGACCCCAACCTGGCAAAGGATGAGGCAGAGAATACAAATATTGATAGCAGAATAATGAAAGGAAGTGAAATAGCTAAAGAGAGTTCAAGGTTAGACCTACAGACAGTGCGCAAGTGTTTGGCAAAGCGATCACCCAATTTGCATTTTGTCTCACTATTGTAGAGGAGGCCACACCATGAACACTGAACATAGCAGATTATGGTGGACCAAGTGCATGTATAGCTCTGTCTCACCTAGATTGATAAACCTCTTCTAAGCCTAGAACCTTTGATCTCACCCCACCTCCCTCTTGGCAAGAATAGAGCCTCTTTGGTCCTTACTTTCCACCTCACCAGCCTCTGCATTGGATACTTTATTTTCTGACACTTCCTCCAGCTTCAGCCGCAATCCCACAACCAGCCACATTTTCTCCTGCGCCATTATCCATTTTTCACAAGGATTAGTCTCTGCAAGACCACCTAATTCACTCTTCACTTCCCACCCACCTTTCCACTGCTTTAAGTACTACTGCTGTAATCACATATAGAGTAAAACTTGACCCTACATCTCCCCATGGTGACTGCCATGCAGGGCCACCAACAGATCTTCTCGATGAGGCAGAGATTTATAGTACATTGCCTGCCTAACCTACTGTATTTTACTATATCAGTGAGACCAAACATAGAGTGGGTGACCGCTTTGCTTGACACCTGTACTCTGTGGATTGAACTCCCAGTAGCCAAACATTTCAATTTCCTGAACCATTCCCTCACCAATATACACATCCTTGGCCTCATCCATTTGCAGGAGCAGCACATCGTATTCTTCCTGGACCTACTTAAACCCAACAGCATGAATATTGGGGTTTTTCTAATTTTAGGCAATCTTCATATCTATCTCATTCTACTGTTTCCATCTCTTCTTTAATCACTTTCCTTCTCTCTTGCCTTCTCATATCTTATCACTATCACACCCTAAACCTTTCCCAGCTTTTTCCCCTTGATATAGTTGATATTTCTCCTTCCAATTTTAGTTTTGATGTTGGGACAATGAGTTCCTCCAATAGCTAATTAAAGGATTGTATTATTGCCTTCTATTCACTAATTACCCCAACTTTATCCACCAAACATTAGTTGAACAGATACTGGAACTTACAAAACAAAATTCCATATGCTGCCAGATTGCACAAGGTGAAAAGGGAGTTTTCTTTGTAAATAATATTGAAGTTACAACTAAGAGTGGTAGATTAAATGTTACAAGAAATCAATGTGGTATTAACAGAGCAGCACATAATAGAAGACAATGCTGCATTTCTTAGGAGCAAGTTAACTCCAGAACTTCGACCAGGAGTATATATGGCTTTGATTTGTATTTTTTATTAATGTTATCATGATCTTTCAATTAGATTATGGTTGGAATTTTAACTACTTTTAATAGCAGTTCAAAATTGATGGTATTGTTCTGTAATTCAATCTCGCATGATTCAAAAACAAAAATAAATATATCTTTGGGAAGACAATTTCACAGTCCCTAGAATTGACACTCTTTAGGGTGGGTTCAACAAGTACTTGAAATTTTCAAAACTATTTAGGGCTCATAGATTTTTCAAGGTGATTTGAAAATTAAGTATTGTTTATTTAAATATTTGAGAAACTGAATTCTTAATCTTTGGTTTCATCATTAGGTGTTTACTGGTTGGAAGCAAAAATGTACCCAGAGATCTTTCCTGACTGAATAAAAAGGATTTGTCAGTGGGAAGTATGAATAAATACAGTACTGTCAGCATGGTCCTGAACTAACAGTTCAACAACCCCTATCAGTTAGAAATGCCCCAGTTATTGTTTGGGCAGATATCACTTAATCAAAAGATGATTTTTGTTTTGCTCATCTATTGTGTGGTAAAATTGTTGTTTGCAAAATCAGTATTGGATTAAAAGAATGACCTTTCCCTTGTGCATCGTGTTTTCTCAACCAATTGAAAAATCAGCTGGGAATAATTAGGGTATTGTGAAGAAACAATCAACTTCAAAATGAGTCTTTACTGAAGTTTGTACAAAAAAAAACAGATTAGGGGAATTGATGATTATCTGCTTATTAGGCTACTGTTCGTGTTCATAGATTTTACTTTTATGTATTTGGTCTGACTGGGAGCAGAGCCATGATAAACATTTGTCCAGGTGGAATTTCAGGGTTGTTTTCCTAATCACTAATTTTTGGCAATGCTGACACATATTGTCCATCCCTTACCTTGAATTAAGGGTTAAGAAACATAAGCTGCAAAACTGTGAAAAATGGATCCAATTAAATTTTATTCAAAACATACCTGGTTTCTTATAAATAGCATCATCCAATGATAGAAGAGAGCATACTTTTTTGTGCAGCTTCAGAGGAGTACCGGGTAATTGTCTTTGGAGTACTATACCTATTGATTGAGAATTGTAAATAAACCTACAGCTACATTAATTAAGAGCCACACTTCAAGACCTTTAATTTTTTTTTAAAGCTGCAATATCTAAAGAGCATTAGTTTATATTCTGTTTCACAATGATTGCTACTTTAAAGATCTGATTCAATCTCTACTTTTGAAAAGAGGTCAAATCGATTGCCTTCAGCTCCAGGACTATAACCATTATTGTGAGTAGACAAGCTGTTAGGAATAATTGCCAGTGAAGGTAATCAAGCATCCATCACTTAGACCTTATCCCATCTCACACTTAAAATTGCAGATGTTAAACTGAAAAAAAAACATGAGTAGTTTTAATATGTTAATTTAAATGAATTTGTTTATCCTAATAATGATATGATTTGATTCAGAAATTATTGGTTGCATCATCTTAACATTAGAAGATATCTGACTAAAACTAGTTACCAAAAATAAAAATAAATTAAAGTCATTTAATGATTTCAGCACATATATTAATGGCTGGATTGTAGGCAATTTTCTACTTTCAGATTTCATTGTTATGTTTTTGACTGCTACATAGTTGGTTTCTTCCCTCTTTCTTCTTTGGCTTGGCTTCACGGATGAAGATTTATGGAGGGGTATGCCCACGTCTGCTGCAGGCTCGTTGGTGACTGACAAGTCCGATGCGGGACAGGCAGAAATGGTTGCAGCGGTTGCAAGGGAAAATTGGTTGGTTGGGGTTGGGTGTTGGGTTTTTCCTCCTTTTTCTTTTGTCAGTGAGGTGGGCTCTGCGGTCTTCTTCAAAGGAGGTTGCTGCCCGCCGAACTGTGAGGTGCCAGATGCACGGTTGGAGGCGATATCAGCCCACTGGCAGTGGTTAATGTGGCAGGCACCAAGAGATTTCTTTAAGCAGTCCTTGTACCTCTTCTTTGGTGCACCTCTGTCTCGGTAGCCAGTGGAGAGCTCGCCATATAACACGATCTTGGGAAGGCGATGGTTCTCCATTCTGGAGACGTGACCCACCCAGCGCAGTTGGGTCTTCAGCAGCATGGAGTCGATGCTTGTGGACTCTGCCAGCTCGAGTACTTCGATGTTGGTGATAAAGTCATTCCAATTAATGTTGAGGATGGAGCGGAGACAGTGCTGATGGAAGCGTTCTAGGAGCCATAGGTGATGTCGGTAGAGGACCCATGATTCGGAGCCGAACAGGAGCGTGGGTATGACAACGCCTCTGTACACGCTGATCTTTGTGTGTTTCTTCAGGTGGTTGTTTTTCCAGACTCTTTTGTGTAGTCTTCCAAAGGCGCTATTTGCCTTGGCGAGTCTGTTGTCTATCTCTTTGTCGATCCTTCCATCAGATGAAATGGTGCAGCCGAGGTAGGTAAACTGGTTGACCGTTTTGAGTTCTGTGTGCCCGATGGAAATTTGGGGGGAGTGGGGGGGGGCTGCACCAACATAGTTGGTTTCTTCCCTAATCAATTTTGAAAAGCACAATATTTTTTTTCTAATTTGTTACTTTCTGCAAAGAAGTTATTGAAGTTGTCCTTATGTTTTCTTTAGTGGATACCTCTTTTAAAAGAATGTGAATAGTTTTAAACAAATTGCAACAAAATCTATACCTATCATACTCTAACACAATATAACAAGTGTTAACAGTGGGACAATTCAAATAACATGACTGCAAAAAGATGCATGTGACCAAGAGATTCTTTTTAAATTGGCTAATGTATTTAAGGAGGATTTTAAAAAAAAATCATTATAGTGTCTATCTGAAAAATAAATACTTTCTGAAAGACAATTTATCTTGAACAATTCAAATATTGAAATACAGAAGATTAATTTTGAATTTTGATCAAAACTAAAAGAAAACACATTTTAACCAAAATCTCAGCTATTCATATGCTGAGATTTAAATATTTAAATGAGAAACTTTATTTAAAAATATTTACAATGAGCCCTTATATCTTCTGAATGAGGAAATGAATATAATATACATATGCAGTTATTCACCTTATGCAAAAGTAATGACCGAAAATCCTTGTTATGCATGAGCCATCCATTTCATCCCTTGTGTTTATGCCAACTTTTTGAAAAAAAAAATCTTTCTGTGGTCTGTTTTTGAATGCCAATACAATCTAGGCTAAGAAAGGTGAGAGAAATATTTATTTTTCACATGCAAAAAGTGTAGTTTTTCAAGTAAAACCATGTTGATCTGCTGAAAAACAACACAAGGCCAACACACTTTCTTACAGTTCTGAGCAGTGACCACCAGCCTATTGAAAATAACCATTTGGTCCAAGCCTAATCAAATTGCAATATTCAGATGGCAGTAGCATCTTGCTTGTACTTTATAGTGCCATTCAGTTTAATTCTTCTTGATATTTCTGGCATATATAAAGATGTGCATGTGCAAAATGTGAGAGGTAAATTCAAGAGTTAAATTAGACAACAGCATTTGAACTTAATACGTTCATTGCACATGTACATTGAATTGTACAATTTTAACTGCATATTAAACAGGTTTTGGAAATAAATGGTTCTAATTGAAATAAGTTTAACATAACTAAATTAAAATCATTACATGTATTCCATAATTCTCATAACTTAACATACTCTGCCAAGCTCTTGAGTTAATGATCAGCTTTTCATCACTGATTACTTATTGAACCATTTGGTCAACAGTTGCATTGCAATAGAAAAAGGTGAATTTTTCCATTGGATTTTAAAGTAAAGGTGTTAGTTCTGATTTGAAACAATACTGTATCTAAATTGATGTGGCACAAGCAATTCTCAAGGATTGAAATCCTACCATTTGCATGTAATTAATTTTGAATAGAACTTCTGCTACCTTGCAAGATTATTTACTTTTGATTATGGATGAAATTAATAGATTGTGACCAGGTCATCTCTCCATCATATATCAGTAGCCACACATTCCAGATCAATCTCCCACATCCATAAATGGAATGGGGCTGGTGAAGAAATGATACCTCTTCCTGACAAACAAAAACCATGGTTTTTTTTTTAAATTGTTATTTAAGTTGTCATTTCTATTATGGATGTGCCTGCATTTCTGCCATTGGATGACATTATTATTTTTTTAAATATGGGACACAAATGTGCAATAAAAATAATTGTGAAGCTAATATTCCTTTCAATAATTTATATGCAAATTGTACAACCTCTCTAGGAAAGGGTATGTGTACAATTAAACACATTTTTTTGGAGATGCTGCTGTTCATGATGTTCTGCATTTTCATTAGTCTGCAAAAATGAAATCTATTTGGTTTCCTCACCTTTGGGTGTTCATTCAATGGCATGAAGATGCTGCTTTTACAAGATATATATAAAATAACCAAATACATAATGTTTAAATGCTGCTCCTGCATTTTGGTCTGTAAGAGAAATAATCTTGATATGAAAATTAAGCTATACATATTTAAATGTTCATTCCTTCAGGTTTTAACTCATTTTGGATAGGTCAATAACGAATTTTAATTTTGTTTTCATTGATTTTTTTTCATCTCTCATAATCCAGTCTCATTGTCCCCTCCTTTCCTATATCTGATATGTCATTACAATATTTCTAATTTGGACAGCTTTCTATAACCTTTCTCTGTATTTATGGGCAAACACAATTACTTGGTGACACCATTCAGTTTCTAGATAACTATTTACTTAGCGATGTTATCATTAATTTACAATTGCAGTGATTTGTCATGAAACAAACCTTAAATGAGAAAGGGCCACCAAATTAACACTAAATGCAGTTAGTTACCATGATATCTTTCATGATTCAGTATATTGTAGCTAATGAATCTATTTTATTTTGCAAACTGGCAGGAGCAAGCACGAATTATTGCCAGATCATTGTATTTTCAATGAACCTCCAGTAGTATAGCAGCCACTGATCTATCAGTGATAGCCTCAATATAGATTTCAATCAGAACAAATGTGTATATTTAATTGCTTTTCCTTGATATAAGAGAAAGTAGACCTCAACTCCTTTCTCAACTATTAAGTATTTAAATAGATCCATGCAATTCAAATTAATCACAGGTAGAATAAAAAAGTAAGCAGATCCAAGAGCTAACAAAAATGAAATAATTATTGGAATAAATATTAACCAAACCTCCAGAGAGAATTTTCTATTCTTCTTCCAAATGGCATATTTAATTAAAGCTGTGTGGTGGTACACCACCGGCCTACTGCAGGGGGCAATCTCTGTACCTGCAGGAGAGTATGGGGGACAGGACAACACCTGGCCGGCTGTCAATCAGATGACCGGAATGGATCAAGCCCCACCCAGTCGGGTGTCAATCACTCTCTGGGCTATAAGCCTGAGCCGGCCCTCCGAAGACTCACTCAGAGTTTACAGCAGTGCAGCCAGCCCTGCTCTCTGGATGTCTTTTCCCATTAAAGCCTGTTGTACAGTCTCTTCGGTTTTGTGTGTTTGCTTCTCTCTAACAGCACACCACAATTTAATCAAGAAAGACATTTTTCCAAGACTGCTATGGAAAAACTCCTGAACGCCAGGAGCCTTGAAATTGACCCATGCCACCCAGAAGCCCAAACACACTTTGAGATCTGGAGGCACATGGTTGAAGTAATCATCGAGGTGCACGCAGACGACATTCTGGATTCCGATTGAAAGAAGCTCAACTTACTCTGATCCAAGCTGGGTCCTCGTGCCTTCCAGGCAACCAAAGGCTACTCCAAGTACAAAGAGGCAATGGACACTCTCGAGACCTTGTACAAAGCCCCCCCCCCCCCCCGATGAATGCGGTCTTCACAAGGTACCTCCTAAATATCCGAGCCCAGCAACCTGGGAAGACGGCTGAGTCTTACCTGGGACACCTGCGTGAGTTGGCCCGACCATGTCTGGCTGAACCCAGGGTAAATGAAGAGGAAGTTGAGAAACTGATCTGGGACTCCTTTGTCTGAGGGCTATGCTCAAGGGCCATCTGGCAGAAGCTGCTGGAAGAAAATATCTACCCCCTGGCCAAGACAGTGGAAGTAGTCTGAACCCTGGAAGCTGCAGCCTGCACAGAGAAGTCTTTGACTCCAGGCTCCCCCAGGCCTCCTCGTGGTTGCTTCATACTGCTGTTGTGGCCCTAGGCCAAGCTGAGGAAGAAAACATTGCTGTGGTGGGAGCCCGGCACCCCTGTAAGTACTGTGGGTCCCAGTGTGGGTCAGACCATAGATTGCAACAAAACTGCCTGGCTAGGAACCAATACTGCTCCCGATGCGGCAAGAAAGGCCACTTTGCTAAAGTGGGCCTCTCAAAGCCAGCCGGCAGCTCAGCGGCCCTCTATGACCTCCCGACCTCCCCAGTGGACTCCACCATGTGGGCGTACCGGGCAACAACGCCATTGCCCTGCTACCACTTCTAGCATCCCTGACCCCAGCGGCACTGCTTCCGGCCCCACCAGCAACTATCGCCGCGCATGTCCTGTGCACCCAAACCAGCCCACGCCCTCATCAGCGGCGCTCGCCAAAGACTACAGTGACATCACTTCTGGCCTATGGTGTGATGTCACTTCTGGCATATGGAGTGACATCACTTCCACCGACCGCAATGACACCACTTGCCCCAGCGCAACTAACACAGCCAGTGAAGCAGGCCAGCCATACCTCGGCCTCCCATGCAGCACCACTATCTTGGGCCGGGCAGAGGCTGACACCGGGGCCCTCCGATGACGACATGGTCAACATGGGTGATGACCAGGTCACCCTACAAATGCTCCCAACACCTCTGGACACCATTAATCACTCCACAATGACGTGGTCAACGCGGGCAATGACCAGGCCACCCTACCGATGATCTCCATGCCTCTGGACACCATTAATCACTGCACACTGCACTCCACGACCGCACCCCTCAACTACGGAGGGCATCACTGGTCAATACTCACCTCACACACTGCCTGCAGAGGACACCCACGACCATGACTCGATTCCACAGCCAGAGGAAAATTACTTGGACCCCGACATGGTTCTGACCAGGAACATTCCCTATGACCTCGGGCACTCCATGATGGACGTGCAAATCAACGACAGGTAACAAAGTGCCTGTTCGACAGTGGCAGCACTGAGAGTTTCATTCACCCGAGCGTGGCCCACTCCCTTAAGCTGAAAATCCACCCCATCACCTTCTCTTTTGCCATCTCCGCCAAGGACTGGACTGTTGGTACCCTCAGGTGCTGTTTGGCTGATATAACTGGAGGGTTGGGGGGAGACATACATGGGGTTCAGGCTCCTGGTCATGCCCAAACTCTGCACCCCAGTCCTGCTGGGCCTAGATTTCCAGTGCCACCTGCAGAGCAACACCCTTGCCTTCGGGGGGCCCCAACCTCCACTCACGCTACACAGCATGCCGACTACCAGCCCCAGCCAACCTGCAGCCTCTCCACACTGTGCATCACCCCCCCCATACTCTTCTCACACCTCACACCAGACTGCAAGCCAATCACCACCAGAAGTAGGCGCTATTGTGCCGCAGACAGAGATTTTATCAAGGCGGAGGTGCAGCGGCTTCAGGCAGAAGATGCCATAGAATCCAGCAACAGCCCTTGGAGATCCCAAGTCCTGGTGGTCAAAGGGCAAAGTAAACCGAGGATGGTCGTGGATTACAGCCACACCATAAACCAGTACACCCAACTAGACACCTACCCCCTGATGAGGATAGCCGACATGGTCAATGAGATAGCACACTATCGGGTTTTCTCCATGACTGACCTGAAGACAGCCTATCACCAAATCCCCATTCACCTGTGGGACAAGCCCAACATCACCTTCGAGGTGGACGGGTGCCTGTACCAGTTCCACTGGGTTCCCTTTGGGGTCACGAACGGGGTCTCCATCTTCCAGTGGGAGATTGATTGTATGGTGGACTGGTACAAGCTGAAGGTGTCATTCCCATACCTGGATAGCGTCATCATCTGCAGCCATGACCAGCAGGACCACGATGCCAACCTGGAGAAATTCCTCCAGACGGCCGAAGAGCTGAACCTCACTTACAACAAGGAGACGTGCGTGTTCAGCCCCACCCGCTTCGCCATCCTGGGGTACATCGTCACCCCAAAGGGAACTCAGTGGAACTGGTACATTTGGGGTCAATGGCCCAGATCCAGAGCGAATGCACCCATTAATGGAGCTACCCCTCCCCCCCAAGCTAAAAGTCCTCTGCAAATGCCTTGGCTTATTCACCTACTATTCGCAGTGGGTTCCTCACTTCTCAGACAAGGTCCATCCACTGGCCCAGGCTACAACTTTTCCCCTCCCACCCGAGGCACAGGCAGCTTTCACGTGCAACACGCAGGATATCGCAGACACCATGATGTAGTCTGTGGATGAGGACTCCCCTTTCCAGGTGGAGAGTGATGCCTCCAATGTAGCCCTTGCCACTACTCTCAACTAAGGGGGGGGGGGGAGGGCGCTCCATCGCCTTCTTTTCCAGAACCTTCCACGGCTCCGAGCTAGGGCATTCCGCTATTGAAAAGGAGGCCCAGGCAATCATCGAAACAGTCTGCCACTGGCGCCACTACCTGGCTGGCAGGAGATTCACCCTCCTCATCAACCAGTAGGCTGTGGTGTTCATGTTCAACACCGCTCACAAGAGCAAGATCAAGAATGACAAGATCTTGCACTGGAGAGTCAAGCTGGCAACCTACAGCTACGACATCCAGTACCATCTGGGAAAGTTTAATAACTCCTCTGATGCCCACTCCCAGACTTGCGCGTCTCTCCATGATGACAAACTGCAGGCACTGCATAAGTCCCTCTGCCACCCGGGCGTCACCCGATTGTACCATTTTATTAAGTCCCGGAACCTTCCGTACACCATCAGGGACGTCAGGGCCATGACCAAGGCATGCCTGGTCTGCGTGGAGTGTAAACCTCGTTTCTTCCACCCACCCCAGGCTCATGTCATAAAGGGCACTCGAGCACCTCCTGATGGATTTCAAGGGGTCCCTACCTTCCACGAACCAAAATGTCTACTTCCTCACAGTAGTGGACGAGTTCTCCTGCTTCCCATTTGCTATCTCTTGCCTGGATACCTCCACGGCCACCGTCATCAGAGCCCTGTGCAGATCTTTACTATGTTTGGCTACCCCACATTTACTCAAAGCGATCAGGGGTCTAGTTTTATGAGTGAAGAGCTGCGCCAGTACCTGACTGCAAGGGGCATCTTGACTAGTCGCATGACTAGTTACAACCCGAGAGGCAATGGGCAAGTGGAACGAGAAAACGTGGTAATCTGAAAGGCAGTCCTCCTGGCCCTCAAGTCAAACGGGTGGTTTGTAGATTACTGACAGGACGCCCTGCCCGAGGCGCTCCATGCCATTAGGTCACTCCTCTGCATGGCTACCAATGACGACCAGAATGCCCCTCCCAGCATGGCTCGCATCCCCGGGACTGGTGCTCCTGCTTAAACACATATGGGCACAAAAGGTTGAACCCCTGATCAAACAGGTTTTCCTCCTACACGTGAACCACAACTACGCCTATGTTAGGTTCAGCAGTGGCAGGGAGGACACCGTCTCAACCAGAGATCTGACACCAGCAGGAGCACCCACCATAGCACAGCATCCTCCAGCCCAGGACGACGCCGACCTGGCATACATCCCCGACCCTGGGCAGCTTTGGGGCACCCAGGACCTCCTTGAGTACCAGAGGTCCACTTCAGCCGTGGGTGACGAAACTGCCCTCCCACTCATCCGATGCAACACACACACCTTGACCCTGGCTCCTACAGCCACCCCTCCACACTGCACCATGGCAGTCACTCCAACCCCCACTGCCAGCACCCCCATACCCCCTCCAACCAGTGACCAGGAGCCAGTTCTGCGACAGTCGCAGAGACTCCAATGGCTGCTGGATTGTCTCATCCTGTAAATACTATATATTGTGTATGATTTTTCTTTTGTTACTGCACTACCCCCCCCCCCCCCCGGAATAATTTTAAAGAAGGGGTGAATGTGGTGGTACACCACTGGCCTACTGCAGGGGAAAACCTCTGTACCTGCAGGAGAGTATGGGGGACAGGACAACACCTGGCCGGCTGTTAATCAGCCAACCTGAATAGATCAATACCCACCCAGTCGAGTGTCAATCACCCTCCGGGATATAAGCCTGAGCCGGCCCTCGGAAGACTCCCTCAGAGTTTACAGCAGCACAGCCAGCCCTGCTCTGTGGATGTCTTTACCCATTAAAGCCTGTTGTACACTGTTTACCTGTAACAGTGCACCACAAACTGCAAAGATATTTTTGAGGTAACTAATAAAATAAAATGCTCTTGTTTGAATAGCTCGTACAACTTTAACAAAGTTAAAACTAAAATATAAATATTAATTAAAAATTTCAAGTGAAAGATTATAGGCAAAGTATTTTAACTATTTTCATATTAGTTCCAGACTCTCCAAAAATGTTTTTAGGGCAAAGATTAATATTATAAATTACATCCACTACATTCATGTCAAACACTTACATGTTCAATAGGCTTATATGAAGTTGTTCTTCACTGAATGCTCAATGTAAAAATCAAATGGATTATACTTTATATATAATAATCTAAATAAAATGGATAGTAAATGAATTAAGTTTAATCAACTTTCAAAACATTTTGTTTAACCTAATTGCATCCAGTAATCTTGGTGAGACAGTTTGCACTTTGAAAATCTATTACATCTCTTATGCTAATTTTAGGCCAGTTTGTTGTATTGTAAAGTCCTGCTTTTAGAATAAAGTTTGGTCAAATATATCAGTTGACTAAATTATAAATGCTTCTCAGTTTAAAACTTGTTTTGAATTTTACAAATATTGGCAAACTGAAGTCAATTTAGAATGAAGCAAACACTTTTAACGGGCATGTGAATTTTCCACATTTCCACAGATTTCTGCAATTTTAAAATCCATTTTCCATGTTTCTGCATGATTTTCATGTTCAAGAGCTTGGATCAGAGCCTATTAGCTAAATAAGGAGTGCGAATCAGGGCCCATCGCCAGGAGGAGGAGCAGATGCTCAGATCTGGGCCCATCGCCAGAGGAAGGAGCAGGCTCTTGGCTCAGAGCCAATTATTGGGAAGCTCTTGGTTGCCAGGACCACCCCCATCGCCCATCTCAGACTGCGGTCATTTCAGAGGGGATGGAGCATGGCAGGCGGCTGGCTCCTGACCTGCTACCATGACTATTTTCCCCAGATTGAAAAAGGCAAGGAGAGATCTGCCATTTGCAAAGTGGGGGAAAACAGGGCTGGGGCCTTTGTTGGGACTGAATCGCGAAAGAAGGCCATGGTACCTACTCCAGTGGGGGACAGGGACAGCCAACCTCTTGTGCTGTTCAAAGTGGCTGAGCTTCAGGGAGGCGACAGGTGGGCAGGGAGGTTACACCACCCTTACACGGGAGGCAGGGAAGAGGGTGTCTATGGTAGAGTAGTAACCCCATTAAACAGTGAGCAAGCGGCCCTCGGGGCTGGTTCAGGATCAGCCAGGTTAGAAACTGTACTAGAGAGGGAAAGAAAGATTGTTGGGATTACAAACCCCTCAAATTCAGCTCCCACCTCTAAAGCCCTATCCAAGAAGGACTTGTTATCAGCAGCAGCCAAAGCAAAACACAAACACACCATGAAGATAACAAAAAGGCATGGAGAAAGAATAAATTAACAAATAACTGCAAGTTTATACATTTTCAAAGTCAATTAAAATGTTATTAGTATTCAGTGACATAAGCCCCCTTTTCCACTGGCATCCTACTTAATTGGCTGTTCAGTGTCCCGGGATAGGAAGCCCTTTGTGCCGTCTCCACTGGGCCACCCTTAACTGGGACACTAATTGTTTTTCCACTGAAGACAAATCATCCCCGGGGATCGGAGTGTTTTACTTTTAACTGGCAACTGGTGACTTTGCTGTCCCGTTTCCAATGGTTTTATTAGCATACTGGCGTCAGCAAACACCAGGGATACGTGTAGGGGTAGAGGTGGTTAATCCCTGGCATGAAATGACATCATTTGACACTGGTGCTCAGACAGTGTTCCTTTTCCACTGGACCCTGTCCCAGTTAATTCCCAATTAATTCCTGGGACAGGGTGCCAATGGAAAAGGCGCTATATTTATATTATTTTGTAGTGTCCATTTTTGCTTTGAAATGCCCTAAAAGAGGCTTGAAACTGGCAATTTTGTGTGCAAATTTTTTGAAATTTTCTAAATTGGGGGCCCAAACCCCGTACAAGGGGTGCTGCACCCCTTTGATCCTTGCTCTATGTCTCATGCAGTTGCTAGGCTCTTTTCCTTTTTTTTTAACCTCACACTTGTCTTTTTAAAACATAAGTAATGATAATGCAGTAATAAATTTTTGTCATACAGATACGCATGCACCAAAATTCTTACTTGCTGCAGCTAAACAGGTACAGTCTAAAAAACAAATCCAAAAATATACATTAGATTACTGATTGGAAAGAGAAATATAAAAGATAGATAATGAATATCCACAGATACAGTAGTACAAGCAGAAAAAGTGGCATTTCAGTGGATCAGACAGGTTTCTTTGCAGTTTATAATTTGAGTGGTTAACGGTAGGTTCAAGTCTCTGGAAAGTATAGGAAAAAATATTGTCCTTGTGCCTGGAGTTGATGAGGCTTCAGTACCTTTTTCACGAAGGTAGCAGCGAGAAGAGTTTGTGACCTGGATGATGGTGGTTATTTATTATTCTACAGTACTTGAAGATCTTTAACCAAAAAAAATCTTTATATTTTATAATTCAAAACTTCTGATTTTCAGTATTGGGAAGGGTAACATGTGATAAAGCTGATCCCACTGGAAGGAATCTTCAAGGAAATGCATCTCAGGAAAGTGCAATTTTGAAATGAAAATAATGAGCTGTTATGTTCTGTCATACATTATCTTTTGGAGACATTTGTAACAAAATGTTACTGGAGTTCAATCTTCACAGAGAAGTAACAAGTTTAAATCAAACAGTTCTTAAAATGTTAAAAGTAAATTAAGTTAGTGGATGAAAGGCTTAAAAATATTTTGCTTTCATAGCCTTTAATGTAGGAAAAATCACAGCAAATTTGCACACAGCCAGATCCAACAAATGTGACAATGACCAGATAGTCTGATTTTTTTTGTAATGTTTTTAAGAGAGAAATATTAAATAGAATTCTTCTGTAATGTTTCACTATAATACAGGGGAATCTTTTTACAGGCACATTAAAGAATAGATATCAACTTGGATTAATATTAACACCCAGAAAACAGTGCAATCAGTACAGAACTTTGGGAATTAATCTGTTAATCTCTGAAGACCTTATAACTATTCTTTTCTGTTGGATACCTTTTTTCATGTTAGTCTCTGTCTTATTTATTTTGGCAATAGAACTACTGAAACATCTATATAAAAAAAATAGATTAACAAAATGTAGGTGTCCCTGCTTTATGGCCATCATCATTCTGGTTTTATATTTGAAAACTGAAGGAAGGGAGAAAGGCCTTTGGGAGGGGGAAGGGTTTAAGTGAAATTGCATTAGAGTTGTCAAATAGTTTCTGAAGTTGAAACAACTCTAAGTTCAAAGGATTGTTTGGCCAACTGCAGATGTAATTACACAATTCTTTGATTCAGATAACCATGAATTAAAACCCTTTTTTGTCAACTTCAGCCATGATTAAGGGAGAATTGCACTATTGTGGAGGTTATGTTACAGATGAGACATTAAATAAGGCCATATTTATCCATTTAAATGGAGCTAAAATACTCTATTTAACTGACTGTCCAGAGATAATAACAATAATATATTGTTACAAGATCAAACCAGCAACCACAAAGGTGGCACATCACACAGGGGTAAAGATGAACAATTACTTTATTAACAAAAATTCACCTTCAAACTTTAATTCAAAATCCCCCCCCCCCCCCACTTTTATAACAATGCCCACTGGTTACTATGCAAATTTCTATAACAATGTAAAACTAATAAATTCCCCAGCATAAATATAACATATGTAATTAAAGTCTAAGTTATATTTCCAACCAGCCCACAGAAAAACTTAGACACAAAACAAATACAAAGCACACAAGGTTCACAAAACTTCAATCTCAACTGAAGCAAAGATCATAAACAAAATCCATTTTTTTTTGGTAAACTGAAGCCAAAAGATCTTTGAGAGAGAGAGCACGAAATTCAAAATTGTCTTCTTGTGTTGCTTGCAGAGAGAGGAACAATGGCTTGGTCCAGATCCTTCTGGCTACCTTCGGAATGTTCATCCGTTTAAAAATGCCCAACATTCTAAACTGTCTTCCAGACCATGACTCATGCTCTTGGCCTTCTTCCACTCCACAGCACCCCCAGTGGTGGTTTGTCATCCAAGTCCAGAAATTTTTGGATAATTTTCTGCACATGCCCAGTCTGTCTCCCACTCTCTCAGCAGTCCACCTTCACCTTGGCTCTCTAAGGCAAATTGTCACATAAAACCACACATAGGCCAATACACAACACAGAACTCTGTAACAATATGGAGACAAGGGGAATATAATTACAATATCATCCCCTATCTCAGAATTATATTACCATGGGAGTAGCATATCTTAATGCAAAATAAGTCAATTTCACTTAACTATGTTGATACTAAAGGTTGTTGAATGTTATATTGCCAATTGCTTAGGCAAAAAGGGAAATGAGGTGCAGAAGGATTTTAGGGAGTTAATACTCAGTTAAAAAGCATGACTTCCAGGGTTATCAACTCAGGAGTTAATAATTAGGAAGTTAGTTAAGTTTATTTTTTCAAATGTACTGTGCACAATATAGTATGTTAACATGGCCTTTTGGCTCATGAGCCGTTGCTGTTCAATTACACCCAAATGACATACAACCCCCAGTATGTTTAATGTAACTAAGGAAATGGTGCAGGAGAGGGCTTCAGATAGTGGGATAATTGGGTTAACTTCTCGGCCTGGTGGCACTTGTACAAGAACAATGGGTTACACCAGTGGTTCTCAACTTTTTTTTTCCACTCATATACCATTTTAAGTAATCCCTATGCCATCTGTCTTTGTAGACGATGCCACTTTAGTTGCCCATTGAGAGCGAGCTCTCCAGCGCATGACATCCTGTTTTGAGGAAACTGCCAAAATGTTTGGCCTGGAAGTCAGCCTGAAGAAAACTGAGGTCCTCCATCAGCCAGCTCCCCACCATGACTACCATCCCCTCCACATCTCCATCGGGCATACAGAACTCAAAATGGTCAACCAGTTTACCTACCTCGGCTGCACCATTTCATCTGATGCAAGGATCGACAACGAGATAGACAACAGACTTGCCAAGGCAAATAGCACCTTTGGAAGACTACACAAAAAAGTCTGAAAAAACAACCACCTGAAGAAACACACAAAGATCAGCGTGTACAGAGCCGTTGTCATATCCATGCTCCTGTTCAGCTCTGAATCATGGGTCCTCTACCGGCATCACCTACAGCTCCTAGAACGCTTCCATCAGCGCTGTCTCCGCTCCATCCTCAACATTCATTGGAGTGACTTCATCACCAACATCGAAGTACTCGAGCTGACAGAGTCCGCAAGCATCAAATCCACGCTGCTGAAGACCCAACTGCGCTGGGTGTGTCACGTCTCCAGAATGGAGGACCATCGCCTTCCCAAGATCGTGTTATATGGCGAGCTCTTCACTGGCCACCGAGACAGAGGTGCACCAAAGAAGAGGTACAAGGACTCCTTAAATAAATCTCTTGGTGCCTGCCACATTGACCACCACCAGAGGGCTGATATCGCCTCCAACTGTGCATCTTGGCGCCTCACAGTTCGGCGGGCAGCAACCTCCTTTGAAGAAGACCGCAGAGCCCACCTCACTGACAAAAGTCAAAGGAGGAAAAACCCAACACCCAACCCCAACCCACCAATTTTCCCTTGCAACTGCTGCAACCGTGCCTGCCTGTCCCACATCGGACTTGTCAGTCACCAACGAGCCTGCAGCAGATGTGGACATACCCCTCCATAAATCTTCATCCGCGAAGCCAAGCCAAAGAATGCCATCCGTGCTCTGTAATTAGTAAGGAATTGTTTGAGATGGTATGTGAGTGGGAAGGGAAGGTTGAGAATTACTGTTACTAAAATATTTTGCTCAAGACAAATTGTCATTGGCCCATTTCCTTTGGAGTTGTGAAACCATGCAGACAACAAGTCAATTAGGTACAATTAAAACAGTGGCTTTAAAACTTTTTCTTTCCAGTCACATACCACCTTAAGCAATCCCTTACTAATCACAGAGCACCTAAGGCAGGGGTGTCAAACTCAAATTCACAGAGGGCCAAAATTTAAAAATTGGACTAAGTTGTGGGCCAAACTAAATATTTATTGAAAATTTTCAACAACATCTGCATGTTTTCTCTTCTTTCAACACAAGTAATGTTAAACTTTTTTCTTATTAAAATAAATGTTTAATAATAGTTTTGGTTAAACTCTTTCCAGAAGAAGCATTAACAAATGAGAAATAAAATATTCGATAAATAATATTTCTCTATAGCCTTTAAGCTCCTTTTAAATGTTTTTTTTCTCACAAGCCAACAAGTCAAAAAAATAACAACTTGCTTCAATGAAAATCCAATCTTTCAACTATGAACAGTCCAACGTTAACCAAAGAAAATATTAATCCAATCTTAGCTTGCTCCACTGTGATTTACTCTGATGCACCTGGGTCTAAACCAGATACTTGGCATCTCTTCTTAGATGCAAGTTCATCAAACTCTGGGGTCAGAGTTTGCCTCCCACCTCTCTTGAAAGGTCCTGTTTTCTGTCTTTCCTTTGGCCATTTTTCGTAAGGGGTTTATTACATGTGAGTTAGGCGACAGGTTGCAGAAGCTAATGAAAGTAAACAGAGGAGGTGGGGAGATTAGCGGGCTGACGGGTCAGCGCCAACACATTTACAAAGCATTCTGGGATTTGTGGTATTAGCTGTGCATGCGCTATACTGGCGCAGTGGCCAGCGGGCCACTAATACATATTTGATATGATCTTGCGGGCCAAATATAATTATATCACGGGCCAAATTTGGCCCGTGGGCCTGAGTTTGACATGTGTGACCTAAGGCATAGGGAATACTGAAAGTGGAATGTAAGCGGAAAGAAAAAGTTTGAGAACCACTGGGTGACATCTAATCTGGAGGGAACCAATGTTTTCTTTGGGAAATTAGCCAATGCTACTTGGGAGGGTTAAAATTAAAATGGTATTGGGTTGGGAACCAGAGGAGCAGTGTAGCAAGTGGAAAAGTTGAGGGGATAGGAAATGTTATTGTCTTAAACCAGTGGTTTCCAACCTTTTTCTTTTCACTCACATACCAATTTAAGTATTCCCTATGCCATTGGTGCTCTGTGATTAGTAAGGGATTGCTTAAGGTGGTATGTGACTGGGAAGGGAAGGTTGAGAAGCACTGTTCTAGACCCAATTGTTACTAAAATATTTTGTTCATGACAAATTGTCATTGGCCCATTTCCTTTGGAGTTGTGAAACTGTGCACATAATAAGTCAATTAATTACAATTAAAACAGTGGTTTTCAACCTTTTTCTTTCCACCCACATACCATCTTAAGCAATCCCTTACTAATCACAGAGCACCAATGGCATAGGGAAAAGAAAAAGGTTGGGAACCACTGTCTTAAAGGACGGACAGGAAGGGACTGGTAAAGGATGACAGCAAACTGTCAAGCTGAAGTGAATTTATTTTAATGCAAGGAGCTTTATGGATAAGGCAGGTGAACATTGAACTTGGTTTAGTACATGATTTTGTAGCCATTACAAAGACTTGGCTTCAAGAGGGATGGCAATGGGAGCTCAATGTTGTGGTTCAATGGGATAGAAAGCACAGGTTTTTTTTAAAAAGGTGGATGATTCATTACTAAGAAGTGACACAGCTGCACTTTCAGTGGATGTTTGGACAGACTCATCTACTGAGGCAGTATGGATAGAGATCAAAAGTAAGAAAGGTGCAATGAGTTTATCATGATCATATTAAAGATCTCCCAATATCCATCAAGAGATGCAGATGTGTAGGCAAATCACGGAAGAATATAAAAGCAACAGGATTGTCAAAGTGTGTAACAAGAAAGTCTGCAGATACTGTGATTGAAGTTAATACACAAAAGTGCTGGAGGGTTATCATTGTGAGAGGCTTTAATTTCCAAAATATTGACAGGGACATCTTTAGTGCTAAAGGCTTTTATAGGGCAGAATTAGTTACGTGCATATAGGAGGGCTTCTTGAAGCATTAGAAAACAGAACCAACCAGAAAAGGGGCAAAAGTACACCTTCTACTGGGAAATGAGCC
Source organism: Narcine bancroftii (assembly GCF_036971445.1). Lineage (NCBI taxonomy): Eukaryota > Metazoa > Chordata > Chondrichthyes > Torpediniformes > Narcinidae > Narcine > Narcine bancroftii. The sequence continues at coordinate 99,927,391 of NC_091475.1, read as the reverse complement.
TGGCCATATGAAAAGTTTCAGTGGAAGTATATTTTGGGAGTAGTTATCACAATTCCTTAATTTCCATTTGTCAATATACATAAGCCTAGACCTTGAGGGGGAAAACAATAAATGAGTGGGGGGGGGGTACAAATTATTACATTATGAGACAGGAGATAATGGGAATTGATTGGGGGCAGCTGTTGTCAGACAAGCTCACAACTGATATGTGGGAGGTTTTTTTAAATAAGAGCATCTAATTAGATTGACATTGCAATAAGGAAGTAGACAGCGATGACAAGGTAATAGAACCTTGGATGATGAGTGACGCTGTGTACTTAATCAAAGGAAGGCTTATATTCATCATGTGCATCACTAAGAACAAGAGCAAGGATTTATTGTAACCAGTAATCAATACTTTGGTGAAGGCCACATTTGGAATATTGTGTGAAATCTAGTCACCCTGTTACATAAGTCTAATATTTCAAAGTTATTCTTAATTGTTCTAAATAATTCTAAATTCTAATTATAACTGCACAATGAACTTGAGTAAAGCTTGGAAAGCAGCCACCAAGTTTTTCATTCTCACAACAGAAAGCATGTGGATGATTTGGTAAAAGTATGGAAGAGATTACTAGGATTACCCTTGGATTATAAGATAATCAAGAGACATTGGACAAGCATGGAATATTTTCTCTGGAGCTTCCGATTCCTTCTCCCAGTGTAAAAATGTCACATACCAAGAGTCTGGAGGTGTGGTGGGGGGAGGGGGGAGTGGGGGGAGGGGGGAGTGGGAGATTCAGAAAACATGCGGGGCAAGGTTTTCTTTTCATTCTTCATTTAGTTATCTATCTCTTTTTGTTTGTATGGTTGTTTATTTATTGATTTAAAGCACAGAATGAAAGGTGCCTGGAATTTGCTCTCAGGGTAGAGGTGGAAGTAAATATAACAGCAGATTTCAGAGGTTTCTGGAAGGAAGAATATGGGGAGTTAGGGAAGAAGTTAAAAATCCGGACCTTAAGGGTGGTAATCTCAGGATTGCTGCCTGTGCTATGCGCTAAAGGGTAGGAATAGGAAAATGTGGTGGATGAATATGTGGCTAAAGAGTTGGTGCACGGGGAAGGAGTTCAGATTTGTGGATCATTGGAAACTCTTCTGGGGAAGGTCTGACCTCTATAAAAAGGACAGGTTCCACCTGAACTGGAGGGGGACCAATATCCTACCAGACAGGTTTGCCAAATCTGTTGGGAGGTTTTCACTAATTTGGTGTGGGGGGTGGTAAACACAATGAGTGTATGGAAATTAGGGTAGAAAGACACTAGATTTGAAGGGAGAGAGGAATCTGATTGTTAAAATTAATGAAGGAGAAGGGGTACTAAAAGTAGTTGGTAACCAAAGGAGTGAATATGGGGGACATTCTCTCAGGTATATCTATTTCAATACAAGGAGCTTGGTAAGTAAGGTGGATGAGCTTAGAGCATGGATTGACACATGGAAATATGATATTGTGGGTTGCAGGAGGGGCATGATAGACAGCTATATGTTCTAGGATTCTGTTGCTTTAAACGTGATAGAGCAGGGGGGGTAAAAGGAGGTGGAGTTGTATTGTTTGAAGGAGAAAACATTGCAGCAGAGCTATGGCAAGATAGATAGATCCAGTGAGGCTATTTGGGAGGAAGTGAGGAATTGGAAAGGCATGAAAACACTAATGGGGGTGTATTACGAACCTCCTAATGGACAGAGGGAATGAAAGGAGCAAATTTGCAAGGGGATAGCATATATGTGTACTAAACATAAGGTGGTGATTATTGGAGATTTTAACTTTCCACAAATTGACTGGGATGCCCAAACTGTAAAAGGGCTGGATAGGTTGGAGTTTGTCAAATGTGTTAAAGGAAAGTTTTTCTAAATCAATACATGGAAGAACAAAGTAGAGAGGGAGCGGTATTGGATCTCCTATTAGGGAATGAGATAGGTCAAATGACAAAGGTTTGTATTGGGGAACACTTTAGGTCTAGTGATCATAATACAATCAATTTCAGGTTAATTATGGAAAAGGATGGGGCTAAGACTAAGGTTGAGATTCTTGATTAGAACAAGGCTAATTTCAAGGAGATGTGAAAGGATTTAGAAGGCGTGGATTAGGATCATTTACTTTCTGGGAAGGATGCAAAGGATCCTTTGGAATATCCAAAGGATATTCAAAGGAAAATTCAGAGTCAGTATGTCCCTGTGAAGATTAAAGGAAAGGTTAGAAAATATAGGGAGCCTTGGTTTTCAAGGGATATTGGGAATTTGGTTTGGAGATAGAGGGATGTGTACAACAGGGAATAGATGAGGTGCTTGAGAAATATAAAGAGCGCAAAAATAAACTTGAGAAAATAGAAAGGCTAAAAGGAGATAAAAGGCTGCTTTGGCAGGCAAGGCAAAAAAATAAATAAATCTAAAGGGTTTCTACAGGTACTTTAAAAGTAAAATAGTGAGGAATAAAATTTGGCCCCTTGAGGATCAGAGGGATAGGCTCTGTGAAGAGTCAGAAGAGTTGGAGGGAAATTTTAAATGATTTTTTTTTCTTCAGTATTCTCTAAGGAAAGTAATATTGAGTCAGGTGAAGTAAGGAAAACTAGTCATGGAAAATATACAGATTAATGAGGAGGTAGTACTGGCTATTTTAAAGAGAATAAAGGTGGATAAGTGTCTGGGTCCTGTCAATACAATTCCCTAGGACCTTGAGAGAGGTTAATGTAGAAATAGCAGGGGCTCTGACAGAAATATTTCAATCGTCATTAGCTACAAGGGAGATATCGGAAGATTGGAGGGTAGCTCATGTTATTCCACTGTTTAAAAAAAGTTCTAAAATTAAATCAGGTAATTATAGGCCTGTGAGTTCTGATGTTGGTGGTAGGTTGGTGGAATATACAATTATTTGGATAGCCAGGGACTGATTAGGAGTAGTAAACATGGTTTTGTACATGGTAGATGTCAGAAATAAAACTTCTTAGATCCTGAACTAGGCGATAGGATCCATCTGACTTTTTCACTGGGAGTATAGGGGTGTTATAAGGTGACATGCATTCTTCTAATAGTCCGTCTCGTATTAGAGTCTCAATTACCGGCTGTAGCCCTTTTCTCCCTTCCAAAGAAATAGGATACTGACGTTTCCTTACCGGCTGATGACCTGGTATTAATGTGACATGTAAAGGTGGGATGTCCAGACCTCCTCGATTTCCCTCCTTATACCAGACTCTCTCGTCAATCTGCCGTTCATCCTCTTCCTTTAGAGCACAGAGGTGGACTTGCACTTCTCCGTCCACAGGGAGAGCACCCAAACCTAGGAGAGCCTGTAAGTCCCTTCCTAGGAGGTTAAATCCAGCCGATGGTAACAACAAGAGGTCTTGTACCCCTTCTCTTTCTTCCAGTTTCACTGTTACTTGGGGAATTATTGTTACCATTCTGGGAGCACCTTCTATCCCAGAAATTTTCAAATTACTTTTTACAGGTTCAGTCCCGATTGGCACAGTTATTACACTACTTCGTTCCGCTCCTGTGTCCACCATAAACACCACCTCTTCTCCCTTGGGACCAATTTTTAGTTTTACCAGGGGTTCCCTCTTATACTTGGTCCCCAACATTTGGAACTCCTGACCCCCCTAATCTTCTTCCATAAGTTCGAGGGCACGCAATTCCCTCTTGTATCGGGGGAATTCCCTCTTAAAGTGTCCTTCCTCATTGCAGTAATAGCACTTAACGAACCTCCGGGGTCTTCCCTCTCTTGGATATCTTGGATTGTTTAGAGGAAGGTTTTGTTTTCTTTCCCCTCTGGATTCGGCATTCATCTGTCGGATAGTCTGTACCATAACCTTTGTCGCCCTCTTTTGATCTTCTTCTTCTCTCTGCACATATACTTTTTGCGCCTTTTTTAACAGGTCGCTTAGGGGTTTTTCGCTCCAGTCCTCCTCTTTTTCTAGTTTCTTTCTAATGTCCGGCCATGATTTGGAAACAAATTCAATTCGAATAAGCTGTTCACCCATTGGTGTACTAGGGTCCACGCCCGCATACTGTTGGACATTCTTTCTCACCCTCTCCAAGAAATCAGTAGGGAACTCGTCTTTCCCCTGGTGGTTCCCAAATGCCTTGGTGAAATTGTGACCCTTTGGCACAGCCTCCCGTATCCCTTTAATTGTCCACTCTCTATATTGTCTCATACTTGCCAATCCCTCGGGTGTTCGTTTGTCCCACCTGGGTTCATTTAAGGGATATTTTTGTTCATGGGGTCTGGGGTCCCCAGGTTGTTCATATTCCCACATGAGGAGGGCAGCCCGTCGAATCATCTGCCTCTCCTGGGGTGAGAATAATGTTCCCATTATTGCCTGCATCTCTTCCCACGTATATGTGTTTGGTCCCAGGAATTGGTCGAGCTGTTCGGCCAGTCCTATAGGATCTTCCAATAACTTTTTCATTTCTTTCTTAAATCCCCGCACCTCTGTACTAGTTAGGGGAACATTCACATATCCCGTTCCCCCTCCCGGTCCTCCCATAGGAACTTCCCTCAGGGGATTTAGGCTTATTGAAAACTTTGATGGTCCTGGACCAGTCTGGGATCTTGTCCAGGGTCAGTTTACCGGTGGAAGTTTAGGGTCCGACTCCCTTAATTCATTCTTTTTTTCCCGGCCCCTTTCGGGGCAATCAGATTCATCACCTTTCCCCTCCGGTAATGAGCTTTCCTCGGGCGCAGTAGGCACCGGGGGAATATAAGGAGGGGGAAGGTTGTCCAGAGGTTCCCACTTCTTTTCTCCCGCTACCCTCAATTTAAAACATTTTGTTAAGGATCCTGGCCAGGGAACCCAACAAAATGCATATGCTGACTCTTCTTGATTCACCTTTGGTCTCGAATTTACATATATGTTTAATGCTTGTCTAACCCAATCCTCATCAGATCCAAATTTCGGCCACCAGACCGAGGAACCTTTAATAGGTTGTTTCGACCAAAGGAGACAATATTGAACCATCTTTTTCTTGTTTTTGTCTCGATATCTTTTACTATCCCAATTTTCAAACATTCTCCCCAAAGGGCTGTCAAGGGGAACTCCCAGGAATTGTCCTGAATTATCAGACGAGCCCTTAGATTTTGATCCTCCCATTTTCCCACCTAGATCCGTTTATCGTTGCTGAGGACCCTCTCGTTCTGGACCCTACTCCCTTCTTCTCAGACGCCTCGTCGGAGGTACTGTCCCTCCTTCGGTTACCGCTGAGGTTTCCCTGGGGTCGACCCCTCTCTTCTCGGCACTTCGTCGGAGGTGCTGTCCCTCCTTCGGTTACCGCCGAGGTTTCCCTGGGGTCTATCCTAGAGTCCCACGACAGGGTCCTCACGCCACGACAAAAGCTCTATACCTGATCTATTACGTTAGGTTTTTTTTTATCCAAACAGGTGTATCCCGTTACACCTGTTACCCAATCCCCACACCACAATCGTAAGTCGTCACTTACCGGTGTCTTCTCGGGGATTGAACCGTCACCCTTCTCCTCTCCGTCTTGTCGTGTCACCTTGTCCGGATACCACTCGCTCAAGCCGCCCGAAGCGACGAGCAAGGGACTAGGAGCCGCTGAACTCAGCGGGGTGCACCACCTCCGATGTCCCTCTTCTCGCCTCCCCTCACGGCTGGAGTGTAGATCCCGGACGAGCCCCCATTTGTCAGAAATAAAACTTCTTAGATCCTGAACTAGGCGATAGGATCCATCTGACTTTTTCACTGGGAGTATAGGGGTGTTATAAGGTGACATGCATTCTTCTAATAGTCCGTCTCGTATTAGAGTCTCAATTACCGGCTATAGCCCTTTTCTCCCTTCCAAAGAAATAGGATACTGACGTTTCCTTACCGGCTGATGACCTGGTATTAATGTGACATGTAAAGGTGGGATGTCCAGACCTCTTCGATTTCCCTCCTTATACCAGACTCTCTCGTCAATCTGCCGTTCATCCTCTTCCTTTAGAGCACAGAGGTGGACTTGCACTTCTCCGTCCACAGGGAGAGCACCCAAACCTAGGAGAGCCTGTAAGTCCCTTCCTAGGAGGTTAAATCCAGCCGATGGTAACAACAAGAGGTCTTGTCCGGATACCACTCGCTCAAGCCGCCCGAAGCGACGAGCAAGGGACTAGGAGCCGCTGAACTCAGTTTGAATGCTATTGTTCAGACCCGCCACCCAGTGGTGCCTAATCCCTATACTATTATGAGTCGGATTCCCCCAGACCATGAGTGGTTTAGTGTTATCGACTTGAAGGATGCCTTCTGGACGTGTCCATTAGAAGAGGAAAGTAGAGATATGTTCGCGTTTGAATGGGAAAATCCATGGACAGGTAGACGGAGACAGCTTCGGTGGACTGTATTGCCCCAAGGGTTCACTGAATCTCCAAACCTGTTTGGACAAATGCTAGAACAAATCCTGGCGGACTATCCACAATCTGATGATTCCCAACTAATGCAGTATGTGGACGATTTACTATTATCAGGACCCAAGGAACAAGAAATGAGGGGAGATACAATTAGACTCTTGAATTATCTGGGGAAAAAGGGTCTACGGGTGTCCAGGAACAAGTTACAGTTCGTTGAGAGAACTGTGGTATATCTGGGACACCAGATAAGTAAAGGACAGAAACGGATTACCCCTGAACGGATTGCGGGAATCACTAGAATGCCGTTACCCCGTAATAAGAAGGAAATAAGACAATTCCTGGGACTCTTAGGTTACTGTAGGTTATGGATAGAGGACTACTCAGCGTTGGTGAAGTTTATGTATGAAAAGCTGACAAATGAAAATGAATATCCATTGAAATGGACCCAGGAGGAGGAGGGATGGTTTGAGGACTTGAAGCATCGCCTGACACGAGCCCCGGTACTCACTCTGCCCTCTTTAAAACAGCCCTTCCAGCTATTTGTCACTCATAACCAAGGAACAGCTGTGGGAGTTTTAACACAGGAAAAAGGCGGTCAGTGACACCCAGTGGCTTTCCTTTCCAAAATGATGGACCCAGTGTCTCGCGGATGGCCGACGTGTATCCAGGGAGTAGCGGCTGCTCCTCTGTTGGTAGAGGAAGCACGTAAACTTACTTTTGGAGGAAAGATGACTGTGTACACCTCCCATTCTGTGAGTGTTTTATTAACACAAACTGCCCATCGATGGCTGACTGATTCTCGCATATTAAAGTATGAAACCATTTTAATGGTCGGAGAAGATCTACAGTTTGCAAAGATTAATAGCTGCAACCCAGCTCAGTTTTTATACGGCAGTGAAACAGAGAGAGAGGTGGAGCACGACTGTGTCGAGTTGACGGATCTTCAGACCAAGACCCGAGAAGACCTTTGCGATACTCCTCTGGGAGAAGGATATGAATTCTACATTGACGGCTCCGCCAGATGTGTTGACGGAATGAGAAGAAGTGGGTATGCTATAATAGAAGGAAATACTTGGAAAGTAGTAGAATCCACGAGACTACCCGGAAGCTGGTCAGCACAGTCCTGTGAACTATATGCCTTGCAGAGAGCCCTCAGAATACTGGCAGAGAAAACTGGAACGATTTACACTGATTCCAAATACGCATACGGGGTAGTGCATACCTTTGGTAAGATCTGGAAGGAGCGTGGTCTAATTACATCAAGAGGAAAGGAATTGGCACACGAACAGATGATTACTCTGACTTTAGAAGCCTTGACATTACCCCAGGAAATAGCAGTGGTCTACATACCAGGCCATCAGAGGGGAGATACCCCGACAGCAATTGGAAACAGACTGGCTGATGAAGAAGCCAAAAGGGCAGCCATGCAACAAGAAGTCCGTTTGCTGACCTTAATCCCAATAAGACAAGGTATAAAGAAGGCTCCCATTTTCACTGCTAAGGAAGAAAAGGACATGGCTCAGCTGGGCGCAAGCCTGATGGAACATGGAAGACACCAGATGGAAGAATGGTTCTAAATAAAGAAATAACTCACAATATTTTAAAACACCTGCATCATCAGAGCCACTGGGGCACCCAAGCCTTATGTGACACAGTGCTTCGAGAATATGTGTGTAAGGGAATCTACACCTTGGCCCAACAGGAGGTGCAGAACTGTCACCTATGCACAAAAATTAATAAGAAGATAATGAGGACAGGGACCATGGGAGGTCAACCATTAGCCATACGCCCTTTTCAAAGTATCCAGATCGACTTCACAGAGTTACCTCAAGTCCAAAGATGGAAGTATCTGTTGGTGGTAATAGGTCACTTTACCCGATGGGTGGAAGCCTTCCCAACAGTAAATGCTACAGCCTCTACAGTAGCTCGCCTCCTCCTAGAGCAGATAATCCCCAGATATGGTATAATGGATTCTATAGATTCAGACAGGGGTCCACATTTTTGTTCAAAAATCCAGCAATTGATTTGTAATGCATTGCAGGTCTCTTGGAAATTGCATACCCCTTGGCATCCACAAAGCTCAGGGAGGGTTGAACGTATGAATGGAATCCTAAAAATGCAATTGACAAAATTAATGGTGGAAACTAAAATGCCTTGGATAAAGTGTCTGCCCCTGGCTTTATTGAGAATTCGTACTCCCCCACGAAAAGATGTAGGGTTGTCCCCTTATGAAATGATGTTTGGGCTTCCCTTCTGGAGTACAGTTGAGGGGTGTCCCACCTTGGGGGAAGGGGATATATTTGTTAGGAACTATTTACAGGCACTGTCACGCTCTCTTACAGATTTACGAAAGAGAGGACTATTGGCACAAACACCGCCTCTAGACTTTTCTTTACACAGAGTGGAACCAGGAGACTGGATTCTCATCAAGACCTGGAAAACTGAAAAACTCCAGCCCCAGTGGGAAGGTCCATACCAAGTTCTCTTAACTACAGAGGCTGCAGCACGAACAAGAGAGAAGGGGTGGACGCACGCATCCAGATTTAAGGGACCTGTAGAGGCGCCTCAGGACCCTGATACGAACTCAGATTGGACTTGTGTTCCTGGAGAAAAACCTCTTACCTTGCGATTTCGCAGAAAGACTTGATTCACAATGTTATTGTTATGTTCTTTGATTTTTCTTAGTTTGCCTATGTCTTTATCAGGAGTGAAATGTAAGAAATGCAGAGACACAGTGGTCCTGTTTCAGGACCGCACTTGGGGAAGTAAGGAGGGTAATTTTATTTCCCATAGTTCCTGAGAAATGCTGGGCAGAAAATACCACCCAACATCCATATACCCCTTGTGTGGAAAGAGGAGGAAATACTATGGGTCATTATATACAGATTCCTAATACCACTCCTTTCCCTCTTGACAGTTGGTAGGGTGACTCAGGCCCACCATGCCCTGATGGACTCTGGTTTTGCATACACCAGCGTACTGTTCCAATGAGAAGTTGTGGGTCATCGGAGGTATTTTATTCCTCCTGCTTGTTTTGCCCTGTTTTATTCCCTGTCTACGCAGCCTAGTGATTTCCATGGTCCAACAGGCTATGCAACCAGGGGAACTGGGAGACCCCGTTAGAATTTTACTTCAGCACGAAATTAATTTATCATGAGACGTTTCTCTTCCCCGAGTTAAAATCCCCATTCATATATATATATATAATACACACATTTTAAAGAGAGAAAGGGGTGGATTGTTATAGATAGAGAATTTAGGTTAAAATGGCTTAAGTTAAAATGTGATGATTAATCATAAAAAGGGAAGCCAGAACGGACAGGGAGCTTACTAGCAGCCAAGGACAAAAAGTTCAGCTGGATATGTTTTTTAAACATATCTTTTCATGGTCATAGTGAGAGACATGCAGGAGACAAAAGATTGATAAGAAGGGTGAGAAACAGAATTTAGTGTATGTAGAGTTCGCAGCGTACGTAACGAACGTGATAATTAAAAATGCAGTTGTACTTAGAATGCTTTTGCAATACTAACCAATTAAAACAGTATTAATAAGAAGGGGAAGGGCAAACAACAAGGGTATAAAAATCAATGCACTGTATGTATCGGGGCTTAACTGGTGAGAAGCCAGTTGAGTCCAACTCTGCAGACTTGTAAATAAAGCTTGTCGTGTCATCAGTTTTAAAGAGACTCATGTGTGAGAAGTTTTATTTCTGACAGTAGATCTTAAAGAATTTTTCAACTGGCAGTCAAGTTTCAAAATACATTTAATACAGAGATGTATTTAGTTTCATATTTTGGAAAAATAATTCAAATGACAATATCCATTAAATGGTTCTGTTCTAAAAATTATGCAAGAATATTGAAATCAAAGTACATGGATTTAAATTTTTCAAAGTGGTGGGACAGTATGATTGTGTGATTGGTAAAAATATGTTTGATTCTGGGTTCTTAAATAGCAGCATAGCAGAGATGATTTTCAAAGATGATGCCAGAACTTGAGGAGCTATGTTACAGGGAAGAATTAAGTAGGTTAGGACTTTATTCCCTGGAGCTTTGGAGAATGAAGGGAGATTTTATAGAGCAATATAAAATTATGAGAATTATAGTTAGTATAATTGCAAACAGGATTTTTTTCCACTGAGGTTTGGTGTGACAAAAAAACTAGAGAACATGGGTTAAGTGTGAAAGGTGAAATGTTTGAAGGGAATATTAGGAGGAACTTCTGCATGCGGAAAGTGTGATTTTTCAATAATCTTCAGATGGGAATGAAGCTAATGATGTAAAGAACAAAAGAGAAATATATGCAAGAGTACTTTTGAACCATTGTTTTTCCAGCCCAGTAAAAGAGTACTGGAATGTGGTTCTGATGAATGGAGACGAGCACTTTTAATGGGAAGCCTATAGATTGTGGTGGTGTGAGCAGTGGAAGAAACACAGCCACCACATTGAGGGTCGTTAATGACAGTTTTTATTCAAATTTAGTACGCCCCTATAAGGGCAGCATGAGCTCAGTCACCTGGTGCATTGTGACATCATAATCGCTGCCCAGGGTGGGCGCTGGAAGGGATGCTGGAGTCGGAGAGAAACCTCTGATGATGCCATTTCCCCGTGGCTGCCACGCACCATGGCAATTCAAGCGGGGTTGGTTTGCCATGAGGATGTGTGCCACCACACAACACTCCCCCACCTCCCCCAGAACCAGCTACACGTCCTGTTGCTTTGGCGGCCGGCCCCGGTGCTTGGGCGTTGCTGTCTGCACCAAATGTGATGTCTAGATGGGCCGCCTTCAGGTGGTCCACCGTAAAAAGTTCCTCTCTCCCCCCAGTGTCCAGGGTGAATGTTCCGTCGGAGTGGTGCAAGACTTTGTATGGCCCCTCGTACAATCCCCTCCACATGAAAACAAACTGGGCCAAGACAAGCTCTTTGGAGAGATGAAACGGCTGGGTGCCGTGGCATGCTGGGGTAGGGGAGCTAGGGAGGCCAGTTGCTGCATAGGTCTGCCAGCAGGTTTTTGTCGGTGGCATTGGTGTCAGGGTCTGGGCCGAAAAACTCACCCGGCAGGGAAAGCGGTGCGCCATAGGCCATCTCTGCTGCTGAAGCCTGCAGGTCCTTCTTGGGTGCTGTCCTAATCCCAAGGCGGACCCAGGGTAGTTTGTCCACCCAGTCTGGTCCAGAGAGCCTGGCCATAAGCGATGCCTTCAGGTGCCTGTGGAACCTCTCCACCAACCTGTTGGGCTGTGGGCGGTATGCTGTGGTGTGTTGGAGCTTTACCCCCAGGAGCTTCGCCATCTGAGTCCACAGGGCAGACGTGAACTGTGCCCCTCCGTCGATGTGCGCTGGGACTCCGAAATGGGCGATCCATTGGTTGACCAGAGTCCTGGTGCACATCTCCGCAGAGGCCTCCTTAATCAGGCTGGCCTCCGGCCACCTTGTGGCCCGATCCACCACCATGAGGAGGTAACGAGCCTCCTTTGACACCGGCAGGGGCTCGACAACATCAACATGGATGTGTTGAAATCTGCGAACCGCCGGGTCGAAGTTCTCGATGGGGGCTAGCATGTGTCACTGGACCTTGGAGGTCTGGCACCTGGTACAGATCCTGGCCAATTTCGCTACCTCCTTCTTCAGCCCATGTCACACAAACTGCTCCGTGAACATCTGCACAGTTGTCTTTACCGCTGGGTGAGTGAAGTCGTGGATCAGACTGAAGACCTTCGCCCTCCAGTGTGGCGGGACCACCAGCGCGGCATGCCTGTTGAGACGTCGCAGAGCAATGTGTCTGGGTTGCTGGGCACCCGGACATCCTTGAGTTTGAGGCCCGAGGTGGCGGTCCACAAGGCCTGCGTCTCCGCATCATTCCTCTCTGCCAGTTGCTCATAATCTAGGCTGGGCGCAAGGGTGTTGATGGCTGGACAGGAGAGTGCATCTGCCACTAAATTGTCCTTGCCAGCCCTGTGTCGGATGTCGGTTGTGAACTCAGACACGTACAAGAGGTGGCGCTGCTGTCTAGTGGGCCACAGATCCTTGGCCATCGCTAGTGCTTGAGTGAGGGACTTCTGATCCATGAAGGCTGTGAACGGCATGCCCTCGAGGAATTAGCAGAAATGGCGATGGCCAAATACAGCGCCAGAAATTTCCGGTTGAAAGTGCTGTATTTGAGCTCTGGCAGATGCAGCTGCTTGCTGAAAAAGGCCAGGGGGGCCATTTTCCATCGAGCCACTGTTCCAGCATCCTCACACCCCCCCCCCCCACTGCCGTAGCTGAGGCATCCACGGAGAGCACCGTGTGAGCCTCCAGACACAAGTGCACCAGCAGCGTGGCGCTGGCTAGAGCCTCTTTTGTTGCAATGAGAGCCCTGTCCGTCTCCTCTGACAACATCTTTTCTTTGGTGGCCATGAGCGCGAACAATGGGCGCATGGTGCGCATGGCTCCGGGGATGAAATGATGGTAAAAGTTCACCATCCTCATGAACTCTTGGAGGCCTTTCAGGGTGGAGGGTTTGGGGAATCGAAGAACAGCCGCCACCTTCTCTGGTGCTGGCGCGGCCCCAGCTGCCGAAATGGTGTGCCCCAGGAACTGGAGGGACTCCTTCCCGAACTGGCATTTGGCCGCATTGACCGTGAGGCCAAAGTCCGCCAGCCAGGCAAAGAGTGTGCAGAGGTGGGCTTTGTGTTTGTCGCAGTTGCAACTGGCAATGAGAATATCATCCAGGTAAATGAACACAAAGCCCAGGTCTTTTCCAACCACGTCCATGAGAAGCTGGAACATTTAGGCCACGTTCTTTAGACCAAAGGGCATACGCAGGAACTCGAAGGCCGAAAGGGGTGATAATAGCAGTCTTACCCACGTCATCTGGATGCACTTGGATCTAATGATATCCCAGCATGAGGTCCACTTTGGAGAAGACCCGTACACCATGGAGATTGGCGGAGAAGTCCTGTATATGGGGCATTGGGTACCTGTCGGGGGAGGTTGTGTCATTCAACTGACAGTAGTCCACGCACAGTCTCCAGCCCCCGGACAATTTTGGGACCATATGGAGTGACGATGCCCAGGCACTGTCTGAGCGCCAGACGATTCCCAGTTCCTGGAGCCTGGAGAACTCCCTCTTTGCCTACTGGAGCTTCTCAGGCGGCAGGTGTCTGGGTCTAGCATGCAGTGGGGGGCCCTGTGTAGTGATGTGGTGGAAGACCACCTGCTGGGGAAGGACGGCGTTGAACCGTGGCTCTAAGATGGCAGGGAATTCATGAAAGATCTCGTCGAACTCATCCCTGGTGGCGGATATGGTGGCAATTTTGGGCCTGTGGGCTTCTGCTGTGTCCAGTCGGGTGGAGTGAAACATTCAGTCATTGACCAGCCTTTTGCCCTTCATGTCAACCAGTAGGCTGCGAGCTCTGAGGAAGCCGGCCCCTAACAGCGCGGTGCCCACGGAGGCTAGGATGAACCTCCAGTGGAACGTTTCCTTCCCAATCTGGATCTGTGCCCTGCGGGTGCCATAGGTCCTGATGATGGAGCCATTGGCTGCCCGCAGAGTTGGGCCTCGAGATAGGGTGCGAGTCTCTAATAATGTGGGGGAAAGGACGCTGATCTCAGCCCTTGCGTCCACCAGGAATCGCTGCCCAGTGGATCTGTCCATCACATGAAGGAGGCTGTTTGTGTGGGCAGCCGTCGCAACCATTAATGGTGGCTGGCATGATCATTCTCCTGAAACCCGCAGGGCTGGTGACACTTACGGCCTTGCGCCCCCCCCCCCCCCCCCCCCCAGCGCTGGTGGTAGAAACACTAGGTTGACTGGCCCTCCTCTGGCTTGGTCTTGGGAGCGGCTTGCAGTTGGCTGGCTCCTGTCGTGCCACCTGTTTGAGGGCTGCCTCGTTCTCCCTCTTCATGCACCAGAGGACATCCGCTCAGGCTGCTGCTCTCCTCAGGTTTGAGAAGTCTTCATCTGTGAGAAGCAGCTGGATGTCCTCCGGCATCTGTTCCAGGAATATCTGGTGGAAGAGAAAACAAGGCCTGTGGTCTTCCGCCAGGGCCAGCATTTTGCCCATCAGCGCCAATGGACTATGGTTCCCAAGCCTCTCTAGGTGGAGAAGCCTGAAAGCCCGTTGCTGGGGAGTTAGCCCAAAAGTTCCAAGCAGCAGGTCTTTGAGGGTAGTGTACTTGCCCGTAGCCAGGGGTGGTGGATGATATCGTCCACCCTCGCTGCCGTATCTTGGTCCAGAGCGCTCATGACATAATAGTACATTGTGGTGTCTGAGGAGATGTTGCGGAGTTGAAATTGTGCTTCCGCCTGTCTGAACCACATTCTCGGTCAGTGGGTCCAAAAGGGGGAAAGCTTGATGGAGACAGCATTAACTTCTGCTGAATCCATGGTGTTTTAAATCTAGTAAAACGTCTGGGCTTGTCGGGGTCACCACTGTGGCGGTGTGAGCAGTAGAAGAAACACAGTCACCATGTTGAGGGTCATTAACGACTGTTTTTATTCAAATTCAACACGCCCCTTTAAGGGCAGCATGAGCTCAGTCACCTGGTGCATTGTGACATCATAATCGCTGCCCAGGGTGCATGCTTGAAGGGATGCTGGAGTCAGAGATGACGCCATTTCTCCATGGCTGCCCCGCCACATTGCAATACAAGCAGGGCCGGTTCGCTATGAGGATGTGCGCTGCCACAAGATAATATTAACCATAATAATATCATATTAGAATAATTATGAAAAAGGAATAAGAATAAACAATGAAGTGACAAAATACTTCAATGGATAAAGTCTAAAGCTGTAAGTTTAAAAGGGATCTGATCCATGTGAAAACTTTGTTGGACAATGACAGCCCTTCAAAGAGGTAGATTTTTTAGAGTAGATACATTACCATGCAGAAAAATGCAAGGATACCCAAAATTATATTCTTCTTCAAAATCAAAGTCAGTGACTTTCATGGCAAATTTAAGTTTCATTAAACTACAGCAGTGGTTTTCAAACTTGTTCTTTCCACTCACATACCACCTTAAGTAATTCCTATGTCATAAAGTTTGAAAACCACTGTTTTAATTGTACTTAATTGACTCATTATGTGCACTGTTTCATAACTCCAAAGGAAATGGTCCAATGAAAATTTTTCTCAAGCAAAATATTTCAGTTACAATTGCACTTAGAGCAGTGATTCTCAACCTTCCCTTCCCACTCACATATAACCTTAAGTGCTCTTTGGCTTGGCTTCGCGGACGAAGATTTATGGAAGGGTATGTCCACGTCTGCTGCAGGCTCGTTGGTGACTGACAAGTCCGATGCAGGACAGGCAGGCACGGTTGCAACGGTTGCAAGGGAAAATTGGTTGGTTGGGGTTGGGTGTTGGGTCTTTCCTCCTTTGTCTTTTGTCAGTGAGGTGGGCTCTGCAGTCTTCTTCAAAGGAGGTTGCTGCCCGCCGAACTGTGAGGCACCAAGATGCACGGTTGGAGGCGATATCAGCCCACTAGCGGTGGTCAATGTGGCAGGCACCAAGAGATTTCTTTAAGCAGTCCCTGTACCTCTTCTTTAGTGCACCTCTGTCTCGGTGGCCAGTGGAGAGCTCGCCATAGAACACGATCTTGGAAAGGCGATGGTCCTCCATTCTGGAGACGTGACCCACCCAGCGCAGTTTGGTCTTCAGCAGCATGGATTCGATGCTTGCAGACTCTGCCAGCTCGAGTACTTCGATGTTGGTCCCTTACTAATCACAGAGCACTGATGGCATAGGGATTACGTGAAGTGGTATGTGATTGGAAAGAAAAAGTTTGCTTCATCCTCTAGTTCAGTTGTTTTCAATATGCAGAACATTAAAAAGATAATTATAAATAATGCATTTTAAAACCAAAAGGCAAACTTACTTCTTCATCTTATGCCAAGGGTAAATATTTGGATCCAATGAGAAATGCAGTGGAAGATCAAGAACTCTCTCTTTAAACAGCCTGCTTTCCTTTGATGTGAACTAATCAGGTAGAGTTCATTGCCCTATGATCAAAAAGAAGTCTGTCAAATGCTGAGAAATATAAAACAGAATAAGATCTTAGCCACCTTTCTCTATGATTAGGAAAATTGTCCGTGACAAGGTCAGACAAAATTAAAAATGCAGACACAAAATTGAGCATCTTCCCCTCTTCCATCAGATTCCTGAATGATTAATGAACCAAAGATACTGCCTTACTTTGACTTTTTGTGCATGTTTTTTTGTAAGATAGTTAATATGAATGATTGCACTATGACGATGCCACAAAACAACAACTTTCTTGACTTGTTCATGACAATAAATTCTGATTCTATTTCTAACAAATTAATCCCATTGGAATACCTTTGAATTAGTACAGATTTATAATTATTAACCTTGTCGACTGAAGTATATATTTATTGATATTTTTTCCAACTGGATAATTTTGAGTAAATGACTCTTCATTCATTAATTAATAATATAGCCAAAGGATGGTATTTAGAGGGTCTAAGGCTGTTGTTCTCAACCTGTTTTTTTCCCATTCATATACCACTTTAAGTAATCCCTATGCCATCAGTGCTCTGTGATTAGAAAGGGATTGCTTAAGGTGGTATGTGAGTGGGAAGGGAAGGTTGAGAATCACTGCTCTAGACCCAATTGTTACTGAAATATTTTGCCTGAGGAAAAATTGTTATTAGTCCATTTCCTTTGGAGTTCTGAAACTGTGCACTTTATAAGTTGAATAGGTATGATTAAAACACTGGTTTGTAGACTTTTTCTTTCCATCCACATACCACCTTAAGCAATCCCTTACTAATCACAGATCACCTATGGTATTTTTTGGCTTGGCTTCGCAGACGAAGATTTATGGGGGGGTATGTCCACGTCTGCTGCAGGCTCATTGGTGACAGACAAGTCCGATGCGGGACAGGCAGGCACGGTTGCAGCGGTTGCAAGGGAAAATTGATTGGTTGGGGTTGGGTGTTGGGTTTTTCCTCCTTTGTCTTTTGTCAGTGAGGTGGGCTCTGCGGTCGTCTTCAAAGAAGGTTGCTGCCCGCCGAACTGTGAGATGCCAAGATGCACGGTTGGAGGCGATATCAGCCCACTGGCGGTGGTCAATGTGGCAGGCACCAAGAGATTTCTTTAAGCAATCCTTGTACCTCTTCTTTGGTGCACCTCTGTCTCGGTGGCCAGTGGAGAGCTCGCCATAGAACACGATCTTGGGAAGGCGATGGTCCTTCATTCTGGAGACATGACCCACCCAGCACAGTTGGGTCTTCAGCAGCATGGATTCGATGCTTGCAGACCCTGCCAGCTCAAGTACTTCAATGTTGGTGATGAAGTCATTCCAATAAATGTTGAGGATGGAGCGGAGTCAGCGCTGATGGAAGCATTCTAGGAGCCGTAGGTGATGCCGGTAGAGGACCCATGATTCAGAGCCAAACAGGAGCGTGGGTATGACAACGACTCTGTACACGCTGATCTTTGTGTGTTTCTTCAGGTGGTTGTTTTTCCAGACTCTTTTGTGTAGTCTTCCAAAGGTGCTATTTGCCTTGGCGAGTCTGTTGTCTATCTCTTTGTCGATCCTTGCATCAGTTGAAATGGTGCAGCCGAGGTAGGTAAACTGGTTGACCGTTTTGAGTTCTGTGTGCCCGATGAAGGTGTGGTGGGGCTGGTGGTCATGGTGGGGAGCTGGCTGATGGAGGACCTCAGTTTTCTTCAGGCTGACTTCCAGGCCAAACATTTTGGCAGTTTCCGCAAAACAGGACGTTATGCACTGGAGAGCTGGTGCTGAATGGGCAACTAAAGCGGCATCATCTGCAAAGAGTAGTTCACGGACAAATTGCTCTTGTGTCTTGGTGTGAGCTTGCAGGCGGCTCAGATTGAAGAGACTGCAATCCGTGCAGTACCATCTTCATTGTTGAGGTCTTTCATGGCTTGTTTCAGCATCATGCTGAAGAAGATAGTAAAGGGGGTTGGTGCAAGGACACAGCCTTGCTTCACGCCGTTGTCAATGGAGAAGGGTTCGGAGAACTCATTGCTGTATCTGACCCGACCTTCTTGGTTTTCATGCAGTTGGATAACCATGTTGAGGAACTTAGGGGGGCATCCAAGGCGCTCTTATATTTGCCAGAGCCCTTTCCTGCTCACGGTGTCAAAGACTTTGGTGTGGTCAACAAAGGTGATGTAGAGTCCTTTGTTTTGTTCTCTGCACTTTTCTTGGAGCTGTCTATGGGCAAACACCATGTCAGTAGTTCCTCTGTTTGCACAAAAGCCACACTGTGATTCTGGGAGGACATTTTCGGCAACACTAGGTATTAGACTATTAAGGAGAATCCTAGTGAAAATTTTGCCTGCAATGGAGAGCAGCATGGTTCCCCTGTAGTTTGAGCAGTCTGATTTCTCACCTTTGTTTTTGTACAGGGTGATGATGATGGCATCACGAAGGTCCTGAGGCAGCTTTCCTTGGTCCCAGCAGAGCATGAAAAACTCATGCAGTTTGGCATGCAGAGCTTTGCCGCCAGCCTTCCAGACCTCTGGGGGGATTCCATCCATACCTGCTGCTTTGCCACTTTTCAGTTGCTCAATTGGCTTATATGTCTCTTCCCGGTTAAGGACCTCATCCAGCTCTAGCCTCAAGGGTTGTTGAGGGAGCTGGAGCAGGGCGGTTTCTTGGACTGAGCGGTTGGCACTGAAAAGGGATTGGAAGTGTTCTGACCATTGATTGAGGATTGAGATCTTGTCGCTGAGGAGGACTTCACCTTCTGAGCTGCGCAGAGGGCTTTGGACTTGGGGTGAGGGGCAGTACACCACATTTAGTGTCTCATAAAAACCCCTGAAGTCGCCAATGTCGGCACTAAGCTGGGTTCGTTTGGCGAGGCTAGTCCACCACTCATTCTGGATCTCCCAGAGTTTGCGCTGAAGGTGGCTGCATGCTAGACCGAAGGCTCGTTTTTTTCTCTGGCCAGGAAGGCTTTGCAAGGTGAGCCTGGTGGGCAGATCGCTTCTTTGCCAGCAGCTCCTGGATTTCCTGGTTGTTTTTGTCAAACCAGTCCTTGTTTTTCCTGGAGGAGAAGCCCAGTACCTCTTCCCTGGATTGCAGTATGGGCGTTTTCAGCTGATCCCAGAGGGTTTCAGGAGACGTGCCCATGAGGCAGTTTGCATCCTCGAGCTTTGCTTGGAGGTTTGCCTGGAAGTTTCCTCTCACTACGTCTGACTGCAAGTTTCCAACATTGAACCTCTTTCTGGGGACTCCACTGTTCTTGAACTTTGGCTTGAAGTGAAGGCTGAGCTTGCAGTGAACAAGCCGGTGGTCAGTGTGGCATTCCGCGCTGGGCATGACCCTGGTGTGGAGCACATCTCGTTTGTCTCTTCCTCTCACCAGAACGTAGTCCAGGAGGTGCCAGTGTTTGGATCGGGGATGCATCCAGGTCGTCTTCAGGCTGTCTCTCTGCTGGAAAAGGATGTTAGTAATGACAAGCTGCTGTTCTGCGCAGAGTTCCAAGAAGAGGCACCCGTTGTCATTGCACTTGCCGACACCATGCTTGCCAAGGATTCCTAGCCAGGTTTCTGAGTCTTTGCCGACTCGAGCGTTGAAGTTACCAAGGATGACAACCTTGTCGGCTGTGGGGGTGCTTTGGATGAGGTTGCTCAGATCAGTGTAGAACTTGTCTTTTTCTGCTGGTTCTGCCTGAAGGGTTGGAGCATAGACACTGATGAGAGTGATGCATCGCTTGTTTTGAAGGGGGAGTCGCATGGACATGATCCGGTCAGAGTGGCCTGTCGGGAGGTTTTCGAGTTTGGAGGCAATGGAGTTCTTGACCATGAAGCCAACACCAGATAGGCGTCGTTCAGCCTGTGGCTTGCCAGACCAGTAGAGTGTGTAGTCCGCTCCGTGTTCTTGGAGGCTGCCTACATCTGCAAGGCGGACTTCGCTGAGTGTGGCTATGTCGATGTCGAGTCTGAGGAGTTCATGTGCGATGAGGGCAGACCGACGTTCAGGTCGGTGGCTGTCAACCTTGTCTAGCATGGTTCTGATGTTCCAACATGCTCGCTTGAGTTTGTGTGCATCTTTTGAGGGGGAGGACGTGAACCTGTCCTCGGGCCTACGCAAAGGAGCAAAGGAAGTGTGCGCAGTACTGGCCCCTTTACACCCATGGTTCGTGTGCCATGGCCAAGCAAGCTGGGCTATGGTATATGGAATATTTAAAGTGGTATGTGAGTAGAAATAAAAAGTTTGAGAACCACTGGTCTAAGGTGATTGACAGAAACTAGATATGTTGCAATTTAACCAGTTTTTTGCACATTTGGTTGTGATTTGAAATATGAAGAGATGGGTAAACAGATTTGATGGTAATTTTCAAATTGGTCCTAAATGCAGGAAATAATGAGGTATATCACTATCAGAGTGCTGGTATAGGCCTTTAATTAACATATTTCAATTTGCTTTGTATAAACCAGTCCAGAGCCTGGGAGACTCGAGATGGAATCTGTCAGTGTGTTCCACCTTTGAATTTAATGTGAATGTGTTGAGATTCTCCAGCACTTGCATTGAGGATCTCTGTTCTTTATACATTTGTATTATTTACAATGAAACAATCATAAATCATTTAAAAGTTGAGTAGCTTTATGACCCTCAGTTGTCAGCTGCAAATTTCTCTTAAAATGAATGGATTCTTGGATCACAAATGGAGATGCACAACAAATTTATGTCTACACCTGATTTTCACTGGCAGGGGATGCTATCAGATTCATCAGCTGCAATCTTTTAATAATTTTGGGCTTTTGTTTTTAGAATCACACCTTGAAGCCCTGAATTTGTTTGCATTAACTTGGATAAATATTGACATTTTACCACAGCACTGTAAATCCTTATTGACAGATGTACCAAAATGTTTAATGACATCTTTGAAATGCTATAATATCCATATACATCGAATGCATATAATATCTTGAGTAATAGGTTGAACTCCCAATCGCATTTATTTGAAAAAGCAGGATTAACCAAAGAGATGAACAATATAGAACTCGGGGTCCGGAGACAATTTATTAAATGTTGCTCAAGCAAATAAACCAGGAACTATTCCTTTATTTATCCTTTGTCAATTTTAAGGTAAATGGCAACTTTGAAGTATTTTGTTTCCAAGAGAACAAAACACAACAATTGTGACATTTGACTCAATTTTACCTGTCAGCTCAGTGATAGCCTCTCCAGCTAATTGAGTCATTAATTCAGCCTGAGACTTCACAACAGTGCTGTGTGAATGCTGCATCACTGAAGATACTATCTTTCAAAAGAATATTAAACCAAGGCTCTATCTACATTTTCTGTTAGACGAATAGTGCTCCATAGCAATATTGAAGCAAATTCACCAAGTACTTAAAGGTGGCTTTGCCACTATACATTCCTTAATCAATATATAGATCAGATTATACAGTCATTGTTAGATCCAACTTTGTGTAAACTTAAGAGTGGAGATTCCAAAATGCAACAGTGACTAGACTTTAAAAAAAAGTTCATGATAAGCTCGATAGGACATTTGAACATCTTGAGGCCCTGTAACATGTTACTTTAATGCAAGTAAATTTGTAAAGTGGTTATGTTTAAACAGGATTGTTTTCTGAAGTACTGTTCCAACATTCAAAGTCAGTCTTACATTGCAATATTTTATTTCACATACAATTTATGTAACATGAGAATAGGGTTCACAACAATAAATAATAATATAGATTCAAACATAGGATATCTGACATTACAATCAGGATCAGAAATTATTGTTATGAACATGTCATGGAATTCACTATTTTGATGGTACAAATTATATTTAAAAACAAATTAATTAGTACAAAAGAAGAGAGTGAGGTAGTGTCTGTGGTTCATTGTCCATTCAGAAATCTGTTGGCCAAGGGAATTAAACTGTTTTTATGCTTCTGGGTGTTCGTATTCAGGCTCCTGTGCTTCATTCCTGATGACCTGGATGGTAAGGGTCCTTGAGAATAGACACTACCCTTTTAAGACACTGCCTCTTGTAGATCCCCTCGATGGAGTGAAGACAACTGTAAACTTTTCCTGTCCAGTCCATTGGCACACCATACTAGACAGTGAAGCAACCGATCAGAATACTCTCCATGGTGCACTTGTAGAAGTTTCTGTTGACATACCAAATCTCCTCAAATTCTTTATGAAGTGACGAGCTTTCTATGTGATTGGATCAACATGGAGGCCTCAAGATAGATCTCCCAAGATGCTGAAACTCTGGGATTTGAAGTTCTTAACCTTTTTCACTGCTGACTCCTCGAAGAAGACTTGTTCAGGTTCTCCTGATTTCCACCTCCTGAAGTCCACAATCAGTAGCATAGGTTTGCTAATGTTGAGAGCAAGGTTGTTGTAACACCAATAAACTAGCTGCTCTATCTCAGTCCTGTACGCCTCCTCATTACCATCCTGCAATGATTGTTCTTTTAACCAAAAGACATACATTTTGACATGCATGGCATTAGATAATTAAAACAATAATTCACATCTGACACTGAAGTATTAGCAGTGTGCCTAAAGAAAGAGAAATGTATTCCTATTTATAATCAATAGTTTCAGACAAATGTTCATTTTCTTTTAATATTGTCCATATTTGTTCATGAGGCAGTGAATTACAAAGAGGTTACCTAAAAATTACAGTTGATATGAATTATTGATTATATTTTTTAGGAACATTAATCTTTGAGCCTGTTGATTTGTTGCTCTGAGCCCTGGAGTGTCAGTGAGGATGAATGATTGCTGCTAAAGATTTTGAAATAGTCCTTTGTTCCTAGTAGGATCAGTCTGAGAGGGTCTAACAATACATTAATTTTTCTCAGGAATTCTTTCATTAACAAAGCAAAATAATATAAAATAGGTATGACTATTTTTAAAATTAAGTCAAACCAGCAGCAAATTGATTTTTTTTTTCAAATCATCTTCAACTTATGAAAATCACTGAGAAATTCAAAGTAACAAACTTTTCGGTCACTATGATATCTCTCTATTGATGTCAACGTTATGCTATGACAATTGTCATCTTGCCTGTCGGAATACTTTTGTAGGATTTTCCAACTATTTTACATCCTATTTTGTAATAGCATCAAGTAAGAATATGTAAGATCCTGTGATTTTCCTCAATACCTCTTTACCTGACACAGTGTTGCCACACATATTTATTTTATTGCAAATTCAGATTAGAGGAATACAGATACTTGACTTTCTGAAGCTTCTTTACCAGAAAAATTCTGTCTTTTAGCATTTAAACACCATCAAACGTTAGTTCATTTGGAGATAACTAGCAAATGAAGCAATATGAATGAAACAAATGCATGCAATGCAATAAATATATGACAATTTTTAAACTATGAGAGCAACAATGGGTCAAGAAACAGCATTGACAAAGTTTCATTCATTTTTGGTCTGCAACAATATACCTCTCACACCCTTCAGTTTTCTTGTTTAAAAAAAATCATGTAGTTGATCAGATATGTCCTTAACTAATTCTTCTTGATATTTGCACCCAAAACCATGCATTAAACTGGGATCTCAAAGTTTCCCAAAGGGTCTTTACCCAATTTGTCAAATTAGGCCTTGGCCATGCTCTATTTCTACAAGGGCCAAAGCTACTGTGCCTATCACATACATAATCCCTGCCAAAGAGGAGACACAGAATTTTACAGAAGTAGGATTGAACACTTAGATTTAGTCAAAGGGAACCTGAAGTGCCAAAGAGGCCAGAAAGATATGGTGCACTATGATGTGGGTTGGAATGAGTTGTGGGTGGATGAGGCAGGAAACTCACTAGGCCATGCACTTGTGGAATACCAGAGAGGTTACGGTGCTATCTGACCATGGTCATAGTTTCTAAATTGAAAGCAAAAATGGAAATCAGATGGAGTTCCATGATTTGATCAGATATCTATAATGCTCTTCGTGCTGACATTTATACATTTTAACTATCTCTTTTTTCACAATCTAAATCCATTTCCACTGTTCCCCCTGCCCCCCCATCTATTGAAGCTCCATCACATTTGGTTCTGATTACCCCCATTGTCAAGTAAGGATAATCATGGCACCTGCTGATGTGTGGGCTTACAATAGTATTTATAAAGGAAGGATAATATTGTAACATGCAACAGCCTTCGCCTTCTTTAAACACTTTAAGCCATTTGCCAGTGTTATGTTCTGATGATGTTTGTATCTGGGCCGATATAAGTGGCTGTTTGCATTTTCTTTTATTTTCTCTTTTCTTTGTACTGAAGTAATATGATTCTGGCAAGGATTCTAAGGCAAGGTTTCATGACCGAAATAGTTAGATATGAAGGAGGTTGCAGGCTGAAATGGAAAATCCTTTGAAATATTGAAACAACTCCCTTTATTTGGAACTCTCTGTTTTATAGGAGAATAAACCAGAGTTAAGAGATCGATTGACTCTGGAAATTGCACAGCAGGGTGGGGAGTGGGGTGGGGATGTTTGAACAAATGTAATCTCTTTTTTTTTGTAGCTCCACACAAAGGAGGCCATCAGGATAAGGTTTGTATTGGATATGATTTCCCATCCCCTTTCCTTTGGACACTAGTATCTTCAGTAAATTTTAAAAATGGGTAGTCAAGCACCTTGATATTGTGTCATTTGAAATATAAAATAAAACTGAAATGTAGCACAATGTACTCCTAGTTGAATTGTGAAGACCAACAAGATTAATTGCTCCAATATAACCCAATTTATGCCTCTAAAACTGGAAATGAATGCCATGCACATTGATGTTAACAATAGCTATAAGAATAATGCTGGGAAACCTTTGAAATTCAAGGCTAAAATGCTTAGGCCAATTTTGCAACAGATGTCATCTTTAAATATACACAGAGCTATTTCAATGTACCACTGACACATAACAATCAGGCACAATTTCCAGCAAATAATTAGAGAAATCTGATAGCAAGAGTTCTTCAGCAAAAGAGGGAATGTCACCCAACATTTCCAGAATGAATTAAGAAACCAAGCAAGTTTTATTTTTAATTTAAGTTTTTGCACAAGAATGGGCCAAAACTTTCTCATGATGGGAGCTGATCTACCACTTATTGGGCCAATTTTATTTTTATCTTCTTTGTGTTGAGATTATTCATGCTTAATGCTTTACAGCTTAAGTAAGCATTATGCATTATCATAATGTCTCATCTGAAAGATACACATTCAGCATAATTCTCTTAGTAATATGCTGAGTTGTCAACCTAAAGTGCATGACTCTGCAATGAGTGTGATCCCATTACCTTTTGATTGGTGAGATTGCTACCACTGGGCTACAGAAGATACTGAAGTATTGGAAGAGGATAGACCAGAGGTTCTCAACCTTTTTCTTTCCACTCACATATCACTTTAAGTAATCCCTGAAAGTTGAGAATCACGGCTCCAGACCCAGTTTTTACTGAAATATTTTGCTTGAGAAAAATTGCCATTGGCCTATTTCCTTTGGTGCTATTAAATCATGGATATAATAAGTCAATTATGCACGATTCAAACAGTGGTTTTCAAGCTTTTTCTTTCCACCCACATACCACCTTAAGCAATCCCTTACTAATCACAGAGCACCGATGGCATATTTAAAGTGGTATGTGAGCAGAAAGAAAAAGGTTGAGTACCACTGGGATAGTCTATTCACTTTTACTATAAATCTGTTCACCATTAACATCATTAGTCTTTTTTGTCATCTGAAGACACCTTTGTATCCTACTCAGTATAAGTTTTAAAAAATCCATTGCAACCTCAATAAAATCAACTGATAAATATGCATGTGGTTACCAAACAATCAATATTCAAGCCATAATTTAAATAGGTCCACTTCCAGCTGGCCAATGATTGGAATGTAATTCTTATCCCACATCTGGGATTAATTACTTAATTACAACTACATCACCAGCAATTAGACCAGCAATTAGATGCTGATATCATTAATTTGGCTTTAGTGTTCTTTAGCTGCTGGCAATTGCAAAATATAAATGATGTGCAAGGGAAGTATCAGAGACAGATATATTGAAGTTTGCTGACCTGAATTCCAACAGAGTTAAATTAGTTTTAAATTTAAAAATATTTTGATACTCTTTCCTAAAATGTTTACAGACAACAATCTTATAGGCAGTTTCTACATGATCTCAAGTATAATTTTATGTTGTTGTGAAATGGATGTAAATGGAAGTCAAATTTATCTTGGGTAGTAATAGCTCAGAAGTCAAGCTGGTGTCTTGACTGCAAACTATAATGCCGTAAGGATAAATAAGACATTTTGCATATAATAGTCCTTAATTACATAACACTCACTTGCTGCATGAATTTACTATAAATCTATATGTCTACTATCATGCACTGGAAATATATTTGAAGTAGCTGACTGGCCAGAATCATTTTACATTGGGAATGTTATCCTTTAAACCAATTGAGTTGACTTAGGAATCTCTGAAAAGTAGCATTGGGAAATTTATCCTTTAAACCAATTGAGTTGACCTAGGAATCTCTGAAATGAAGCATTGGGAATTTTATCCTTTAAACCAATTGAGTTGACTTAGGAATCTCTGAAAAGTAGCATTGGGAAATTTATCCTTTAAACCAATTGAGTTGACCTAGGAATCTCTGAAATGAAGCATTGGGAATTTTATCCTTTAAACCAATTGAGTTGACCTAGGAATCTCTGAAATGAAGCATTGGGAATTTTATCCTTTAAACCAATTGAGTTGACCTAGGAATCTCTGAAGCATAGCATTGGGAATTTTATCCTGAAGCCGATTGAGTTGACCTAGGAATCTCTGAAGCGTAGCATTGGGAATTTTATCCTTTAAGTCAATTGAGTTGACTTAGGAATCTCTGAAAAGTAGCATTGGAAAATTTATCCTTTAAACCAATTGAGTTGACCTAGGAATCTCTGAAATGAAGCATTGGGAATTTTATCCTTTAAACCAATTGAGTTGACCTAGGAATCTCTGAAATGAAGCATTGGGAATTTTATCCTTTAAACCAATTGAGTTGACCTAGGAATCTCTGAAATGAAGCATTGGGAATTTTATCCTTTAAACCAATTGAGTTGACCTAGGAATCTCTGAAGCATAGCATTGGGAATTTTATCCTGAAGCCGATTGAGTTGACCTAGGAATCTCTGAAGCGTAGCATTGGGAATTTTATCCTTTAAGTCAATTGAGTTGACTTAGGAATCTCTGAAAAGTAGCATTGGAAAATTTATCCTTTAAACCAATTGAGTTGACCTAGGAATCTCTGAAGCATAGCATTGGGAATTTTATCCTGAAACCGATTGAGTTGACCTAGGAATCTCTGAAACGTAGCATTGGGAATTTTATCCTTTAAACCAATTGAGTTGACCTCGGAATCTCTGAAAAGTAGCATTGGGAAATTTATCCTTTAAACCAATTGAGTTGACCTAGGAATCTCTGAAATGAAGCATTGGAAAATTTATCCTTTAAACCAATTGAGTTGATCTAGGAATCTCTGAAATGAAGCATTGGAAAATTTATCCTTTAAACCAATTGAGTTGACCTAGGAATCTCTGAAACGTAGCATTGGGAATTTTATCCTTTAAACCAATTGAGTTGACCTAGGAATCTCTGAAGCATAGCATTGGGAATTTTATCCTGAAACCGATTGAGTTAACCTAGAAATTTCTGAAACATAGCATTGGGAATTTTATCCTTTAAACCAATTGAGTTGACCTAGGAATCTCTGAAGCATAGCATTAGGAATTTTATCCTGAAACCGATTGAGTTGACCTAGGAATCTCTGAAAAGTAGCATTGGGAATTTTATCCTTTAAACCAATTGAGTTGACCTAGGAATCTCTGAAAAGTAGCATTGGGAATTTTATCCTTTAAACCAATTGAGTTGACCTAGGAATCTCTGAAGCATAGCATTGGGAATTTTATCCTGAAACCAATTGAGTTGACCTAGGAATGTCTGAAATGAAGCATTGGGAATTTTATCCTTTAAACCAATTGAGTTGACCTAGGAATCTCTGAAGCATAGCATTGGGAATTTTATCCTGAAACCGATTGAGTTGACCTAGGAATCTCTGAAATGTAGCATTGGGAATTTTATCCTTTAAACCAATTGAGTTGACCTAGGAATCTCTGAAAAGTAGCATTGGGAAATTTATCCTTTAAACCAATTGAGTTGACCTAGGAATCTCTGAAACGTAGTAGTGGAAAAATTCTGTTGGAAAATTATTAATTGTACAGTGAAGTCTGGTGATGAAAATGTGTTGCAAATTTAAAAAGGTGAATATAGAAGGGATTAGCAAATGACAATGCAATGGTCTTTTAAGATTTGCCTGCAACAATCACTCTTGATGGATAAAACACTGATGACTTTTAAAAAGCTTGGGTTAAATGGATTCCGGGAAACCTCACAGTTACTAATTATCATGAACTAATGCAGATTACTTCCCACACAACAATGAATTATTTTGCTTCAAGAAATTTGTTCATTAAACTTAAATTCACTAAATTAATCAAATGTTGAACCTTTACTTTTTTTTTTCTTTGGCTTGACTTCGCGGACGAAGATTAATGGAGGGGTATGTCCACGTCTGCTGCAGGCTCGTTGGTGACTGACAAGTCTGATGCAGGACAGGCAGGCATGGTTGCAAGGGAAAATTGGTTGGTTGGGGTTGGGTGTTGGGTTTTTCCTCCTTTGTCTTTTGTCAGTGAGGTGGGCTCTGCAGTCTTCTTCAAAGGAGGTTGCTGCCCGCCGAACTGTGAGGCACCAAGATGCACGGTTTGAGGCGATATCAGCCCACTGGCGGTGGTCAATGTGGCAGGCACCAAGAGATTTCTTTAAGCAGTCCTTGTACCTCTTCTTTGGTGCACTTCTTTTTCGGTGGCCAGTGGAGTGCTCACCATAGAACACAATCTTGGGACGGCGATGGTCCTCCATTCTGGAGACGTGACCCACCCAGCACAGTTGGGTCTTCAGCAGCATGAATTTGATGCTTGCGGACTCTGCCAGCTCGAGTACTTCGATGTTGGTGATGAAGTCATTCCAATGAATGTTGAGGATGGTGCGTTCTAGGAGCTGTAGGTGATGCCGGTAGAGGACCCATGATTCGGAGCCGAACAGGAATGTGGGTATGACAACGGCTCTGTACATGCTGATCTTTGTGTGTTTCTTCAGGTGGTTGTTTTTCCAGACTCTTTTGTGTAGTCTTCCAAAGGCGCTATTTGCCTGGGAGAGTCTGTTGTCTCTCTCATTGTCGATCCTTGCATCAGATGAAATGGTGCAGACAAGGTAGGTAAACTGGTTGACCGTTTTGAGTTCTGTGTGCCCGATGGAGATGTGGGTGGGGGGGGGGGGCTGGTGGTCATGGTGGGGAGCTGGCTGATGGAGGACCTCAGTTTTCTTCAGGCTGACTTTATTATGATGTATTTAAAAGTTAATGTGCTGTTTTCAAATTGTCAACATTATCAGAAAATCAATTAAAAAAAATAAAAGTTGCATACTTTACCTACTAAATTTACAATAAAGCTACATTGCAATGTTCTGCATTATAGACATAGTTATTGTGTTTTTTAAATTACAATATAAGGGGTTTTTTTTAAATGGTGAACAACATAAGCCCCTTTCACACTTGCAAGTGATCACAGGAATCAAACACCAATCAGCCTTCAAAGTGGCAAGTGTGAAAGCAAAATAAGCTCAATGCTGGTGTCAAATGACATCATCTCATGCTGGGGATTGACAGCCTTGACCTCTAGTACAAATCCTGGTGTCTGCAGACGCTGGCGTTGCAACCAGGCAAGTGTGAAAGGGTTCATTGGATTGTGGGACTGAAATGATGAAAGTTTTTGCATGAGTGCAGGAAGAAAAGATTAAAATGAAGGTATAAACTTTGCCATGGGAAAGTTGCAGTGGAAGAGTGAGAAGAAATAAATACAATAGCGGACAATTTTTAAACAGTGTGGGGAAATTGTTAGTGTGATAGTGCGCAGTTTATAAAGAGCTTTGGGAAAAGGCAATGGTGGACCTGACTTCCAGAATGTCGTGCAGCAGAGAAACCCCTCTATGAGTGCTCCATGTATGCACTTGGGCATTCAGCCCTTTCTCTGTCACATGGAATTCTGGGAGGGCAGGTCAGCCATTGCTTTTTTTCCACGGTATTAATAAATAGTACACGATAGTGCAACCAACTTTACCACGCTATATAAATTGAGCGCTATAGCACTACAAACTTCTCACGCTATATAAATTGTGCGCTAAAGTACTACCAACTTTCCTACCCTGTTTAAAAATTGTCCGCGATTACTATTTATTGCTCACACTTTCGCACGGTTCCTTATAAAGGTTTATATAGGTTGGCACAACAACAGGAGCTGAAGGGCTCATACTGTGCTGTACATAAAGCTTAATTATGTTATAATTATGCATGATTAATTTTGTTTAAAAATAAGATTATAATATATTGATCAGAATTTAGGGAAGGTTCACCATCACTTGATGAGTCATGACGTTACCAGTAGAAGGTAGAACTGTCCTAACCCCGGGGATTGCTCCTTGCAAGTGTGAAAGGGTTCCAAAGTTAGGAGTGGTCAAATGTGAAAAGCCAAACCCCCATTCCTATCCCAGGACACTGAATAGCCAATTTAGTGGCATACAAGTGTGAATGGGGCTATAGAATGTTAAGCTCCAGGAATAGCACAAATGACATCATAAGGGATGAACGAACTGCTCTGGTCCAAGTATTTTGTTAACTATTTAAACATTAAGTTAAACCTGGAAGTACTTCAGTTTGGTTCTCCAGAGCAATGCCATAGTTTGTGCACTTTCAATATCTTCCTGGTTAACATTTAAAGTTTAAATGTACCCAGTTCAATTATGGTAAACAGCACGGATGCAATGCCACATGTTCAGAATGTAATTTTTTTATCTGTCAGTGCAGATTTGCAGAATTTTCTGCAAATAAAGTTCATTCTTATTACACAAACCTAGGCAATCTGAAGCTCCTAACAATATGTAGTGGAAGCTTTAATTTCAAAATCTAGTGACCAAAATTATATTGAATAGTAAATTCCCAGTTTAATGTTTTGAAGAATTTTAAAAAGGCCATTACTTGATTAACAACAGTCGTAAGAGTGTCAGTCGAGATAATACCTTAATAGTTTTCCTTCACTCAAAGGAAGACTGAAGTGCAGTAGATGCAAAATCAACTTTTAACCTCAAAGCGCTTCAGCACACAGCAGTTAAGTTGTATTGCAGTTACCACTAACTAACCTCTCTGCTATCTAAAATTGATTGGGGCACGGGGTCAAAATGGAAATGATATTTCACACATTTGATCACTTGCCTTTCTGACCTCAGCATGTTATTTCCTCTCTCCTCTTTCACCATATGGTGCTCTGTAGATATCCTGTCATTGTGCCATATGTATTAATTTCTATTTTCCAGGAGAAGCAAAGGGAATACAACACACATTTTAATTGATTGAAGGCTGCTTTTAATGTTGTTTAATGCCTTTCCAAAGAATAACTTCAAGCAATGATAATTTTGTAACCTGCATTCCAAATTTTTTTATATTTTAATTCAAAAGGATTTAAGCAGTGAATATTTACTTTTGTGTTTATATTTAATATATGGTTTTTGATAAGATGCTAATATTCATGTTCAACCTATTTTTTAAATGAATTTGTGAGTGGGGACAGATGAGCATTTATTGTCCATCCCTCTTGCCCTTTAACTGTTTGGCTTTTAATTATTCTCTAATTTAGCCACTTTTATGTCCCACTTCAAGTCACAACCAGGTTAGAAGATCATTTTCATTCCCTGAAATGCAACTCTGAATATTTATTCATCTATCATTTCATATATTTTTGTCTTATGGCACATAGAAGTAATTTAATTTGCTTTTGTGTTTCTTAATGTATGTGGCTGCAGCAAAAAGAATTTCATTGCATCTGTACATAATATACTTTTGTACATAACAATAAGTTCTCATAGCATATCATTAGTGAATAAAATGAGTTTTAATATCAATCATAGTTTCATGGTCACAATTATTCTTTATTTCAAAGTTCATGAAATAAATTTAATTTGTATACTGTCCTGCTGGTATTTGAATACAGGACTACAAATTATTAAAATTATTAGTCTGGGTCTCTGGGTAGTTCTGTCAAAAGCACTATTCTGGTCTAACTTTAGTAAAAATCAACAATGTGGCCTTGGGTGGAATGGGTTTATTAAGACACTTTCCTGATGCAGTGGGAGATTTAGATGCAATCAGTGGATGGGGATATTGGTTTGCATGATGGCTTGAACTGTGTTCACAACTCTCCACAATTTCTTTATATCTTCGACAGAGCAGTTCACATATCAATCTATGATGCATCTGATGGGATACTTTTTATGGTGCATCTCTAGAAATTGATATTGGGGATATACTAAATTTCCTTAGGTTTCTGAGAACGTTGAGCCATTGATATCTACGTTAGAGCTTCCTTGGCTATAACGTCAACATAGTTGGATCAGGACAGCTTATTGATGTATGAGCAGCTCCTTTGTTTTGCTGCATTAAGGAAGGGATTGATATACTGACACCATGACAACAGATTTTTTATCTCCTTCCTGTTCTCCGGATGCACATTTGGAAACAATATGGTTATTAGAGGGTAAATGCAATTTGGTGGAGGAGCTCAGCAGATCAAGTTGAGTATCAATGGGAGAAAAATAATGGTCAATGTTTTGATCTTAAGCCATTTGTCAAGTACAGGGAGACATCAGCTCTCTGTTACCTGCTCATATCCTCTAACACAACACCACCAGTAAACACCAGACCATTTTCTCTCTGACTGTCATAGATCTTATTGTATCAGGAGACCGCCCCTCCACAGATACCAACAGATAATGCCCCAACCCTGCAGTTCCTGCTTCTACCTCTTAGACCAGTCTCAATAAAGGGTTTCAGCTCATAACATCAACATTTCTATTCTTCCATTAATGCTGCATGAGTCACGGAGTTCCTCCAGCTGATTGTGTTTAGCTTCAAATTCCAATATTTGCAGTCTCTGCACTGGAGGATCTGCGTGTTGTAGTAATAAGAGTGCTACCACCAGAAGGAGTCGGAGGCAGAGTGTGTAACATCTGGGGAATGTTGCATCTTGGTTAGATTCAAGATGGATGCCTCCACAAGAGGTATGTGTATGCTCTGTCATTGGGGCTGTTTGCTTAGTTAATAAATCTAGTTGTTATTCAAATAACCCAAGTTTCTTTATTGTAATAAAAGAAACATCACATGGTACCAGGAGTGTGCATGGTTCCTGGAATGAAAGAAATAGCCAAGTTCTGCTGTGCAAAGGAGTGAAAGAAAAAAAAAGAAACCATAGTGTGCAGAGTGAGTAACAGTCAATATCAGCAGTAAAAATATGGAGAGTTTAAAACTCCTAATGCTGTAAATTGGGCTGGAAATGGCGACAATGAGTGGAGGCTTTATGCTGTACCTGAAATCGATAGCAAACCAGATACATGTAAGATTGCACTGCTACTTACTGTGGCAGGACCTCAAGCACTAGAGGTTTTCAATATATTTATTTTTGCTGAGGCAGAAGACCAGAGCAAATTTGACAAGGTTATCAAGATGTTTGATGTACACAGTTCACCAAAGGAAAATGGATCCTTTGAGAGCTATGTGTTTTGCTCATGTATGCAATTGCAGGGATAGAGATTTGATACTTTTTAAAATCAGACTTAAAATTAAAAGAAAGAATATGTAGTTTTGGATCACTGCAAGATTCAATGATTTGTGATCAAATTGTGTTCAGAATTAATGATAATAAGCAATAGACAATAGGTGCTGGAGTAGGCTATTTGACCCATTGAGCCAGCACTGCCATTCATTTAGATCATGGATGATCTTCCACTATCAGTACCCTTTCCCTGCCTTTTCCCCATAACTCTTAATTCTCCTGTCCACAAGAACATTCTCTAACTCCCTCTTGAACTTATCCAGAGAACCCACCTCTACCACCCTCTGCAGAAAGCATTCCACAGACCATCAACTCTCTGAGTAAAAAAAAATTCTCATCTCTGTCTTAAAGGGCCTTCCCTATATTCTTAAACTATGGCCTCTAGTCCTAGTCTCCCCCAACATCGGGAAAGTGTAATCAGTTTCCATCGTGTCCAATCCCTTAATAATCTTTTATACCTCATTCATATTTCCCCTCATCCTTCTAATTTCCAACACATACAACCCCAGTTTATCCAACCTTTTGGTATTCATCAGTCCCACCAACCTGTGAACAAACCTTGTGAATCTACACTGCACTCCCTCAATAGCGAGAATATCCTTCCTCAAATTAGGAGACCAGAACTGGTCACAGTACTCCAGGTGTGGTCTCACCAGGGCCCTATACAACTGCAGAAGGACATCTTTACTCCTATACTCTATTCCACTTTTTAATGAAGGCTAACATGCCATTTACCTTTTTCCACAGCTTGTTGAACCTGAATGCAGCTTTTAGTGACTGATGTACAGGTACACCTAGATCACGTTGCACTTCCCAACTCCCCAACGACTCCATTTAAAAAATAATCCGCCTTCCTGTTCCTGTCATCAAAGAGGATATCTCACATTTATCTACATTAAACTGCATCTTTCATGCATCTGCCCACTCACCTAACCTGTTTAAGTCCCCCTGCATTTTCCTGACCTCCTCCCCTGCCTCCCAGTTTCATCTCATGCAAATTTGTTAATGTTATTTATAATCCCTTTATCTAAATCATGAATATGTATAATAAACAACTGAGGACCCAGCACAGAGCCCTGCGGGACCCCACTTTTCATATCCTGCCATCTGAAAGTGACCTGTTAATCCCTACCCTTTGTTTCCTGTCTGTCAACCAATTTTCTATCCATGTCAGCACCCAACCACCAATACAATGCTCTCTGATTTTGCATATTAATCTTCTATGTGAGACCTTATCAAAAGCCTTCCAAAAATCCAAGTACACCACATCCATTGGCTTTCCCATATCCACCCTCCTTGTCACATTCTCAAAATTTCAGATAGTCAAGCATGATTTTCCCTTCAGAAATCCATGCTGACTTGTAAGGATACTATTACTTCTGTCTAAGTGTTCTGTTATTTCTTCTTTTATAGTAGATTCTAATATCTTCCCCACTACTGACGTCAGGCTAACCAGTCTATAATTTCCCGTTCTCTCCTTCCCTCCTTTCTTAAAAAGTGGCACAATATTAGCCATCCTCCAATCCACAGGCACCTCTCCTGAATCTATAGAACACTGCAAAATGTTGAACAATGCATCCACAATTTCAAGAGTAACCTTCCTAAGCACCCTGAGATGCAGTCCATCAGGCCTTGGAGACTTATCAGCCTTCAGTCCTTTCAATTTGCTCAACACCACCTGCTTCTGAATCTGGATTTCCATCAATTCCTCCATTACCGTTGGAATTTCTATCAATTCCTTCGATACCGCAGGACCTCTACCCCTTATCTGACCTTTACCTTCATCTTCCCTGGTGAAGACAGATCTAAAGTATCTGTTAAACTAGTAAACCATTTCCTTGCTTCCTGTAATAATTTCACCTGCTTCTGTTTTTAAGGGCCCAATTTGGTCCTAACTATATATTTTTTCCTCTTTACATACTTAAAGAACCTTTTACTATCCTCTTTTATATTATTGGCAAGTTTACTCTCGTACCTCATTTTTTCCTCCTGTATAGCTTTCTTAGTTACCTTGTGTTGCTCTTTGAAGGTTTCCCAATCCCTTAGCTTCCCCTTCCTCTTTGCTATACTATACTTCCTCTCCTTGGTCTTGATACTGTTCTTGACTTCCTCTATCAGCCACGGTTGCCCTTTTCTCACCTTAGAACCTTTCTTCCGCTTTGGAATGAACTGGTCCTGTACCTTCTGAAAAATGCCCAGAAATACCTGCCATTTTTGTTCCATTGTTCTCCCAGCCAGGGTATCCTTCCATTGTATAATGGTAGGCTCCTCCCTCATGGCTGCATAATCCCCTTTATTCAACTGTAATACTGATACTTCTGACATTCTTTCCTTCTCCCTTTCAAATTGCATATTAAAACTTACCATATTATAGTCACTGTTACCTAATGGCTCACTTATTTCAAGGTCCCTTATCAAATCTGCATTGTTACACAACACCAAATCCAGAATTGTCTTCCCCCCTGGTGGGGTCCATCACAAGCTTCTCTAAAATGTATCCCGGAGACATTCTATAAACTCACTTTCTTGCAGTCCTGCACCAACAAGATTTTCCCAGTCTACCTGAATGTTGAAATCTCCCATAACAACTGTATCATTACCATTCTGACATGCCAATCTTAACTCCTGATTTATTCTGCTTCCTATATCCGAGCTACTGTTTGGGGGCCTCTATATGTCTCCCATTATGGTCCCCTTGTCCTTGCAACTCCTCAACTCTATCCAAACAGACTTTTCTCCACCTGGATTTATGTCACTCCTTTCAAGGGACTGAAAATCAGTCCTCACTAACAGAGCCACCCCACCCCCTCTACCCACCATTGTTATGAGCCCAGATGACCCATAAACCCAGCAGCAATAGATATTCATCAAGCCAAATGGTTACTTAATCAAAAGTTGCTTTTAATTATCTTTAAACATGAAAACAGAATCACACTTCAACTTATCACAATTTACTTAACTAACCTAACTTAATCTCCTTCTAATTCTATGCTCATGTGTATGTAATATGTGTGTAAGTTCAGAAAAGTTCTTTGGTTCACAGTCCAATCTTACTTCTCGTTCCTCCAAGTTCACTGGTTGCAGAATCTGCATTGTGCACAGAATCTAACATTTATAAAGTTCCCCAGGCTTCAGTGCTTGGTTACCACTCAGGAAGGTTCTTGTCGGTTTTCAGAGAGAGAGATTTGCTTTTCCAGGATCTCCACAACTAATTCCTTTTTAATCAGCCATTTCAGTGTCTTGCTGACGAAACTTGCCCTATCAGGGTTTTCCAAATGATAATCTTTTTTCTTTCAGATCACCACAGTTCCATTTTGTTTCTCTTATTTCAAGTGAAACATTAGACAGCCAGTCCTCTCCTCTTGCATGAACCACAAGGGCTTTGACAGGCTGAATTAGAACTCACATCCCATCTTCAAAATAAGGCTTTCCACAAGCTTGCCAGCTTGTCCTATTCCAGTCCCAGCTGCTGTTGCTGGTTGTAACACTGTAGAACTGATCTCTATCTCTGTCTCTCTCTCTCTCTCTCTCTCTCTCCCTCCGAGAGATAAAAAGCCTGTTTTTTTCTCTCTCTGCTTGCCAAACCACATGACGCTCTTAGAACAGCTCCAGATAATCTGCGGCTCCAACAAGATCTTTTCTCTGTTGCCTTTTTAGAAACAACAATCCATTAGTGGTCTTTTGGGCACTCTCCAAAGCTCTTGTAAAGGCTGTGGGGCCTTAGCAGATTAGCAGATCTCCAGTATTTTAAATAAGATCTGTTTTAAAGTGTTTGTATGTAACCTACTCTAACAAACCTTTCCCATTTTTTCTCCCAAAAACATATCTATATACTCTATCACACCTGTCTGTCCTTTTGATTGGACGTATACCCTGGAATATTAATTTCCAAATCATGGCCCTCCTGCAAACACATCTCCATTATTCCCATAACATCATACCCTCCAATATGCAGTTGAGCCTTAAGTTCATCCATTTTATTTCTTGTATTCTGTACATTCATGTATAATACCTTTAATCTGTTACTCCCCACACACCTCACCTTGTTACCTGACACACTTGGCCATACTCTCCAATCCCTTTCTGCCCTTTAAATTTCACTGCCTATCTGAACTTTTCGTATTTTCTCTTTCCTATCCATTGCCCTATCACTCAGGTTCTCATCCCCATGCTAAATTAGTTTAAACCATACCCCACAACTCTATTAAAACTGCCCACCAAGATATTGGCCCCTTTTGAGTTCAGGTATAACCCATCCCTCTTGTAGAGGTCATGCCTCCCCCAGAAGAGATCCCAAGGGTCTAAGAATCTGAAACCCTGCCTTCTGTACCAGCCCCTCAGCCATACATTCATCTGTCTCATCCTTCCATTTTTTCCCCCACTTGCACTCGGCACAGGTAGCAATCTGGAGATTACTACTCTAGAGGTCCTGTCTCTTAGCTTCCATCCTAACTCACTGTTATCCCTCTTCAGGACTTCCTCCATCTTTTTTATCTATGTCATTGGTACCCACATCTACCAAGACATCAGGGTGCTCACCCTCTCCTCTCAGAATACTCTGGACCCGATTTGAGATATCTCATACTCTGGCACCTGGGAGGCAACACACCATGCGGGCATATCTATCAGGCTCACGGAATCCCTTGTCTGTACCCCTGACCATGAAGTCCCCCATGACCACTGCATTCCTCTTCCTTCCCTTTGCATCACAGCACCAGGTTCAGTGCCAGTGACCTGGTCACCGTGGCCATCCTCTGTCAGGTCATCCCCTTTGCAGCATCCAATACAATATACCTTTTTCTGAGAGGAATAGCCATGGGGTACTATCCACTAACCTGGCATTTTTCCTCCC
The DNA here is from genome assembly GCF_036971445.1 of Narcine bancroftii. Lineage (NCBI taxonomy): Eukaryota > Metazoa > Chordata > Chondrichthyes > Torpediniformes > Narcinidae > Narcine > Narcine bancroftii. The sequence goes on along the minus strand of NC_091475.1, from coordinate 99,888,468 downwards.
TCCCACTTCCTGACAGTTGACCACTTACCCAACACCTCCAGTGTAGGGTGTGATGCACTGCTGCAGCAGGAAGCAGACACAAAACTCGAGAAAGACTGTACAACAGGCTTTATTCAGTTAAAAGTCTCTGCTATAGTGGTAGCTGTACTGGTGGCTCCCGAGTTACTGGCTCAGGAGGGGCCAGCTCAGGATTATATCCCGGGCGGTTGATTGACAGCTGGCCAGGTGTGGTCTGTCCTCCGGTGGTCTTCCTGCAGATGCAGAGATCGCCCCCCTGCAGTAGGCTAGTGGTGTATCACCTCATTTATCCCCTTCTTTAAAATTGTCCCGGAGAGGGGGATTTAGCAACATTCATAGGTGGTATATATGTATTTACAGGTTTAGACGGTCCAGCGGCCGTCGGAGTCTCTGTGACCGTCGAAGAGTTGGCTCCTGGTCAAAGGTCAGTGAGGGCATGCTGGGAGAACTAGATGGGGCGGCTAGGGCTGGCTCTGGAGTGGTTAGCATGGCATAGCATGGTGGGGTGGCCAGGGCAGCCAGGATTGGCAAGGCTGTGAGGTGTTGGAGGGGCAGGGGAGAAAGGTCATCCACTGCAGCATGAGTGTGCAATGAGTATTCAAGATGGGGAAGCTGCATTGGGTCGACATAGTCCTGGGGCAGTGGAGGCTGGTGTAGGTGCACCTGCTGAGGCCAGATCCCTGATTGAGACAATGTCCTCCCGACCATTGGTATACCTGACGTAGGTGTAGTTATGATTGGCATGTAGGAGGAACTCCAGTTTGACCAGGGGGTTGGCCTTGTGGGCCCTTGCGTGTTTACGCAGAGGCACCAGTCCCAGAGATATGAGCCACGCTGGGAGAGAGATTCCAGTCACCAATTTTCTCGGGAATAAAAACAGGCATTCATGGGGGGGGGGGGGGGTATCCTCGTTGGTAGCCTTGCACAGGAGCGACCTGATGGCATGGAGCACCTTGGGGGGGGGGGGGGGGGGAACTTCCTGCCAATAGTCCATGGACCAGCCTTTTGATTTAAGGGCCAGGAGGACTGCCTTCCAGATTACCCCATTTTCACGCCTCACCTGTCCATTGACCCTCGGGTTGTAACTAGCCACGCAACTAGTTGCGATGCCCCTTGCTGTCAGGTACTGGTACAGCTCCTCACTCGTGAAGCTGGACCCCCGGTTGCTGTGGATGAACGTGGGGTACCTGAACAGAATGAAGATCTGTGTTAGTGCCCTGATGATGGTGGCTGTGGATGTGTCTGGGCACAGGATGGCGAAGGGAAATTGGGAGTACTTGTCTATCGCGCGAAGAAGTTGACATTCCGGTTCATGGAAGGCAGGGGGCCCTTGAAGTCAATACTGAGGCATTCGAAAGGCCGGGTGGCCTTCATGACATGGACGGAAGAAGCGGGGCTTGCATTCCGCACAGACCTGGCATGCCTCAGTCATGAACCGAACTTCCTGAATTGTGTATGGGAGATTTTGCAAGTTGATGAAATGGTAGTGGCGTGTGACGCCCGGGTTGCAGAGGGATTCGTGGAGTGTCTGCAGTTGGTCAGCCTGGGCTGACGCGCAGATCTGGGATAGGGCATCGGGGGGATTCGTTCAACTTCCCCGTTCGGTACTGAAAGTTGTAGCTGAATGTTGTTAGCTTGACTTTCCAGCTCGAGATCTGGTAGTTTTTGATCTTACCTTTGTGGGTGGTGTTGAACATGTACAACACTACATGCTGGTCAGTAAGGAGGGTGAATCTCCTGCCTGCCAGGTAGTAATGCCAGTGGTGGACCGCTTCCACAATCGCTTGCGCCTCCTTTTCAATGGCAGAGTGCCCGAGCTCAGAACCATGGAGGCTCCTTGAGAAGAAGGCAATGAGTCGCCCCTCCTGGTTGAGGGAGGCGGTGAGGGCTACATCGGGTGGGAGGGGAAAGGTGGTGGCCTGGGCCAGTGGGCAGACCTTGTCTGAGAAGGGGGGAACCCACCAGGAGTAGTAATAAAAGAGGCTGAGGCACTTGCGGAGGGCGTTGAGTGTGTGTGGGACGGGTAGCTCCATTAATGGGCACATGTGCTCTAGATCGGGGCTGATGACACCATGTGCCACGATGTACCCCAGGATGGCGAGGTGGGTGATGCAGAACACATACTTCTTGTTATAAGCTCCTCGGCCGTCCAGAGAAATCTCTCCAGGTTGCCATCGTAGTCCTGCTGGACTTGGCCACAGATGGTGACATTGTCCAGATATGGAAAAGTCACTCTCAGCTAGTGCCGGTCAACCATGCGGTCCATTTCGCGCTGAAAAACAGATACCCCATTAGTGACCCTGAATGGAACTCAGCAGAACTGATAAAGATCCCCGTCTGCCTCGAAGGCAGTGTAGGGCTTGTCCCACGCGTGGATCAGGAACTGATGATAGGCTGACTTCAGGTCAATTGTGGAGAAGACCCTGTAGCAGGCTATCTCATTGACCATGTCAGCTATCCTGGGTAAGGGGTAAGCATCCAGCTGGGTGTACCGGTTAATGGTCTGACTGTTGACTATGACCATTCTCGGTTTGCTGCCCTCTTTGACCACCAGGACTTGGGCTCTCCATGGGCAGGTGCTGGGTTCTATGACGCTCTCTGCCAGGAACCGCTTTACCTCCGCTTTAATGAATTCCCTATAGGCTGCGCAATAGCGCCTGCTTCTGGCCACTATCTGTTTGCAGTTTAGCATGAGATAGGAAAAGAGGGCGGGAGGGGTGATGTGCAGTGTGGAGAGGCCGCAGGTGGGCTGGGGCTGGTCGGACAGCACGCTGTGAAGCATAAGCGGGGGTAGGACCCCACTGAATGTGAGGGTGATGCTCTGTAAGTGGCAATAGAAATCTAAGCCTAGGAGGACTGGGGAACAGAGTTTGGGCATGACCAGGAGCCTGAACCCATTGTATGTCTTCCCACCACAGTCAGGTCAATGGAGCAGTACCTGAGAGTTTTTATGGAGTGGTTCTGGGCGGCGAAAGCGATAGCAAAGCCTATAGGGTAGATTGTAAGTCTCAATGTTCGGGTGTATGAAGCTCTCAGGCTGCTTCTGTCGAACAGGCATTTTTTACCTGACCGTTAATTGCAAAGTCCATCATGGAGCACCCAAGGCCATGATGTATGTCTCTCTTTAGTGTAGTGACCACTAGGACCATCTCAGTGTCTGAGTAACTGCTCCCCAATGGTTGAGGCGAGTGGCAGCTGGTGGCATCCTTCACAGGCGTGGGGTGCGTAGATGGAGGTGAGTGGTGATGCCTACAGGCTTGGGATGCGTCGGGAGGGCGGCCTGGTCAGCGCCCACGTTGACCACGTCGTCCACGTCATCATCGTATTTGCTCTATTCGGGTGGGAGGTAGGGTTGTGAGTTGGGTCAGGACAATAGGCCAAAGATGGCGGCAGTGCTCGGCCGACACAAGATGGTGGCGCCTGTGGGTGCACGTGGTGGTGGCATGGTTGGTTCTACCAATCGATCATGCTTCCTGTTCGGGGGAGGTGACATCATTGCGCCCTGCGTGGGAGATTTGACATCATCTGTGGTGGCAGAAGTGACATCTTCGCTGGCTTTGGCTGGCAAGGCTTTGTGTAGGGCAAGCACACAGGGCCGGCAGTGGGGCTGGCAAGGAGGATGGAAGTCACTGGGTCAATAATAGTGGCGCTTGGCCCTCGCACGTGGCTGTGTCCAGGGGGGGGGGGGTAGCAAGGTGATCGTAGAGGGCAGCTGAGCTGCCGGCGGGCCCCAAGATGCATACTTTTGTGTAGTAGCCTTTCTTGCTACATCATGAACAGAACTGGTTTCTTGCCGGGCAGTTTTGGCATGATCATCGATCTGACCCACACCGGGACCCACAGTACTTACACGGGCGTGGGGCACTTGCGGCAGCTATGCGTTCATTTACCAGTGGTCCCTGAGTCATGGCGGCTGTCCACGCGGAGGCTTGGGGAAGTCGGGAGTCAAAGGCTTCAGCATGGACGGCTGCAGTCTCCAATGAGCCATAGTTCGGGCCAGGGAGTAGATACTGTCTTCTAGTAACTTCTGGTGGGCGGTTCTTGAGCACAGACCTCGAACACAGGCATCCCTGACCAATCTCTCGACTTCCTTTTCGTTCACCCCGGGATCTGCCAGGCATGGACGAGCTACCTCACGCAGGGCTCCCAGGTAGGCTTCCTCTGTCGGGCCCAAATACTCCGGAGGTATCTGGCATAGACCACGTTCATTTGGGGCTTATACATGGCCTCCAGGGTAGCCATTGCTTCCGGGTACTCTGTGTAGTCTTTGAGGGCCTGGAAGGCACAGGGACCCAACTTCGTGCGGAGCACCACGAGTTTTTTCTGATCCGTGTTTACCACATTAGAGTGTGCCTGGATGACTGCCTTGACTGCGTGCCTCCAGATTTTGAAGTATGCTTGGGCTTCTGGGTGGGAAGGGCCGATCTCTAGGCCCTTGACGTGTTTGGAGCTTTTCCAAAGCAGGTCTAAATTTTTAACTGAATAAATTGTGATGCACGGCTGCAGCAGTAAGCAGAAACAAAACTCGAGAAAGACTGTACAACAGGCTTTATTCAGTTAAAGTCTCTGCTACAGTGGTAGCTGTACTGGTGACTCCTGGGTGACTGGCTCGGGAGGGGCCGGCTCAGGATTATATCCCGGGCGGTTGATTGACAGCTAGCCAGGTGAAGTTAGATCTATTCAGGTCGGCTGATTGACAACCAGCCAGGTGTGGTCTGTCCTCCGGTGGTCTTCCTGCAGGTACAGAGATCGCCCCCTGCAGTAGGCTAGTGATGTATCACCACATAGGGGTAACTACCTCCCAGTATGTGCTATCAATTACCTCTTCCCTCTCCCTAATGAGCCACAGGTCATCAAACTGCAACTCCATCTCCCTAATTTAGTCCTTAAGGAGCTGCATCCTGGTGTACCCAATGCATGTGTGACCATTGGGGAGGGTGAAGGTCCTATCTACCATTTCTTCACTCTCTCAAATAAGCTGAAGATCATCACACTGCAGTTCCCGTTCCCCATCTCGGTAGACCTGGTGCAAATATGGCCATTGGGGAGGGTGGAAGCTACCCATGGTTCCCACATCTGACACCCAGAACAGAGCATTAACCCAATAGGCATGACTCTGAATTCTATATTAAACTTATTAAGAAAGGCAAATAATACAGCTTACCTTTCTCCTCATCTGCTTTCGCCAAAGCCTGTTGAGCCAAAGCCTGGAAGTCCCAAGTCCCACTCCTTCGCTGTGCCACTCATTCACTGGGCTGCTCCTCACTGTCCGCTCCTTGTCCTTCCCCTCCTTTTATTGGTCTCTTATCAATTAAACCTACCAGTAAGTTTACTTTATGTATTTAATGCCCGTCGCTCAGCCAATGCATCTCCTCTTTGACCTCCTCATCACCCGAGTAGGCCCATGACCGGTAAGTAAGCTTTTTGTACTTACCACACTATCGCTCAGCCAACACACCTCCTCTTCAACCTCCTTGTTGCCTAATAAGAAAGTGAGATGCTGCTGCAAGAGACGGAGCTTACTTTAGCTGGAGCTGAGTCGATAAGCCATGCCAGGGATTTATCTCTTCAGCATGCAAAGAAATTTGGTGATAGTGTAAATGCCAGTTAAAATGAAGGCATATTTGTAGCCACAGTGTCTGGACACACACACAAACAAAAAATAAGATTCAGGAACCAACAAAAAAAAATGAGAGATTCAATTGTAAACGATGCATCACCAAACATGCGCAGAAGCAATACCCATCTTAAGGAAGGATCTGTAACAAGTGCAAAGAGCAGAATCACAATGCAAAGCAATGTTTTTCCAAAAGGAAAACTAAACTGAAGTAAAAGTGTTCACACTAGAGAAGACACTGTACACACTAGAGAAGAAACAGCTCTCAGTGATACAGTTTTCGTGAGCATGGTGGTGCAGGAAGTGAACAATATTGAGCAGGATAAATGGACTGTGTCATTGCATACAAATTAACAAATATTTATTTCAAGTTAGATGCCGGGCCAAAGTCAATTTGATCTCTGAGCATTACATCAGGGCAATGAAGATAAAGCTATACCTTCATGAAAATCCTGTATTACTCAAAGCTTACAATGGACAGAACATCATACGAAAGGTATGTTAAAGATAAATGGCACCACCTCATGTTCACAGTAGCCCCAGATGGACATTATTCACTGATTGGTGAGAAAGCATATGAAAACTTAAACCTAGTCAAAACGATGTATTACATTAACAGTGACCAATGGGCAGAATAGAGTAGAGGAAATACTGAATTAATTTCATGACATCTTCAATGGGTTTGGAGGTCTGCCATTTACCTAAAAGATACAGTTAAAGGATGATACACAGACAGTAGTGTATGCCCTGAGGTGGGTTCCAGCGCCACTAAAAGAAAAGCTCAAGCAAGAACTCGACCGAATGACCGCACTAGCGATCATAAAGAAAGTGGAGGAGCAAACAAAGGGTGAATTCAATTGTGTGTGTCAAAAAGAACAGTCACAACAAGTCAATTCATGTGCATGGACCCAAACGACTTGAATACCAATATAAAGAGGGAATATTATCAGATTCCAACCAGGGATAAAATGACAAGTGAAATGGTCAGTGCAAGTTTTTCACCAAATTGGATGCATCCCAGGGCTTCTGGCAAATAAAACTATATGATGATAACACAAAATACTGTACATTTAATACACTGTTTGGCTGATACTCCTATCTGAGGATGCTTTTTGGAATGTTCTCAGCTCCAGAAGTGTTTCACAGGACAATGGAGTACATCATAGAAGGCATAAATGGGGTACGTGTGTACATGGATGACATAATCCTATAGGGATCCACACAGGAACAACACAACAAGAGGCTCATCAAAGTGCTACAATGCATCCAGAAATATGGATTAAAGTCAAACAGAGAAAAATGTCAGTTTGGTGTGAAGGAAATCACCATTTTGGGAGATAAACTGTCACAGGCAGGTATAGAGCCAGACAAGAGCACAGTGAAAGCAATTTCAGAGATGCCCAGACCCACTGACCGAAAAGGTATATTGAGAGTGCTGGGAATGATCTTTTTATTTTCAAGACAGGTTTGGAATGAATTTACCAATATACCTAAGGAAGTTGTAACAGGACAAATGGACAACTACGAGGATGAATGGGGATGACTAAAGACCATTCTAACTACATCAAGGACGATGACACATCTGAATGTCAATATGCACAGATAGAGAAAGAGTGTCTACATCTGGTCTATGGACTTGAGAAATTCCATTTATGTGTATGGTCTACCAACATTTGTGGCAGACACAGACCACAGCTCTTAATAGCAAGAATCACAAAATATCTATGTGAAATGTCACCAAAAATGCAAAGATTGATGATGAAGCTACAATGTTATGACTTTGAATTGGTGTACACACCAGGAAACTTATTGTGTTAGCTGATGTGTTATCCAGGGCAATGACACAGAGTGAAGCACACAATGAGAGTTCCACAGAGACAGACGTGAATCTCTATGTGAACCTAATCACTCAGTCTCTTCCTGCATCTGATCGCAACTGAAACAGAAAAGGGCACAGTTCTACAGAATGTCATCAAGAATCTGAATGAAGGATGGCCTAGAGGTGAATATCAGCCATACTATAACATCAGAGCTGAGCTGAGTGTTGTCGATGGGTTTCTGCTCAGACAGAGCAGAATTGTAATTCCTCAATCACTGCACAAGAGATGCTGAAAAGGTTGCATGAGGTTATGATGAATCTGTGTCATCCTGTCAGTCTTTCACTGTGCTTAGTCTGCTCTATTGACATTGGACGTGTATTATCTTTACCACTAAAGATACTCCCCTTGGGTATAACTGTGTATGCACCCATTATCATTCATTATTGTATTTCTGAGTTTCTACTAATAAAAGCCATGATTCCTGGTTAACTACACAGCCTTTGGTTTCTTCATTAACTGGCACTTCAATTTTATTAATAGCTGTGCCACCCAGGGGTTACAAGATTCTTCCACTATATAAGGGCTAACAACCTTTCTTACTTCCTCGAAGAAGTCAGAAAACTGACCAGAAGCTTCCTTGTTTCCGCGGAATGCAAATCACAGTAGTTTAAAGCTTAAGGGGCCACTCTCATTAAAGCAACCTGACCTTTTGAAAGAATCAGTTTAGATTTTAAAGGGCCGTTACCTTCTAACAACAAAAATGTGTTTTTCCTTACCATAATCGATGAATATTCAAGGTTTCCCTTCACGATACCCTGTCCTGACATCTCAATGATGTCTGTCATTAAGGCACTTGACCGAATCTTCAGTATATTTAGTTTTCCCAGCTACATTCATACAGACAGAGGCTCAGCGTTCATGAGTGCAGAGCTATGCCAGACTCTGTTATGCAAGAGGATTGCCACCAGGTGCACCACGAGCTACAACCCCAAGGGCAATGGGCAGGTCGAGAGGGCTAACGCACTAAAGACACATGGTTACCCTGTTACTCAGTGGCAGGAGGTGCTGCCTGAAGTGCTACATTCTATTCGGTTCCTATTATGTATAGCAGCAAATCAAACACCTCATGTATGTATGTTTATTTTTCCTAGGAAATCAGGGACTGTGCTGGACTGGCCAGCCTGTCTATCTGAACCTGGAACCATGCTGCTGAAGAGACACCCTCGGATGCGCAAAATGGACCTCCCTAGTCCGGCCAGTTCAACTACTGCACACTAATCCCAATTATGCCCACGTTAAATTTCCAGATGGGAGCATGGACACAGTACCCCCAAGAGATCTAGCCCCACCTGATTCACCCCCTCTGCATGCCCCCACTCAGAGTGATCTTGTGAGGTTAGATGCACCACCCTAGCCTGTGACACCTACTAAGCATTCAGATGGTCATGCTGAGGCCCCACAGCCTCACGCTGGTGATTCTAGAGTGGGTCCAGAAGTCTTGCCGTCTCACACTACAGACCAGGGAACTGTATCAACACTGCCAGTTTCCAAAGTCGTCACTCCTGCAAAGTCACTTGCTCTGATAAGAGGTCTTCTCGTGTTCGAAAACAACCTGAAAGTCTCCAATATTCATAAACATCTCATTATATTCTGATTGCGCTGATAGTTGCTAGCCTTGGATTGGCTATATCAGTACATTCTCAATGCCATTTATGTGACTATTTTATGTTATGCATACAGTAGAATTGCTTACTCGCTTCATTGTTACTTTAGAAATTGTTCTTTTAATATTAACCCAACTTCTACCTGAGGGAGACTATGATGAATCTGTGTCATCCTGTCAGTCTTTCGCTGTGCTTAGTCTGCTCTACTGACTTTGGATGTGTATTTTCTTTACCACTAAAGATACTCCCCTTGGGTATAACTGTGTACGCACCCATTATCATTCATTATTGTATTACTGAGTTTCTACTAATAAAAGCCATGATTCCTGGTTAACTACACAGCCTTCGGTTTCTTCATTAACTGGCACTTCAGAGGGGCACCTTGGAATAGAAAAATGGCAAAAGAAACAAAACTACTGTTTATTGGCTAGAGATAAATGCTGATATTGTCAGCATGGTTCAAACTGTGAGACCTGTTTGAAACATCACACAAAGCAGACAAAGCAACCCATGATAATAACTGATGTACTGGCAGAACCATAACAGAAGGTTGGGACTGATCTGGTCCACACGGATTAAAATAATTACTTGCTGGATATTGACTATCTATCCAGAGATTGCGCTGCTTCCTAGCATGTTTGCTGCTTGTGTGATCAAATTTGTAAAATCGATCTTTGCAAGACACTGAATTCCTCAAATTGTCTACAGAGGCAATGGACAAAGCTACAGTTATAGAGAATTACAGAACTTTGCAGAAGAGTATGATTTCCAACAAGTGACAGAGTCCTTTGCATCCACAGTCAAATGGCAAAGCAGGAAAAGGAGTTCACATAGTTAAACAGTTGCTCAAGAAAGCATAAGACAGTGGCTCTGGTCTGTATCTAGCTCTATTGAGTTAGAGAGCTTCACCACTTGAATATGTCATGTCACCCACTGAGCTTCTGATGGGATGTAGACTACACACCACACTTCCCTACTCTGCAGACCCAAACAAGAACTGAGATGTTAAGTGGAAAAAAAAGCATCTGCAAGGGAGACAAAAGACTAACTATGACAAGTCAGCGCGAAACTTAGGGCCACTAGCACAACATAACACAGTGAGACCCAGAGATTCAACACTTGGGAAATAATTTTAATATTATTACATCTACTAAAATTTTCTAAAGCATCCACCTTTTCCAATATTTTTGCATTTTTTTGTAGTCCATTCATTTAATTTTTTTTCCACTTTAACCACTCTTTCCATAATTTCATCCATTTTTTTCTTCTACTTCCGTTACTCTTAAATTTAAAATCCCAATTTCTGTTTCTAGCCTGCTCACTGATTTTAAAATACGATCCAGTTTCATGTTAGTATTTTGATCTTTCACTAAAAGTACTTTCATTATATCTTCATTATATATTTTTCTTTAGTTTGTACTTTAATTTTTTTAACTTGGCTCACTGGTTTAACATTTACCAGTTCATTCTCTTCTTCTGTACTTTGATCAGTTTCCGAATCGCCATTTTGAGGCAGAGCTCCTTCTTGCTTCTCCCAGTTCTCCTTCACTCTGTGCATGCCCAGTATCTTCTTTTCTTCTTTCATAACACTGAAGATGTTCCACCATTCCTCCCAGGCATCAGTTTGTCTGCATGGGAGGCAGAACAAACCACAATTCCCAGCTTCTTCCTGTAAGTAGACTCTTTTCCCTTGAAAAACTCATTGGGGGCTCAAACTCACCAACAATTTTTGTTTTCTTCTTCTACATCTTCACCATAAAGTTATATTCTTTCTTTTCTTCCTGTTTAAATTACTGTAAATTATTTTATTTTCCTTTTATTTTATAATGACCCAGGAGTTTCATGAGGCCATCTCCTTCTTCATCCTCTACATCACATGACATCCACCACTGTTGCATCTTGAGCAGATTCAAGATGGATGCCTCTATATGAGGTCTGGTATGTGTATATTCTGTCCTTAGGGCTGTCTAGTTGTTATAAAAAGAACCAAAGTTTCTCTATTGTAATAAAAGAAACATCACAGGTGTCAGATTTCAGATTTCTTGTCAGAGTAAATACATGAAAGAACAAACAACCCTGAGATTATTTTTCCTGTTAGTCAGGCAGGATTGCCACTTATTGGTTGTGCAAAAAAAAACTGTTCACAAGATACATATGTAAACAAAGAAATATTATCAAACTGTGCAAAACAAAATCAATAAAATGCAAAGCTAAGTCATTAAATGAGTCCCTAATTGAGTTTGTTGTTGAGGAGTCTGATGGTGGAGGAGTAGCAGCTGTTTCTGAACCTGTGGTGCGAGTCTCGTGACACCTATACTTCTTTCCTGATGGTAGCAATGAGAACAGAGCATGTGGTGGGTGGTGTGGATATTTTATGGATGCTGCTGATCTCTGAGAGCAATGTTCCCTATATATTCTCGATGCCTGTGATGTTCTGGACTGCATGCACTACCTTTTGCAGAGCTTTATACTCAGGGGTATTTGTGTCCCTATACCAAACCGTATGCAGCAGGTCACCACATTTTCTAGACATTTGCTAGGCTTTCTGATGTCATACCAAACCTCCCCAAACTCCTGTCAACTGAGTTTTAGCATTTCATCTTTTCTGCTGGAAATCTTTGTGTTCTACTCCAACATGAAGAGCAGTTTTAAGGGAATGCAGCTGCTAATGAGAGCAAAAAATGGAAATTGGTGAACAGGGAAACTCCAGGAAGCAGGGATTAAGTTATTAAGAAAATAGCAATCATTAAAGCAGCTAAATATCTGGGAGAGCAGTTACATTTAATTTTTTCTGCTTGTGAATAGAGGAAGAGCAGGACCTTTCCAACTTCCAGAACATGCAAGAAGAACAACCTGAGCATCAATGTGGACAAAACAAAGGAGACTACTGTGGACTTCAGAAGGACAAAGGATGACGTTTCTCCACTATACTACACATTAGTGAGATGGAGAAAGTGGAAAGCACAAAGTTCCTTTGTGTGCATATAAGGGATGACCAATCCTGGTATTACAATATCTCCTTATTAGTCAGAAAGGTGCAGCAGCACCTACACTTTCTAAAGAGGCTGAGGCGTGCAAGGCTACTGGCCTCCATTTTGATTACCTTTTACAGGAGCACAATTGAGAGTCTTCTGTCTGGCTGCATCATTGTGTGGGATGGTAGCTGCAAAGCATCAGACCAGATGTCCATGAGAGGATTACTGAGGTCTCCCTTTCCTCTCAAGGCAACATTTACTGGGAGTGTTGTCTATAAAGGTCTCAAGGAATTATAGAAGACAGCACACAGTATCTTCAACCCATTACCATCAGGAAAGTAAAGGAGCATCAAACCAGGACTGCCATGCTAAGAACAAATTTTCCCATATGCTGCAAGCTGATGAACAGTATCCTGTAACCTTGAAAATCACATATATGTAAATATTTGTTTTAATTATTTAATCATTATGTACTACGTATTGTGTGCTTTTATGTGTGTGCACTGTGGTCTGGAGAGACATTTTTGCCAGGATGATAATAAACGATATGCCAGGTTGGAAATCCAAGACACTTCCCACATTCTCACTGCCACATTGCAGAAAATGTTGTCAACTGGAAGAGTACCAAAATTATAACTCAATCTAATAGCTTAATAATCTGATATGTTAACTCTTTCTCTCCACAGAAGCCACCAGTCATGTATGGTCTTCTAAGTTTTTTTTTAATTCAGGGATTTCAGACCTCGAATAACAGTTGAGAACACTACTATGCAGCTACAATAATGTTAGTTGGATATTCCATTTCATCATAATTCATTTATCCCAGAAGTAATCTTGTGAGCCTTCTCTTCACTGCCATTAATGCATGTATATTGCCCCTCCAAGATGAACATCAAATCACTACGTACATATCATGATATGATCTTATCAAAACCTTGTATATTTATTTGTAGCAAAACTCTCAAAGTTCAAAGTTCAGATTTATTGTCAGAGCAAATACATGACACAACATTGAACCTTAACATTCTTTTTCCTGCAGATCAGGCAGAATTTGTAGTGCAAACTGTACCCAAGAAAAAGATACCTATACAAAAGAGAGAAATATAAACAAGGAATGTAACAAACTGACAGTGCAAATACAGAAAAACAGCATATTCAGTAATAAATAATGTGCAAAGTAAAGATCCTTTAAATGATTTTCTAGTTGAGTTTGTGTTGAGGAATCTGATGGTGGAGGGTTAGTAGCTGTTCTTGAACCTGGTGGGAGTCTTGTGGCACCTCCACCTCTTTCCTGATGACAGCAGCAAGAACAGAGCGTGTGCTGGGTGGTGTGGATCCTTGATGGTTGCTGCTGCTCTCCGACAGCATCATTTCCTGGAGATGTTCTCGATAATGTGATGTGTTGGGCTATATCCACTCAGAGATAATAGTGCCCCCATACCAGAGCATGATGCAACCAATCAACACACTTTCCACTGGACATCGGTCAGTTTGCCGAGATTTTCAATGTCATACTCAACCTCTGCAAACTCTTGAGGAAGTAGAGGCGCTGATATGCTTCCTTCACACATGTTGGGTACAGAAAAGATCCTCCAGGAATTTAAATTTGCTTACTCAAATCATCTTGAAAAAAATCATCTTACCAACACTCAATGCACAAGGTTATCCTTTAAGTATGTGAAGACAAAAAGAGTGAGAAAGGCATGACTGAGTCCTATCAGAGACCAAATCACACTCTAATTACGGAAGCATAATAATGTAGAATGTTCTGAATAATTTCTGTTGTCTTCATAGAGAAAGGAGGTGAAATGTACTGACATTGAGAGGGAAGAATGTTAAGTATGGAAAATGATACATAGACAAATGAGATCTATGAGGGATCCAAAACTGAATAAATTGAATTAAAGTGAATCAATCCACAGCCTGAGATAAAATGTATTCTTGTCTCATAAAGATGTAAGCACAGTCTCCATGTGTAATTTTCAAATGAGAGCCAGAAGATTGCTGGTGTGGTACATTATTTAAAAAGGGAAAGGGATAGACTAATAAAAAAAATGGAGGCTGGTGCAGAAAGTGAGGAAGGAGACAAAGTACTCCTCCACGGGGTTTTACTGCACAGTCCAACAACCAACATCACTGTTCAGACTGTAAATGGCCTGTTAAAGGAGCCAACGGTGTATTCTTTTAAAATCCTGCAACTGTGGGATCTGAGCCCAAGATGGCAGCCCCTGTGTTTGGCAGGAGCATCAGGAGGTTACAGACTCCAGGAAAGCAGAGGACTTGTGCATGGCACCAGGAAGGGAGACTATCCCACTTTTGAGAAGGAGAAGCAGAGGAACAACTCCACAGAAAGTTGCCCAAGGGGGCAAACCTGTGAGTGGCTCTGCGGCTGATGAACATACAGGCAGCAGGCTGTTGAAGGCTCAAGGTGAGAAACCCACGCAGGCTGTGGGCTGCTGGCAACTTGCTGTCAAAGAACCCACACCAGGCTGTATATTGCTTGAGACTAGCTTGAGTCTGGCTGAAGGGTTACCTGGTATCAGAACCTGGATGCGAGGTTACCAAGGATGGGAAGGGCTCCTGAAGGGCCTCAGGCACTGAAGGCATCCTAATCGTGTTGCAAGTTTGGATCTGGAGCTTGGGTTGCCAATGGTTTGGACTTAAGTCTCTGTGGCTACAGAGGCTATGGGAATACTGGAGGTGAATCTACGGACACTCAGTGACTCTGAAGGGACTCTCTTTTGCTACTGTAACAGGCACTGGTCAATTCCTGCTCATGAATAATCTTTGTTTGCCTTATAGCAGATTAAATGCAATTTTGTCTAATATTACATCTGTTTTATTACATGACAATAAAAGAATCTTGAATCAATCTAATGTCCGGAGAAGGCACATAGTTGAAAGATGCTGAGAAATAGCATTAATCAGCATTTGGAGAAGGAGGAGTAAATCAAGGACTTGTTAAGGCAAGGTCACATTTGACTAATATAATTGAATTTTTGTGAAGGTAATTATGAGGGTCCATGAAATTAGAGCATTTTATGTCATTTATATGGATTTTAGCAAGACATTTGACAAATTCTCACATGACTAATTGATAATGAAAGTAAAACCTTATGAAATATAAGAGAATGTGGCAAGTTAGATTAAAAATTGGCTTAGTGGTAGAAAAAGAGATGATTTTTAATGATGAAGGGCAAAATGTAGGAGGGTTCAAAACAAATTTAAGATCAGGATACAGATAAATGATTTGCACATAAATGTGTATGGAGGGGAAGGTAGTCGTTAATAAAAGGTTTGCGAATGAAACCAAAATTGGCAGTGTGCCTGATCTGAAGGAAAAATGCATTAGGTTACAGGAAGATATTAATGGACTGCTGAAGGAATTAAGTCCCAAGAACTGTGAAATAACTCAGCTGGGGAGGGCAAATAAGCCAAAGGAAAACCACAAAATGAGCAAGACCAGAAAAGGTGCAAGACCACAAAAGGTGGTAAACCAAGACTTGTCAGAGATCAGACGGATTTTAAAAGGTGACCTATCCCTGAAAGAACCAGAACAGGTTATTACATGATTAGTTTTGCACTCAGGATACTTACTTTTATTCACCTGGTCAAATAATTCAGGAGAAACAGTTTGTTTCCACAATTGCATAAAACATTAATTAGGCCCCAGCAGTTTATTATGCTACAAGAAGGATGCTCAAAGATATAATGTATGATTGCAGAAAGCAATTTGCAATCAAGGTTAGAGATTGCAGCCAACATCAAAGATGGTTGAGACTGGCACAATTTTCCTTGGATTATAAGAGACTGGGTGTGATATATTGAGATGCAGAAAGGCACAGACAGGTGAACTGGAAAAGGCCATTTTCCTTAGAAAAGATATCAGTAACTGGGTAGCTGATGCAATGAGAAGCATAATAGGCTCAGTGGAGTATCTTGGAAAATAGTGCCTATGACAAGCACTGAAATTAAGATTTATTTCAAACCTTCGCCCTACAACTATCCCATGCTTTAAACACAAATCTAATGTACTTTATTCATCAGAAGTTTTCAGGAAAGCAAGAAGATCAATTATAAGGAAATAGTGTTAAGAGAGATCATTGCTTCATAAAATACAGGAGACAAAGTGCCAGATTTAAAAGAGTCAGAAAACACAGAGCATAGATAGGAAAAAAAAACTTTTATATAACTCAACAGGAAAGTCGTCAGGACCTGGTGACTTGCCAACATGTAAAGATTTACTAGTCTTTGTTATCTCTTCTTTTGGAATAGCTTTCTCTAACTGAGATTGTGTTTCTAAAGACAAATGATCTAAAATATTCCATAGGAGTATGATTAACAGGAAAATCAGATTTATAAAGATTGGAATAATATTGTCTATATATATATTTCATTAATGTCAACATGATCATTGGTAATACTACCATCCTTCCTCTGAAACTCTGTAATCAGACATTTAGCAGCTAAGCCTTTTATCTGATTAGCCAAAAGTTAACCCAGCTTATCTCCATGAATGTAGAATTGGCACTTACTTTTCAACAGCTGTGTTTTGATAGGATCAGCCAGAAGCTAGTCATATTTAGTTTTAAGATCAAGCTATTTTTTAAATATCTCAGATTTCAATGTAACAGCATACTGTTGATCTAAAAGCTTTATTTAATTAATAAGTACAGTTCTTTCAGCATTAGCCTTTTTTTCATTATTGCTATATATTAAATAATTTGTCCTCTAAAATAGGCCTTAAAAGAATCCCAGAAAATTAAATTTGAATCTTCCAGAGGAGGATTATTCTCAAAAATAAACACTCTTCTTTCATAAATCATTAAACAAATTCTGTCTCCCCCACCCCAAAACCGATTCCAAATGATAGCAAGCGAAGTTCCAAACAAACCATACCCCCCCCCCCGCCCCCCATACTTCATGAAGGCAACACTCCTTATCTAAATGTAAACTACATTAAAACTTCCAAACACTTCTAAACTTGATATCTTTTCCTCTTTCTTCTTTGGCTTGGCTTCGCGGACGAAGATTTATGGAGGGGTAATGTTCACGTCAGCTGCAGGTTCGTTTGTGGCTGACAAGTCCGATGCGGGACAGGCAGACACGGTTGCAGCGGTTGCAAGGGAAAATTGGTTGGTTAGGGTTGGGTGTTGGGTTTTTCCTCCTTTGTCTTTTGTCAGTGAGGTGGACTCTGCGGTCTTCTTCAAAGGAGGTTGCTGCCCTCCGAACTGTGAGGCGCCAAGATGCATGGTTTGAGGCGATATCAGCCCACTGGTGGTGGTCAATGTGGCAGGCACCAAGAGATTTCTTTAGGCAGTCCTTGTACCTCTTCTTTGGTGCACCTCTGTCTTCGGTGGCCAGTGGAGAGCTCGCCATAGAACACAATCTTGGGAAGGCAATGGTCCGCCATTCTGGAGACGTGACCTACCCAGCGCAGTTTGATCTTCAGCAGCGTGGATTCAATGCTGTCGGCCTCTGCCATCTCGAGTACTTCGATGTTGGTGACGAAGTCGCTCCAATGAATGTTGAGGATGGAGCGGAGACAATGCTGGTGGAAGCGTTCTAAGAGCCGTAGGTGATGCCGGTAGAGGACCCATGATTCGGAGCCGAACAGGAGTGTGGGTATGACAATGGCTCTGTATACGCTAATCTTTGTGAGGTTTTTCAGTTGGTTGTTTTTCCAGACTCTTTTGTGTAGTCTTCCAAAGGTGCTATTTGCCTTGGCGAGTCTGTTGTCTATCTCGTTGTCGATCCTTGCATCTGATGAAATGGTGCAGCTGAGATAGGTAAACTGGTTGACCGTTTTGAGTTTTGTGTGCCCGATGGAGATGTGGGGGGGCTGGTAGTCATGGTGGGGAACTGGCTGATGGAGGACCTCAGTTTTCTTCAGGCTGACTTCCAGGCCAAACATTTTGGCAGTTTCCGCAAAACAGGACATCAAGCGCTGAAGAGCTGGCTCTAAATGGGCAACTAAAGCAGCATCGTCTGCAAAGAGTAGTTCATGGACGAGTTGGGCTCTTGTGTCTTGGTGTGAGCTTGCAGGTGCCTCAGATTGAAGAGACTGGCATCCGTGTGGTACCGGATGTAAACAAGCCATGAAAGACCTAAACTTGATATAGCTAATAACAAAATAACAATGTCAGATTCCAAGAGCTCAAAAGAAATGGTCCTAATAAAAAAATTATGTATTAAGTAATTTACTAACTTAACAGTTTACTAATTTAATATATTGGGCCAAATAAATGTAAAAATAACAGTATTCCAAACTAATAGAACAAAATACTAATAAAAGTGAAAAGTTAAATTCACAAAAGAATGTCTAATCTTAACGCAAAATTTTTTTTTAAAAAAGACCTTATGGTAAAATGAAAATAAAAAAGGAAAGGAAATCACTGGAACATCCTTTCTACAATCTGAATCACAAATTTCTTGCAACTTCAGAAAAGAACACAGAAACAAAATCAGCATTACAGATTTACAGAAGTAGAGGTAAAAGGGAGGTCATAGAGAAATTCCTGAACATCCAACCAATAATATCACTTGTCCGGGAGAGTGATCCAAAGATGTGCTGGGAAGCGAAAGGAGGGTTTGTAGCCTCCTTTATAAATCCTGGACATAACATCATTGTATTCAGCACACTGTTTTATCACCTCCATGGGATAATCCTCAACAATTCTAATCTTCTGTTGATGATATGTCAACAATCCTCTTTGGCAAGATACACATATTAATAAATCTTTAACTTGGAAATAATGCAAATAAACAATCACCAAATTGGGTTCATTCCCAGGAGCAGGCTTAGAAACAAACAATCTATGAGCTCTGTTTAGTTCAGGTAAAGTAGGTCATAATGAGTCATCAAACACTTCCCAAAATAATTCTGCAAAGTTGCCCAGATTCTGTACCCTCTTTCAGAGCAAGAATTCTCAAATTGTTCCATCAGCTCCTTGCTTCTAAGTCTGTGACTTTCTTCAATATGTATTCATTTGATTTAAATAGTTGAGTGTTTGTCACAAATACTCCATTCATCTGAAAATCCATAAATTCCACTGACCGTTCAAGGGCATTAATCTGATCTCCATGTTCTTCAGTTATTTTACAAACTTCAACCAACTTTGCATTTGGTAGATTAACAGTATCTTTAACATCCTACCTGAACTCCTTAATGTAATCCATCAAAGTAACCATTGGATCAGTAGGCAAAGAACTCTCTTTTCCTTTCCTCCTAGCCTTGGCACTTCTTATTCTTCTCATCACTCAAATGAATAAAGATTTTTCAGCTTGTGCCTCCTACAGGTCAATTTTTCTTTTAATTGTTGATGTAAAAATTATCTATAAAATATAGGCCAGTAGATTGGAAAACATCTTACCTTTTATTATATCTGAGGATCAAATGGTTTCATTAAAAACAGATATTCACGTTTCAATATTCAGCACTTATTGAATAGTATATACTCCCCTTCTGTTCCTTCTTTAGCATGTGTTATTTTCTTAGATGCAGAAAAAGCTTCTAGTAGAGTTGAATGGGAATATTTACTTGCAATATTAGAATAGTTTAATTTTGGCCCCACATTTATTTCATGGATTGTTATTATACTTATTTCCTGTTGCTTCTATTCTTACAAATTCTATATTATTTAAACCTTTTAAACTTTATCATGGGACTAGACAGGGATGCTCTCTTAGTCCATTGTTGTTTAATTTAGTCGTACAACCTATGGCTATTTCCCTTAGAGAATCTCAGGATACTCCAGGTATTTTTAGGCGAAGATTGGTTCCTAAAGTTCTCTTTATGCTGATAACCTTTTGCTTTTTGTATCAGATCCTAACTCCTCAATTCTTGCTATACAGGCAGTCCCTGGGATATGAACAAGATCTGTTCCTAAGTCTGTCTTTAAATCAAATCAGAACAGATACATACAGGCCTTATTTCGTATCAGTTAGTAGCCAAATACAAAATTACACACTCAACACAATGGTAACGGCAACATAATCTGACTTAAAATGGCAGATGGCATTCTCCCTTTTCAAGCCGATGAACAGCTAAAGTTGTGCGCAAGTGCAAGTTCTCCATAAATTGTACATTCTTAGCCTGGGGACTTACTGAACTAACATTAATATGGCCAGTTTTATGGATATAAATTAAATTTAGAAAAGAGCAAATTATTTCTTTTGAACACTCTAGCACCATTACATACTGCTTTTCCATTTAGGATTACTAAAATCCAATTAGTAATGGTGTAACAATTACTAAGAGTCACTAAGAGTCATAAACATCTATTTAAAGAGAATTTCCTTGCTTTATTAAATCAGATGAAGAAATCTTTATCCCAGTGGTCTCCTCTTTCAATGTCTTTAATTGGATTAATTAATGTCATTAAGATGAATATTTTTCAAGCTATTCTAATCTTTGTTTCAAAATCTTTTTTTTTACTCACTTTATTCTATATCATCATATACTTGGAAAAATAAATGTCATTGTGTAAGTAAAGTATATCTCCAAAATGTTAAGGAGAATGGAGGCTTGACTCTACCCAATTTCAAGTTTTTATTATTGGTTTGTCAATATTCACTATGTTATATTTAGATATTATGATAGTAAAACAAGTAGCCCTGCTTGGGTTGATTTATAGCTGAATTCGACCCAGAAATCCTCTATTGTTTCAATTCTTGGAGTGCCTCTACCTTTTCCTACTGTTAAAAAGATTGTTAATCTAGTGGTTAAACACACAATCAGGATTTGGTTACAGTTCAGAAAACATTTTGGACTTCAAAAGTCTCATTTCAGTGCTATTTTATCAAATTTTTTCAACTTTCTTTGATGGATTCTTCTTTTCAGGTATGGTCTAGAAGAGGTATTAAATATATTCATGATTTATTTCTTGATAATAATCTTGCTGCATTTGATCAACTTTCTTTTAAATTTAATTTACAAAATTCTCACTTTTTTTAGATACTTGCAAATTAGGGATTTCCTCTATTCTCATTCTTTTTGGAGGTTCCTATTACGAATTTGATAGAAATAATTTACAATCTTCATTCATCTCAGAAAAGGTTAATAGCTATTGTATTTGACACCCGACTGAAATCAAGCCAAGTTTCAGTGGATAAAATTTAAAAAGGCCTGGGAGCAGGACCTCCATATTTCAATTTCTGGTGATTCTTGAAACTGTGGTCGGTGTGCTATGCAGCAAACAAAAAAAAACCCAGAAGCTGTGAGTTGAACCAACCAACTGACTATACTGGAACTCTCTGAGGGCTAATCAGTACCATTCGCATGATCATTTTTGGCCCCTCCCACCAGGACCACTGTGATGTCAGCCCAGTGCAAGCCTGTACCTCCATGACCTGGTTCGCTTGTGGATCAGTGCAGCTCATTATAGAACTCCATTTTTATGTTGCTTAATACATCTTCTCTTTGTGCCCATCACTCAGTTTTACAATTCAAAATTGTACATAGAGCTTATATGTCTAAAGCAGTGGTTCTCAACCTTTTTCTTTCCACTCACATACAACTTTAAGTAATCCCTATGCTATTGGTGCTCTGTGATTAGTAAGGGATTGTTTATGGTGATATGTGAATGGGAAAAGAAGGCTGAGAATCACTGCTCTTGACCCAATTATTACTGAAATATTTTGCTTGAGAAAAATTGTAATTGGCCCATTTCCTTTGGAGTTATGTAAACGTGCACTTAACAAGTCAATTGGGTACAATTAAAACAGTGATTTTCAAACTTTTTCTTTCCAACTACAAATCACTTTAAGCAATCCCTTGCCAATCATAGAACATCGATGTAATAGGGAATACCTAAAGTGGTATGTGAGTAGAAAGAAAAAGGTTGAGAACCACTGGTCTAAAGTCAAATTAGCTAATTTACTCTAATATTAGCTCTTTCTGTTATAGATGTAAGAATGAGGATGGATCATTAATTCATATGTTTTGGTCTTGTTCAAACTTTGCCCAGTATTTGGAAGAGGTCTTTCATACTTTATTAATAATTATTAATGTTAACGTAACATTAAACCCATTGTTGGCCTTATTTAAATGGTTAAACAGAGGGTCGTGAAATTGCCTTCATTTGCCTCTCTTATTGCAAGATGAGTTATTTTGTTCAGATGGAAAGAAGCTGTCCTGCCCAGTCATAATCAATGGTTACATGATATGTTGTATTTAACTTGAGAAAATAAGATGTTCCATAAATGTCTTAAATTTAAACTTACCCAATTGTCTTGGGTAAACTTGTACCTCTCACTTTGTTCGTTTTAGATTGGTCACAGAGTTTGAGCTACCGAAAGAAAACAGACACGCACACCAAGAGCAGTTCAGTTTATACAAATGTTTATTACAAATTCAAAAGCTGATTTCAAACTACAATATGCAAGCCCTTCCCAACTATACTTATCAACGCCTGGACTGGTTCCAACTGCCGAAGCGAGGCAACGACTGCACACTTATACTAGGTTGTCAGGGCGCCGGTAGCAGCTTCTCCACCTCCCCCAACCGGGACGTTGGCTGGACTCTAGAAGTTCTTGTTCTTGCTGAGAGATGTTGCCACCTCTCGGAGAGTCTCAAACTTCAGCAGTGGGACCATGGCTTATATTACCCAAAAACTGCTTATCCAAGCACCTATTGCCAGCACAGCAAGACAGATAAGCGAGCAAGCTAGCATGCTAGGCATCTATCAACTAACATAATTTTCAGGTTATCACTTTTAGGTACGCCTAACTTTAACAAGGTTAGAAAAAGGTCCTTTCTTGTCGGTCCATTATTAGCAGCAGCCCTTCTCTTTTCATCCTGCTTGTCTGATGTAACCTGGGCTGTACGTGAGTGGATTTTACCTCCCAACTCTAATTCTCGAAGCCCAGATAAGGCATGCACCGCCTCAGACACGGGGTGCCCAATTAGCAGACTAGTTACGGACAGAACCAGTCCACGTACAGTGGGTTGGGCGGAACGAACCAATCTGATATGCATTCCAGCCATGAATATCTCTTCATCAGGGCTCCTCCCATGTACCCACAGCCTCAAATGCCCTGCATACAAGGCATAGGCCGGGGCCTGTTGATGAATTACTGGTATACCCTCCTCTGGGGTTCCCCAAATGTTCTGCAAATGTAAATCCCAATCTACTGGTGATGGGTATACTCGTAGCAGGGCATCCCCTCGAGTAGTAAGTAAGTAATCCACTTCTCTTCCTCTACCCTGCAGCTCAGCAGTGACCCGGATATCAGGGATATCAGTAGTCAATGTTCCTAATCCAAACAATTCTTTAGGGGTTAAAAAATACATTTCCCCCCCCCCCCCCTTGTTCCCAGACACGCAGGAGCCAGGCCGCCAGAGTTTCTCCCGCCTTTTGCCTAAATCGATCTCCAATGGCAGCCAGCTCTTTTATAGAGAAGTCATGTATCATTGACGGCTTCCGACCCCTATTCCCACTTTGGCCCACAGGGCCTTCCACCCAGTCTAGGGGAGGAGGTCGATGCCATCCCGTAGAGGGGGTAGGCATAAGCATAAGCAGAGGTTTGGGTATTTTCTCCTGGCTCCACTTGGGAGACCGGGGTATCTATCCCTTCAATCTCTACCCTTACATCATCCCCCCTTCCGTCTGTTTGGGAAGTCTGCTGCCTTACTGGGCGGGCGTGAACAGCGGGTGGAGAGGGTACTATGTTAGGCACATGCTGAGGAGTATCTGCATTATTACCATTGTCATCATTCCAGATATTCCCATCCCAATCCTCAATTACATCAGGATCGTCAGCATCCTTCTCATGGCATGAATACGATATGGATCGGGTTCTACTCCATGCCTTTCCTTATCTGCACAGAGCTGCTGCCAGAGTTTAATATTATGGCAGATGGCTTGGACATGCTTATCTTCCCATTCTTTGGCTCGGTCCTGACTGGTGCGAACAATCTCGCTCATCATGGAACAGTATTGTCGCATGGCTTCTAGCTCCTCCTCTAGTTGCACTCTTGTGCTGAGATTCTACTTCTCTTTGAACTAATTCTGCTTCACGCTGAACGGAGTGGCATAAGGCTGTGGCCAGCAGCTAAAAAGCATCCGTCCGTGTCCCATTTTTAACAGGAAATTTACTTTCTCGAAGGAGAGTGGCAACCCACTCTCCCAGAGGTGCACTTGATGGGTCTAACTTCTCATCCCAACTAATGGGTGGTCCCAACAAAGACAAGCTGTTGGCCAACATGCCAAACCCATCGTCTTTGGAAGTCCATCCCGGAATCAAGAACTGCTCAGGGCTCATCTCTTTCTTTTGGCAAAACATCTCGAGACCAACCCTGCTCACTGCGCCAATTGTCTTGGGTACCTCTCACTTTGTTCGTTTTTGATTGGTCGAAGTGTATGATCTACCAAAAGAAAATAGACACACACACCGAGAGCAGTTCAGTTTATACAAATGTTTATTACAAATTCAAAAGTTGATTTCAAACTGCAATATGCAAGCCCTTCTCAACTATACTTATCAATGCCTGGACTGGTCCCAACTGCCAATGCGAGGCAACGACTGCACACTTGTAGTAGGTGGTCAGGGCACCAGTAGCAGCTTCTCCACCTCCCCCATCTGGTACGTTGGCTGGACTCTAGATGTTCTTCTTCTTGCTGAGAGATGTTGCCATCTCTCGGAGAGTCTCAAACTTCAGCAGCGGGACCATGGCTTATATTACCCAAAAACTGCTTACCCAAGCACCTATTGCCAGCACAACAAGAAAGATAAGCAAGCAAGCTAGCATGCCTAGGCTTCTATTGAATAACATAATTTTCACCTTATCACTTTGAATACAATGGTTTATTTTGCATCAAGGCTAGGCCTCTGACAATCTGTGACCAAAACAAGCAGGAAGATTAAATGTTCTTGGTACACAGATGTCCTTTCATCAGATTACAGCATCTCTGGCCCCTCGGAGGAATTTAGCTTATGTCTGCTGATTCTAAAAACAAGCAGGATCTCAGCCTTGCAGAAGCAAAGGCTTCAAAAGTGAAAAACAATAGATTACTGATATTGTATTGTAATTTTATTATTTTGTTCTTAATTTTTTTAATGTAATTCTATATGTTATTCATGTTATAAAATCTTAAATAAAGTTTAAAAAAAAGTGAAAAACAATAAACAGGTTCTCAGCCTTGCAATCTTTTGAGTTATTTTTCTTTTAATTATTTTCATAGCCTTCTTTGGCTTGGCTTCGCGGACGAAGATTTATGGAGGGGGTAAAAAGTCCACGTCAGCTGCAGGCTCGTTTGTGGCTGACAAGTCCGATGCGGGACAGGCAGACACGATTGCAGCGGTTGCAGGGGAAAATTGGTTGGTTGGGGTTGGGTGTTGGGTTTTTCCTCCTTTGCCTTTTGTCAGTGAGGTAGGCTCTGCGGTCTTCTTCAAAGGAGGTTGCTGCCCGCCAAACTGTGAGGCGCCAAGATGCACGGTTTGAGGCGTTATCAGCCCACTGGCGGTGGTCAATGTGGCAGGCACCAAGAGATTTCTTTAGGCAGTCCTTGTACCTTTTCTTTGGTGCACCTCTGTCACGGTGGCCAGTGGAGAGCTCGCCATATAACACGATCTTGGGAAGGCGATGGTCCTCCATTCTGGAGACGTGACCCATCCAGCGCAGCTGGATCTTCAGCAGCGTGGACTCGATGCTGTCGACCTCTGCCATCTCGAGTACTTCGACATTAGGGATGTAAGCGCTCCAATGGATGTTGAGGATGGAGCGGAGACAAGCGTTCTAGGAGCCGTAGGTGGTGCCGGTAGAGGACCCATGATTCGGAGCCGAACAGGAGTGTGGGTATGACAACGGCTCCTCTAATGGGAATGTTAATTAGGTTCTTTGTGATTCTTGTGATTATGCTTTTCATTTTATTTCTACTGGCAATTTTTCTATATTGCCATGCAGCTTAGTTATTGTTTGGGGTTTAGATTAGTTAATTATTTTGCTTTATTTTTTCTTTATTTTTTTTTCCAATTTACCTATGAATAATACAGTTGCTAAGAAAAATATCTTTTTCTCTAGCATATTGTGCTTGTCTGCTCTATTACAGTCTGTATTAGTTTTATCCATCATTCCTTTATGTATGTACGATTATGTAAAATTCAATACAAATATTGAAAGAAAAAAATGAAATAGTGAAACAGCATTTAACAATTACAATATAAATTGTTAGTTTTGCAGAATCAAGTTGTCAAGTGCAAAGATTAAGGGCTATTATTTTTTAAATCACCCAGTGCTCCAAATTCTCCAAGATTTTGTAGAATTTGGGCATTGGAAGGGGACTTGATCAAGGTATGCCCTTTTCACTGTGATCTGGTCCACCTCTACCTTCATTGCATTGCTGGGACAAACTAGCATGAAAGATTGAGCACAAGCCCCTACTTGGTTAGTTCCACTGTAGTTTCCATGATTGCTTAGTAAATGTCCAAGACAAACAGTGCACAAAATGCCTGAAACAAAGAGGTCAGCTGTATTTTATTGTCGCTTTAACAAATTAAAACGAGATAACTTTCTCAAGACCAGTGATTGTACAAAAGCTGCTTAACAAAAACATGCAAATAATTTTTCAGAGAATGACACTTGGGGCCAGAAGGGGCAATGACAGATGTGTGGGTAATAGAGAATATGCGGATCAGTACTGAGTTGATGGTGGTAGTGGGAGGATATCCCTTGTGTTAGAAGAAGGAGAACATCCCTGATGATTTGGCATAGAAGTCCTGATCCTGAGTACAAATTCATAGAGATGGAGAAATTGAAAGAATGAAATTGAATCATTACAGGTGACAGGGTGGGAAGAGGTGTCCTCAAGGTATGAGAGTTTGTGTGTTTATAGAAGATGCCTGTTGAGAGTTTGTTTTCTGAGATGGAGACAGAGCAAGTAAAGGGAGAGTGTTGCTAGAGATGGACCAATTGAATTTGAGGTTGGGGTGAAGTTGGCAGCAAAGTAGATGAATCAAAGAGCTCATCATGGATACATGGGGCAGGACCAAAGTAATCATCAATGTAGCAGAGGAAGAGTTGAGAGCCCTTGCCTGTGTAGGCTTGTAGCATGGTTTGCTCCACATAGCCAACAAAATGGCTGGCACAGTTGGGGCCCATGCATGTACCCATGGCAATCACTAACTTGGAGAAAGTGGGATGAGTCAAAGGAGAAATTATTGGGAGTGAGAACAAGTTCTGCCAGCTGAAAGAGGGTGGTTCTGGAAGGGGACTGGTTGGTACTATTGTCCAGAGAGAAACAAAGGGCTTTTGAGGCCTTTAGTATGGGGGATAGTGGTGTGTTGGGATTGGATGTGCATGCTAAATATGAGGAGATAGAGTTCAGGGAACTGGAAGTTATTGAAGTGATGGAGAGTGTGTGAAGTGTCCCAGATGTATGTGGGGTGGGATAATACAGAGTCAAGGTAGGTGGAGACCAATTCAATGGGGCAGGAACATGCAGACATGATGGGTCTGCTGGAATAACTTGGTTTGTAGATCTTGGGGAGGAGGTAGAAACAGGCAGCATGGGGTGGCAAAAACAACAAGGTTGTAGGCAGTGATAGGGAGGTGACCAGAAGATGGCAAGTGATAGAGTGGAAGGCCAGGCATTCTGAGAGGGTGAGATCAGCAGGAGTGAGAGGAGTAGTGAATTCAATACAATTCATGCCATGGTGACAGGAGGAAATATAAAAGTCCAGAGCAGTAGAAAACCAGAATGAGGAGTCCAGAAGATGATTTAAAGTGGGAGTAGGGATCTGATAGTGTAACTGTTTATCCTTCACACAAGTTGCCTGATCTGCTCATTTTCTGTTATTTCAGAATTTTGCAAAATAGATTTTTTTTAATGGTAACAGGGATAGAGATTGAAATGATTTGGTTGGAGAGAGAAGCCATTTAATCATAAACTATTTGATTCAACAAATGGTGGGCGTCTGTAATCCTGATTTGGAGGCAAAAACACTTTGCGGCGGCAGGACCTCGGGGCCCCCCCGGGCGGCGGCAGGACCTCGGGGCCCCCCCCGGGCGGCGGCAGGACCTCGGGGCCCCCCCCGGGCGGCGGCAGGACCTCGGGGCCCCCCCCGGGCGGCGGCAGGACCTCGGGGCCCCCCCGGGCGGCGGCAGGACCTCGGGGCCCCCCCCGGGCGGCGGCAGGACCTCGGGGTCCCCCCCGGGCGGCGGCAGGACTTCGGGGGCCCCCCCGGGCGGCGGCAGGACCTCGGGGCCCCCCCCGGGCGGCGGCAGGACCTCGGGGCCCCCCCCGGGCGGCGGCAGGACCTCGGGGCCCCCCCCGGGCGGCGGCAGGACCTCGGGGCCCCACCCGGGCGGCGGCAGGACCTCGGGGCCCCCCCCGGGCGGCGGCAGGACCTCGGGGCCCCCCCCCGGGCGGCGGCAGGACCTCGGGGCCCCCCCCCGGGCGGCGGCAGGACCTCGGGGCCCCCCCCGGGCGGCGGCAGGACCTCGGGGCCCCCCCCGGGCGGCGGCAGGACCTCGGGGCCCCCCCGGGCGGCGGCAGGACCTCGGGGCCCCCCCGGGCGGCGGCAGGACCTCGGGGCCCCCCCCGGGCGGCGGCAGGACCTCGGGGCCCCCCCCGGGCGGCGGCAGGACCTCGGGGCCCCCCCCGGGCGGCGGCAGGACCTCGGGGCCCCCCCCGGGCGGCGGCAGGACCTCGGGGCCCCCCCGGGCGGCGGCAGGACCTCGGGGCCCCCCCCGGGCGGCGGCAGGACCTCGGGGCCCCCCCGGGCGGCGGCAGGACCTCGGGGCCCCCCGGGCGGCGGCAGGACCTCGGGCCCCCCCCAGGCGGCGGCAGGACCTCGTGCCCCCCCGGGCGGCGGCAGGACCTCGGGCCCCCCCCAGGCGGCGGCAGGAGATAACATCTCTATAAATGATCATGTGGGTATCACCATTGTTTACATGTATATGTGTAATAGTAATCATTTTATATTAGCCATTAATGTCTATTATAATAATTAGGGGCCAGAATGTAAAGGTTAAAACCTTGTTTTTTGATTCTTAGTTAATTTGGTGCCTGTCTCCAAGAGAGCTGTTGTATAGTTACCATAGTGACTGGTGTAATATGTCATAACTTTAAGATTTGCAAATATTGGTACAGTGTTAACAAGCACATTCCATTCCAAAAATTGTACAACATCCTCAAAAGTGGCATCCCTTCTGGGAAGCATCTCAAGCTCTACAACTTGGGTTCTCCATAAATCCTTCATCTTATAAGACAATTTATTTTATAATAATCAACAAATTAGCAAGCAAATTCAGCTCTTGCAAATGTATGCTACTTCCCATTGTGGAACAACATCCATTCAGAGTGTTTCCGCACAGAAAACGAAGGGATTCCTGTGTGTCTACATAAATCAACTTTTTAAATGTTATAAAAATGAAAGTAACAATTGTAATATGTCCATTAAACAAAATTGGATTTTTTTTTGGAGTTGAACACTTAAAAATGTATTATCAGTAAATATGCAAAAGTATTATCACAAGCCCTACTGAAAAATTAATCTTCAAATAGGACTAACACATTTAATTTTGCATTGAAAATAAATGCTGCCAAAAATTAGATTCCAGTGCCAGAAAAAAAAATAATTGATTAAAGGAAAGCAAGATAAAATAAGAAGAATTTTACGTTAAGAATCCCTATGATAACCAAAATTAATAAATAATGGAGTGATGGGTTGAAAAGCCTGTTCCTACACTGTATGACTGAAAAATAATTGATGAATTGGAGGGGGAAAAAAAGATCACCCTTGGGTTTTTATTTTCCCCTCAACCCCATCAACCCAAATATAAATAAAATAAATGTTACATCCCATTGCTCAGAAGAAAGAAATAATTCATGTCATTCATTTATCCCTGCCTTCAGTAGAATACCAGCAGGAACGCATAAGTTCCCAGGCGAGGGTAAAAATGTCGATGAAATGAAGCAGATTGTTTCCTCATTATCCATTTGCCATTTCTGAGTAAATGTTTATTAGATACTGAGGCAGATATAATTCCCCATTTGAAATGTCCGTGAGAGGATTAGGGATCGATTGTCTGTATCAGGAGTCTGTTGTGGAATACAGATGGATGAACTGGTCGTTAAATAATTGATATTCACACTATGAATGATCGCGGGGATGCTCTCTTGTTAATACAGATAAACTGCTTAACTGTGCCATTGCTATTAATCAGAAAATCAGCACAATTTTTAACAATTTGCTACATCTCACTAGAAACATTAAACAAAGATTCCTCCCATTTACAGGCAGTCTCTAAAAATTGACCTCCTGTCATTTTTAAAATTTCATTCAGAATATTTTCACAACACCCTTCTCTATCAATCAGCTTTATGTAAATAAAAGGAGAATGGCTGTAATCTCAAATCCACTGGGCACAGGCATGTGAATGGTTCTGGTGTGAACAGAGGAAGTGACAATTTTCCACTTAAATCTTCAAGTTATTTGTTGTGAAAACTTGTTGGGGGGGGGGGGGGGAAGAAAAGAGAGGAAGGAGGTTGAACAAAACAGCATGTCTATTTTTTTTAAGATGCAACGTGACTTTTTTTTTTAATCAGTCATCTTTCCCTGTACATGGGGTCATTCAGCTCTGCTGAAAGATGTCATTCAAGTAGGGGTGGCGGCACACTCTCTCATGGCGAACCAGCCCCGTGAGTAACACCACATGGTGGGGAAGCCTTGGGAAGATGGCGCTGTCAGGGTTTTCTCCCTGCCTCAAGTTTCCTGTGCAGCGGGTGCCTGGGGCAGCAATTATGATGTCACAATGCACAAGGTGACTGAGCTCATGCTGCCTTTAAAAGGGCATGCACTGAATTTGAATAAAAAGTCATTAATGACTTTCATTGTGGTGGCTGAGTTTTCTTGGCTGTGTCCAGCACTACATTGGTGATCCCGTTGAGGTCAGATGCCTCTCTGATCTCAAGAGCATGGATCCAGCAGAGATCAACTCTATTGCCATCAAACTGCCCCCCTTCTGGACCCATTTCCTACGTACCTGGTTTGGGCAGGCGGAAGCGCAGTTTCAACTGAGGAACATTTCAGCAGATGCCCCTCGTTCTACCATGTCGTGAGCATGCTGGACGAGGAAACGACAGCAGGGTGGATGATCTAATACACAACCCACCAGCTGAGGGTAAATATCCTGCCCTCAAGAACCTGCTCCTAGGCACTTTCGGGCTCTCCCCTCAGCAGCATGCTTCCATATTCCTGCACCTCGATGTGCTTGGGGACCGCACACTATCGGCCCTCATGGACGAGAGGCTGGTGCTGGCAGAGGATCACGAACCTTGTTTCCTATTCTGTCAGATCTTCCTCGAGCAAATGCCCAGGGACATTCAACTACTCCTGGCAGATGAGGACTTCACGGATCCACGCAGAGTTGCAGCCCGAGCGGACACCCTCTGGTGAGAATGCAGCAGCCCTCAGTCAGGTTGCGTGACCAAGAGCCAGCCAGCTGCAGCACTCCCCCAAGCACAATCGGGAGGAGCACCATTCCACCTGCTGCTTTTACCATCAGCGCTGGGGAGCGCGAGCTCATAAGTGCTGACAACCATGTGACTACCAGGGGAAACGACCCGGCCAGCCACCGTTGATGGCTGCTACAGCTGGCCAGGTGGACATCCTCCTTCATGTTACTGACGTCCACTGGCTGAAGCTTCCTTCTGGACACAGGAGCGGAGTTGAGCGCCCTGCCCCCCACCACCCTCGAGACATGCACCAAATCACATGGTCCCACCCTGTGGGCACCTAACAGTTCTGCCATCAAGAGCTTCGGTACCTGCAGGGCGCAGATCCAGAACGGGAAAGAGAAATTCCGCTTGTGTTAGCCTCAGTGGGTACTACATTGTTAGGGGCCGACTTCCTGAGGGCACATGGACTGTTGGTCAACATGAAGGGCAAGATTCTAGACAATGCTTGCACCTTCCATTTGATGCGCCTGGATGCCAAAAACACCTGCAGGCCCGAGCTTCCCACCATCCTTCAACCACAATTCAGAGCCACCTTACCCCAGCACAGGGTATATCACCATATCTCCACGCAGGGTCCCCCACTGCACACCAAGGACAGACGACTTCCACCCAAGAAGCTGCAGCTGGCAAAGGAGAAGTTTTCCCGGCTGCAGGAGATGGGGATTGTCTGTCACTCAGACAGCACCTGGACATCTCCTTTCCACATGGTCCCAAAATCCTCCGGGGGCTGGAGACCCTGCGGCGATTACCAGAGTTTGAATAACGCGACCACACTGAACAGGTACCCAGTTTCACACATTCAAGACTTCTCAGCCAATCTCCAGGCGTACATCTTCTCCAAGGTTGATAAGCAGACGCTGCAGTTCCTGGGGCACATCATCTCGGCAGCAGGTGCTGCCCCGGCACCAGAGAAGGTCGCGGCCGTCCAATGGTTCCCCAAGCCAACCACCCTCAAGGGCCTGCAGGAGTTTGTGGGGATGATAAATTTTTATCATTGGTTCATCCACGGCACTGCCTGCACCAATGCGACCGCTGTTCACTTTGATTACCACCAAGGAGAAAGTCTTGACCTGGTTGGTGGAGGCAAAGACCACTTTTGCCGCAACAAAGGAGGCCCTCGTCAATGCAACTATATAGGTGCAACCACGCCCAGATGCACACACGGGCGCTCTTGGTGGATGCCTCAGCTGTGGCGGTAGGGGGCATACTCGAACAGTGGCTCAATGAACAGTGGTGCCCACTGGCCTTCTTTAGCTAATAGCTGTGCACGCCGGAGCTCAAGTACAGCACTTTCAACTGGGAGCTCTTGGTGCTGTACCTGGCCATCTGGCACTTTTGATACTTTCGAGGGCAGGCCCTTCATGATGTTCACCTACCACAAGCCCCTCACACAGGAACTCACGATGGCCAAAGATCCGTGGTCGGCTCCCCAGCAACGTCACCTCTCCTACGTGTCAGAGTTCACCACCCTCATCCAGCACAGGGCAGACAAAGACAACGGTGTGCCAGATGCACTCTCTCATCCAGCAATCAATGCTCTCGCCCCCAGCCTTGACTACACACGGTTGGCACAGGCCCAGAAGCTGAACACAGAGATGCAGGCACTCCAGACCACCATCTCTGGCCTCTAGCTCCAGGACTTTCAGTAGCCCAACAGCCCAGACATGCTGCTCTCCGATGACTCCACCGGCTCGCCATACTCGGTAGTCCCACCACAGTGGTGTTCAAGGGTTTTCAGGTGGCCCCCATCCAGCAATTTGACTCAGCAGTGCAAAGATTCCAACACATCCATGTTGACATCGTAGGCCCCTTGCTGGTGTCCAGAGAAGTGCACTACCTTCTTACAATAGTCGAACGGACCATGAGATGTCTGGAGGCCATTCCCATCAAAGAAGCTTCCACAGAGACGTGCTCCAGGAACCTAGTCAGATCGCTAGGTTTGGTGTTCCAGTGCACATCACAGTGACAGGGGTGCCCAGTTCACCTCCATGGTCTGGTGAACCTCCTGGGTGTTAAACTCCACCACATCACAGCCTACCACCTGCAAGCAAATGGTTTGGTGGAGAGGTTTCATCGTCATATGAAATCCACCCTCATGGCTCACCTCACTGCCCCAGGCTGGGCAGACGAACTGCCCTGGATCCTCCATGGCACCAGAACAGCACCCAAGGAAGACCTACAGGCATCTTCTGCGGAACTGGTCTACGGCGCACCACTCTCGCTGCCTGGTGAGTACTTTGGCCTGGAGCTCAATATCACATCCAAGCACTTGAACCTTTTGGCAGATCTCCATAAGAAACTATCCTTGCTAGCCCCACCCCCCCCCCCCCCCCCCGCCTCCCTTGCATCATGGCGTCCGGCCGACACATCGTTCCAAAGAGCTGGAATCGGCAGAATTCATATTTGTTTGGCGCGGCCCACATATGGCACCTTTACAACGCTGTTACAAAGGTCCATACAAAGACTTACAGCGGTCCGGCAGGACTTTAACTTTGGACATAGGGGATAAAGATGAACTTTTCACCATGGACCCTTTGAAGGTGGCACACTTAGACCTATCACGGCCAGTGCAGACGGCCATGCACAAATGCCGGGGCCACCCGCCCAAGTGACTGGATGCATAGCCAGTTCTGGGGGGGTTGTGTGGCGGCGCATTCTCTCGTGGCGAAGCAACCCCATGTTTAACGCCACGTGGCGAGGCAGTCATGAGATGGCACTATCAGGGTTTTCTCCCTGCCTCATCTCTTGCCCAGCATGCACCTGGGCAGTGATTTTAATGTCACAATGCACGAGGTGACTGAGCTCATGCTGTCCTTAAAAGGACGCGTGCTGAATTTGAATAAAAACAGTCATTAACTACTTTCAATGTGGTGGCTAAGTCTTTCTTGGCCGTGTCCAGCACTACACAGGCTTATTTCTCTGAAAGGGTATGAGTATATTCCTATCAGGTTCCTCTAAACTGACATCCAGTAGGACCAAGTCACCATCCACCGAGCTACTGTCATAAACTAAAATTATACAACCTTATAATAAATGTGCAAATCCATGAAGCCATACAATAGAGAAGTGGGACCTTTGAACAACCGATCCATGCCAACCTTTAACCAGTCGTCAACGTTCTCATAAACACCCTCCAGATTCAACCACTCGCCTACATAATAGGACCATTTAACCCACTGTGACAGAAAATAGATGATTTTTGGGAGATAAATTGGGAAAGGTTTGTTAGAGTACAAACACTTTAAAACAGATCTTATTTGAAATACTGGAGGTCTGCTAATGCTAGGCATGTCAGCTCCACAGTTTTTGCAAGAGCTTTGAAGAGTGCTCAAGAGACTTCACTAATGGATTATTTACAAAAGGCAACAGATGAAAGATTTTCTTGGAGCTACAGATTGTCTGGAAGAGAACTTGTTGATCTAAGAGGGTCACGTAGTTTTGAAAGGAGAGAGAAAGAGAAGCAGAAATAGCTGGGACAAGCTGGCAAGCTTATGGAAAGCCCACTTGTAAAATGGCCTGGTCAAAGCTCTTATGGTTCATGCAAGAGGAAAGGACCAGCTGTCTAATGTTTCATTTGGAATAAGAGAAACAAAGAGGAACTTTGTGGTGACCTGAAAGAGGTTATCTGGAGAACCCTGAAAGAGGTTATCTGGAGAACCCTGAAAGAGGTTATCTGGAGAACCCTGAAAGAGGTTATCTGGAGAACCCTGAAAGAGGTTATCTGGAGAACCCTGAAAGAGGTTATCTGGAGAACCCTGAAAGAGGTTATCTGGAGAACCCTGAAAGAGGTTATCTGGAGAACCCTGAAAGAGGTTATCTGGAGAACCCTGAAAGAGGTTATCTGGAGAACCCTGAAAGAGGTTATCTGGAGAACCCTGAAAGAGGTTATCTGGAGAACCCTGAAAGAGGTTATCTGGAGAACCCTGAAAGAGGTTATCTGGAGAACCCTGAAGGTGGCAAGTTTCATCAGTAAGACACTGGAGTGGCTGATGGGAGTACATCAGTTGTGGATGTCCTGGAATAACAAATCTCTCTGAAAATGAACAAGAACCTTTCTGAGCAGTAACCATTTACTTTTCAAGCACCAAAGCCTGGTAAACTTCATGTATCTCAAATCATGTGCACAGTGTAAGAATTGCCTACAACCAGTGAACTTGGAGGATTGAGAAATGAGATTGGATTGTGAACCAAAGAACTTTTCTGAACTTACCCACACGTAAACTTAGAATTAGAAGTGGGTTAAGTTAGGTTAGTTAAGTTGAAATGTGATTTTGTTTTCTTGTTTAAAGATAATTAAAAGCAACTTTTATCTCTGAATATCTATTGCTGCTGGGTTTTGGGGTCCTCTGGGCTTGTTACACCACCAACCTATGCTTCTTTAGAATGTGGGAGGGAACCGGAGTAGTTGGAGGAAACCCACTTGTCATAGGGAAGAACACGTAAACTTCACACAGACAGCAACAGTGGTCAAAATTGAACCCAAAATTCTGGCACAATGAGGCAGCAGCTCTTCAAATTGTTTCTTAGTGCTGCCCTGCAAATTGTGCAGTAAGTATCATCAACATGCATCATATGATAAATGGCAATTCAAATATACCAAGGACAAATCCCCCAAATATATTTTAAACCTTGTTTAATAATGCTCTAATACTATGCTTTCTGCAATGACTCAAGTGAGTTCATACCTCACTGGTATCGCACAATCTCAGCCTTTGCCCTGACTTGAGTACTGAGCTAAAGAATTTTAAATGTGATCACCCCAATCGGAGCACCTCTCCCCTCTCCTACCAAGCAGTGTTTTTGGGGGGATTAAAATGCCCAAAGCTGAAAAAGCAAATTTATTACAGAAAAAAGTAAAAAAGGAATGACGAGTAAAATGGGTTGGGAAGAAACCTCGAGATTCAAAATTCCTTTATTGTCATGTACATAAATACACATTTGTCAACATTTTCTCTCTGTAAAGACACAGGGGTACCATTAGCCTAGCTAATAAGAGAAAGTAAAAGAGTTCCTCCGGTAGAATTGGGTTTTGGCAAAGTCTTTGACATGGTCCTGCATAATATGTTCACCCATAAGGTCAGATTGCTTGGCATCAAATTGAATACAAATTGGGTTGATTGTAGAAGTCAGATGGTGGTTGTGGAAAGTTGAAGGCCAGTGACCAGTGATGAGCTGCAGGGATTGTGCTAGGTCCACTTTAGTTTGTCATTTATACAAACAACATGGATGACAATATAGTTAGCATCAAGGAGTTTGCAGATTACACCAAAATTGTTGTCATAGTGATCAGTGAATCATATTATCTGAGATTGTGACAGGACATCAATAAACTAAGAAAGTGGGCGAAGGAACTGTGGACGAAACTGAACTTGGACAGATGTGAAATGTTGCAGATTGGTAGGTTAACAAGAGCAACCCTGTAAATGGTGGGGTCTTGGAAAGTGTAGGAGCCAGAATTCACCTGATCGTGTTGTTTATAGTAGTGAATGAGGAAAGAGGTTTGGTAGATCTCAAAGGCAAGGACTGAACACAGTTTTGATGTAGTGAAGGATTTTATTTACAGAAGGCAACTGATGCAACACACGCACGCACGGGAAAAATCACTATGATGCCCCACCACCCCTCTACTACAAGGGACACTAATTAAATGGTCCCAAACCCTTACCAACAGTTTCTCCAGCACCCTTCCACATTTCTAGGCCTGGAGTGAAGCAGGATGGTCCCAAGCTGGCAAGGAGAGAGAACAAAGAGCACATGGCACCTTTAGAGCGCTGGAGGGGCAAGCCCACATCATTTACTGGGGGCCAATAGCTCAGTGGCAGGAGGGTTAATCTAATTATGACAGCCAATGGCCCAAGGCCAAGTACAGGCAGGCTGGAGAGTGGAGTCCAGGTGATTTACATGTGACCAACAGCAAGGTGTGCACTAATGGGTGGGACAAAACCAAACCTTGATTGGTAGCTGGAGTGTCCTCCGACTAGGTAGGGGGCAGTGCTGTCACATGACAACCACAGCCCTTCCCAATACAAGTAGTCACGGGTGTCGGGGGCATCCCAGGATCCAGAGGCTGCAAGCGTTCAGTTTCTTCCAGAGTGCATGTGCTATTCACTGGGGTTGTTAGTGCATGCACAGGGCTTTGCACAGTTGGAGATCCATTGGCCCATGTTGAATGTAATGGCAGGATAGATGGTTGGCAAGTAGGACTCCCATATTTTCTGTTGACCTTTATCATTATGTTAGGAGAACTGTTATCTCAGACACTCATTACCAAGTTAGCAAAGATGTTATGTTATTACAATAGATATTTGTCACTACATTGTTGTAGACATTACAAGTCCTTTTGTATTAATTCAAAATCCATTTTAAAACTCATCTGGACTTCATGAATTCCTCAAACACATCACAGTAAAGAGTCCACAGTCTCCAAAGCAGCTTTATTTTTATGGCTAGTAGTTACTATAGTGAGTGTTATAGAACAGAGAACTGGGAGTACAGATATCGAATTCTCTGACATCAGTAACAACTTGAACTGAAGTACCCATTTTCATGCCTTAAAAATTATATGGCTAATTAGTTAACTTTTGCAAAAAGAGACACAAGAGCCCAAAAAGCAGCCCCCCCCCCCCCACCACCTTTATTTCATTTGATTCTATTATGATGGAATTTCATGTAAGAGTTTTATTCTTCCCCATCTAATAGTTATGGGATGGAAGGTTTCAAAATAATTTTTGCACCTTTTCAATGAAGCACAGGATGTACTGCTTCTGTAATAAATGGACATTCTCAGCTTCCAAAACATTCTTTGCTGTCAAGACAACTTTGTCAAACTATAAAAAGTTTTAAACTTCCACTGGTGAAAATCTAAAGGGATCAGAAAGCCAGCAGAGATTTGTGTGGAAAAATTCTTCCTCTTGAATTTTTTTTTAAGGAAGTAACTAAGATTGATGAAGGTGAAGAGGCAATGCTATCCACATCGACTTTAGTTAGGCTTTGCCGAAGTGTAAAATTGGGTTGATCATTAGAAGGTAGAATTTAATTCTGAGAAGTGAGAGGTTATAAACTGGTATTTTGAAGTCAAATGTGGTAGGGCATATAGTGTAAATGATAGCTCCTCAAGAATGTTCACTTGAAATTGAAATCCATAGTTTCCAGGAAGTGGCAACCCAGGTAAATCAGGTGAATAAAATACAAGGCTGACTAGTGTTCATAGGTCAGGGCATGGAATATAAAAATTGGCATGTTTCAATTTGATAAAATAATCCAAGACTGTATTTTGAACTTTGTGTGCAGTCTGGTCATGGTACTATAAAAATATATGGTTGCTCTGGAGAGAGTTCAGAGCAGATTCACGAGGATGTTACAGCAGTGGAGAATTTTAATTAGTGGAAAGACTGGATAGGCTGAAAGGAAGTTGAGGGGTGATTTGGTTGAAGTATATAAAAATACAAGAGACTCAGAAGACTTTCTCATGTAGGGGGCATCAAAACCAAGAAGGCATAGGTTTAAGGTGATAGGAAGGGTCTTTAAAGGGAATTTGAGAGGTGGGGTTTTTGCACAGAAATTGATTAGCATATGCCAGAAGTTGTGGTGTAATGAAATATAATTACTGCATTTGAGAGCCATTTACACAAACAAATACACAAGGCATAAAAGGATAAGGACCTAATGCTGGCAAATGGGAATAGTGCAGATGGATAAAACTGTCATTAGATTAGATATCATGGTGCATGACATGGTGGGCTATAGACATTAAAAGGTAAAGGTTCCAATATTGTCGCATAATACAACATTTAAAATGTAACATGCAAGAAATTTTTTAACTTTGTCTATCGTAAGGAAGATAATTAACACTTTGTCCAGAACCCCCTCACAAATGAGACCACAGTGAGGAACAAACTCGTGACCCCTGGTTTACAAGGCCAGTACTCTAACCATAGAGTTATTGGAGCTATCTGAGTTTTGTGTTTATACGACTAACTGTAAATTTGAGTCTGCTGCATTAGTTGCCATGTCATGAAAATATGACCACTTGGTTTTCACCATAGTTCATTGTGCTAGATGCATAAAGAATTTAACATTCATTATTTTCCAACATTTTAAATTGCTGTCCATGGCTTAGAAGTGTTTAAAAACATATGGCCTTTTATTTGGAATGTCATATAACTGGATATATTCACAGAGTTATCACAAGAAGGCCATAGAGTCTGCTTCAATCGAGTCTGCTCATTATCTCTTGAGGTACTACAGTTTAAAACAAAATATCCACATCCTTTCATGAAATTGTTTTCATTATTGCTCATGCTGTCTCCTCTGACCCTATTGTGTTCGTCAACTGCTTTTGCTGTGAACTAATTCAGGATGTGTTTTAGTTATTAGTTTAAGTTTTTTTTTCTCTCCTTATTTTATACATTATTTCAATGAAAGGGTTCAACATGGTTGCATGGATCAATTTGATTGAATTTTTGAGTTTTCAAACTAGCAATTATGATACAGTTTTATCTACTTTGTATTTCCATTGTTTTTTTTCTTCATGCATGCTTACTTATATACAAATGAATTATGTAATTGTCAATTTTGTACTTGTGCTTAAATGTTAAAATTAATAAAAATAAAAAAATGTGAAAGAAAGAATATGATGGACCAAGTTTCTCTTGTGGCCTCTGCTGTGCTCACAATATCAGTGTGAATCCCATTCAAAGATTGTGAGTACATACCTTTCTATGCATGCAAAACATTTAAACTTCCAAATACACTACAACATCTTAAACATAATAATACATACGTAATTGGATGATGTAGGATAGAGGTCTCCAGAGATACACATTTCCCCATTGGGGGGATCAATGGGACTCTCCAAGGGGTTGAACAATGCCAGGGGTCGAAAGGGGGGGGTGTTAATTAATACATGGTGTTGATTCAGATTTTGAGGTTGAAAGAACTACAGGGTCCAATGTTTCTCTCCACACACCCTCCCTTCCCCCCCCTCCCCCACCACCTTCCCCCCCCTCCCCCACCACCGCCCCCCCCCCCCTCCACCACCAGGGCCCAACATTCTAATGGATTGTTCAGTGGTTTAGAAATTCCTATGGTTTGGATAGTGCAGGCAGTCCAGTTGTAGAGGTGACAGCAATAACTTTCAACACAGCCATTTAACTCTCTCTAGTCCACAGCTCAGCACCTACATTTCAAATATTTTAAACTAGAGTCTTGCAAATTATTATGAGGTGGTTTAATTAAAACTTCAACATTGCAAATTTAAAACTGTCAAAAGTATTGCACAGTATACTCTCTTGCAATATTGACTCAACCATTTGAACTGAAAATTGAATGAATTCTACTTCTGGCTAACTGATCAGTTCATAAGTACGAGCAGCTCAAATTGGACTTTTTAAACCTGAGAACTGCCTGTACATACATTTTTCACTTATTTTTACCTATTTGCAATTTTTTCAGTGGGGATGAGTTCAATGTTTCCAATAATCAAAGCAATGATCTGTCTTCAGTGTTTTCACACAGAATACATTTTTTAATCAATGTTTAATTTTATCATTTTTATATTGCTTCTTTGTCCTGAGACTAATGAGTTATATTGCTCAATATATAACCGATGGAGCTATGCAGGCCTAATGCTAGGAACTCCATTTATTTGTTTTGTTATTACTGACAGCATCAGCTATCTTAGTAAATTATTTTTGTCTTGCTCATTTTCAGTTCTTAGTGAATTTTATTTGTACTACCTCTTCCACTCAAGCAATCAATTGATCTTTCTGAAATGTTGGTTCCTTGTTCAATACTGATGAAACAGCAACCAGTAAATTTGAGTGTATGCATTAATCTATCTTTCTATCTTTAAGAAGCGAGTTGACAGTCTAATAAAGGGATAATTCTGGTGTCCATAATTCAATTTGTTGATGTTTTCATTGCTCTAGTACACCTTGACATACAATCACATTAAAGAGCATAGAACTGAAGGGTTCTTTCCCTTTCATAATGGTTTGACCTTTGCAAGAATTCAAGATTTAGAAACAAGAATAGATTTTAATCACTCAGACTTATTCTGACTTTCAAAAGATAACAGATGATCAGTGATGTATCCAAATAAATCAATCATTCCACATATGTGTAAATATCTTTCATTACCAAAGGTTTAAAATGAATTTTCCAAGCCCTTATTGTTGCTTGTACAAGAGCTATCAAAATGAAAACCTAATGTCTCTTGAAAGTGTTCACTTTAATATTTTCAATATATACCTACTCATGGACTCCCAGAGAGTAGATTGGTTTCAAACCATCCATTGCATTGCCTTTGGAATCATGAAAACTTCACTCAGATCACCTGGAATTACTTTAAATTCTAGGGAATACATTTTAAAAAAATTATTAAGAGTCCAAGAAGCATTTTAGAAAATCTCACTTTACATTTTCCAAGGCCAATTATAATTATCCTTCTTAAGGTGCAATATCTGGAACTGCTTATGGTACTCTAGATATCATCCACTCAGGTACATAGAACCAACATAATATTCATGATTGTAGATAGCATGGAGCCATTTTCCTTTCTAGATTTCCAATATTTAGACATTTCTTACTTCTGGGCTCTTTCTGTCCAATGTTGAAAGCCTCATGTTTGAGCACAATTAAATTCATTTGCCATAAATTTCAACCTTGGCTCCACCTATTAATTTTTTTTCTGCAATTTGGTCATTCAATCTGCAAAGTTGCAGTGTGGTATATTTTTCTTTCAACAGCAAACATGAAAATGGGGCTGCAAATTCCATCTTCTTAGAAATAAATCCATGACATTGTTACAGCCCCAGCACAAATACTTGTAGAGCATAAATCTTCATGCCTGCCAGTCAGAGTACCTGTCCGTCATATTCACCATTTAAGATTATCTACCAGTTTCATTTTTTTCCTAAGGAAATGTACCCAAAGGCTACAAATTCCATACAAATAATATTCTCCTTGAGAAATCAAGTTAGCTCCTCAGGCATAATCTCTCCTTTA
This sequence comes from Narcine bancroftii, assembly GCF_036971445.1. Lineage (NCBI taxonomy): Eukaryota > Metazoa > Chordata > Chondrichthyes > Torpediniformes > Narcinidae > Narcine > Narcine bancroftii. The sequence goes on along the minus strand of NC_091475.1, from coordinate 99,845,904 downwards.
CAAATCCATGCAAGCTCTTGCTGACAGCTGAAAATTACAAAAAACATTCAGTCAATTTATGTTTAACGATAGACGAGCAATTTCCTGCAATGTTTTAGCCTAACATTTACACAATTTCCTTTCTCCCATTTCTAAGAAGGTCTCCATCTCTTGCAACATGGCGAAAGCATCAGCTGACAAGCCTTCATCACAAGCTCACAACTCTCTTGAGCTTTTCCTAAAAATACTGCAGAATCTTGTAATGTACAGCCTTGACAAAGTGGATGTGTTTGGTGTTGGATTATCTGTTCAAAGGATTGGGAGTTAAAAGTTCATGAACGCAAGTAGAAGGGATTTTAAAAAGTGATAAGGAAGCTGTCCAATGTTGAAAGCCTCATGTTTGAGCACAATTAAATTCATTTGCCATAAATTTCAACCTTGGCTCCACCTATTAATTTTTTTTCTGCAATTTGGTCATTCAATCTGCAAAGTTGCAGTGTGGTATATTGACCTTTGTGTGTGTATAAATACCAGTGCGGTAATGTTGACCTGTACTTCAGAAGAATTGGAATGCAAAAGTGAGACAGTGTTGCTTCTTATTTACAAATATTGGTCATACCCATCTTCAGTATGGTAGCAACTTTGCAAAACACATCAAGGCAGCACTGGATTAGATTCAACCAACATACATTGTGATTTAAAGAGTTACATTATAAGGCAAGTACCATATATTCTCTTGAGCTCAAAAGCGAGTAATGATATACTTAAGATAAATGGACTGATGCAAATAACTATTTCTGTTGATAAGAACTTAGAATGAGGATATTTAAAATAAAAGGTGACAACATCAACTTTAAAACCAGCTATCAATGAGAAGATAGGCAGAACATTTTTAAACAAAAAAATCTGGTATCTCCCCTTCAAACTAGTCAGTTGATAGTTCAAAACTGAAATGAGCAATATGTTAATAGTTAACCTCACTGAGGGATATATAACAAGGTGAGTGTATGGAGTTGTGGCTCCAATCAAGTAAATGAAACCAAAGTCTGCAGACTATATATACAAAATTTATATATAACATATTGCAAAAATGCTGGAGGAACTCAGCAGGTCTCACATAGGAGGTAAAGAAGGGCTCAGTTATGAATAAAAAGCAGGCAAGTGGCTGAATTAAAAGGGTAGAGGAGTACAGATTAACAGACGAAAGGTGTTAATTGGATATGGATAGGACAAAAGATGAGAATTGTCTGGGGAGGGTGGAGTTTATGGCTCTGTGGAAGCAGAGCTAGAGGAAAGGAGACATAGGGAAAGATGGAGGGGGATTATGGAAACCAGTGAAGTCAATGTTAATACCACTTGGTTTGAAGTTACCCAGATAGAATATGAAGTGTTGTTCCAACCATAACATCCATAACCATATAGCCATTTACAGAACAGAAACAGGCCAATTTGGCCCTCCCCGTCTGTGCTGAACATCTTCTCCCACCTAGGCCCACTGACCCGAATTTGGCCCATAACCCTCCACACCTCTCCCATTCATATACCTATCCAACCATTCCTTGAATATTAACATCAATCTCACTTCCACCACCAACTGCAGGAAGTTCATTCCATACCCCCACCACCCTCTGTGTGAAGAAATTTCCCAGCATGTTACCCTTAATTTTTTTCCCCCCTTTTGCTCTCAATCAATGCCCTCTTGTTTGAATCTCTCCCACCCTGAGTGGAAAACACCCATCCATAATGACTCTTTCCCCCTTAATTTTGAATACCTCCATTTAAATCACCCCTCAACCTTCTACATTCCAGGGAATAAAGTCCCAGCCTGCTCAGCCTTTCCCAGAACTCAAACCCTGAAAGCCCAACAACATTCTCATAAGCCTCCTCTGCACTCTCTCTATACTGTTTCAATCCTTCCTGTAATTTGGTGACCACAACTGCACACAGTATTCCAAATTTGGCCTCACCAATGACTTGTACAATTTTAACATCCCAATTCCTGTATTTATACCAAATGCCTTCTTCACCACCCTCTCCACATGTGATTCAACTTTCAGTAAATTATGTACCATGACTCCTAAATTCCTTTGTCCCACTGCACTCTTCAATTGTCTACCATTTAATGTGTATGACCCGTTTTAATTAGCCCTTCTAAAATGTAGCACATTTATCATTATTAAAATCCATCTGCCATCTTTCAGCCCACTTTCACCCTCACTGATAATCTTCCTCACTGTCCACAACACTGCCAAACTTTGTATCATCTGCAAATTGACTAATCCTATCATTTAGATCACTAATATACATGACAAACAGCAGTGGATCCAGTACTTATCCCTGAGGCACTCCACTCATCACCAGCCTCCAATTTGACAAAATATTCTACCACTACTTTCCAGCATCTCCCATCCAACTACTGTTGAATCCATTTCACTACTTCAACACTAATATCTAATGCTTCCACCTTCCTTACTAATCTCTTATGGGGAACCTTATCAAAAGCCAAAATAGACAACATTTACTGCCTTTCCCTCAACCTTTTTAATAACCTCCTCAAAAAAACTAAGATTTGTTAGACATGATCTACCATGTACAAAATGATGCTGATTACTCCAAATCAATCCCCATCTTTCCAAATTGTTGTATATACTGTTTTCAAGAATACTTCCCATGAATTTACCCACCACTGACATCAGACTTGCAGGCCTATAATCACCAGGTTTACTTTTGGATCTTTTTTGAACAGCAGAAAAACACGAGTCACCCTCCAGCACTGCCCCTGTGCCCAGTGACATTTTAAATATTTCTGTCAATGTCCCCACTATTTCTTCACTAACCTCCCTCAAGGTCCTAGGGAGTATTTTGTCAGGACCTGGAGATTTATCCTTCATCTTTTTCAATTTACCTACCTCCTCATTAATTCTTATTATCCATGAGATTCCTACCATATTTCTTCACTTCATCAGGCTCAATATTCTTTAGTGAATATGAAGAAAAAAGTTTAAAATTTCACCCATCTCCTCTGGCTTCACAGAGCATACCCCCCTCATCTTCAAGGGGTCCAAATTTTAACCCTTACTATTCTTTTACTTTTAATGTACCTATAGAAACCCTTTGGATTTATTTCTACTTTTCCTGCCAAACCAGCTTCACATCTCCTTTTAGCTGTTCTAATTTCTGAAGATTTTTTTTTAAAAAAAACTCCTTATATTCAAGTAGTTCATCCATTTCCTGCTGTTTATACCCATTGTATACATCCTTTTTCCTCCAAAACAGGTTCCCAATATCTTTTGAAAACCAATCCTCCCTCCAGTTTCTAATCCTCATGGGGACATACCAATTCTGCACTCTCAGAACTTATCCTTTGAATATCCTTCATTCATCTGCTACATTCTTTCCTGAAAATATCTTGTCCCAATCCATACCCTCCAAATCTTCTCATCCCCTTGAAATCAGCTTTTTTCCAATCACAAATCCTATCTTTGGTCCATCTCTATTCTTTTCTATTACTAGCCTAAAACTAATAGTATTGCAATCACTAGACACAAAATATTCCCCAACACAAATCTCTGTCACCTAACCTATCTCATTCCTATTAGGAGATCCAAAACTTCCCCCTCTTAAGTCAGTTCTTCTATGTATTGAAGAAGAAAAAATTTCCTGAACACTCTTAAACTCTATCCCATCCAGCCCTCTTACTGTATGGGTGCCCAGTTAATGTTTGGAAAGTTGAAATCTCCCATAACTACCACCTTGTGTTCATTAGACATATATGCAATCTCCTTACAAATTTGCTCCTCTAATTCCCATTTAGTAGTCTATAATACACTCACATTAATGTATTCATGCCTCTGCCATTCCTCAATCCTACCAGAATAGCCTTACTGGACAATCCCACCAAATCATCCTGCCACAGCATTGCTGTAACGTTCTCTACATTTTACCCCCTCCCTTCCCCCCCACCATCCTATCATGCCTAAAACAAATCTGGAAATATTTAACTGCCAAACATGCCCTTCCTGCAACCAAGTTTCACTGATGGCCACAAAATCATTTTTCCATGTGGCCATCCATGCCTTAAGCTCATCCTCCTTATTTACTATGCTCCTTGCATTAAAATATGTACTTGAGAGACAGTCCTCCACATATACTCTCCTCTTATTACTGACTACCCTTACCTTCCTCCCTCCTTCATTTATTTTTATGTTCTGTTCCCTCCATTCCTTCCAATCTAGGTGTTCTTCCTCCCTTCTTGCCATACACATTCTGATTCCCACCGCCACACCAAACTTGTTTAAACCCTCCCTAACAGCTCTAGCAAACCTATCCACCAGGATATCGGTTTCCCCCTCCAGTTCATGTGCAGTCCATCCTTTTCATACAGGTCAGACTTGCCCCAGAAGAGATCCCAATGATCCAAAAATCTAAACCCCTGCACCAGTTCCTGAGCCACACATTCATCCTCCACAACTTCCCATTTCTACCCTCACTAGTGCATGGCACAAGCAGCAACCCAAAGATTGCTTCCCTTGACCTCCTGCTTTTCAATTTATTCCCTAACTCTGCAATCCCTTTTCAGGATTCCATCTCACTTCTAACTATGTCATTGGTCCACACATGGACAACAACCTCTGGCTGTTCATCCTCCCCAAACCAGTGAATCCACAACTACAAGAGCCCTACTCTTTCCCCCCCCCCCCACCTTCCCTTCAGACCCAAAGGTCCAGCCCCTGTACTAGAGACCCAACATTCATGAATTGTCCCTTGTAGATAATTACCACCCAACAGTATCTAAAGCAGAATACTTGTTGTTGAGGGAAACAGCCAAAGGGGTACACTGCACTGCCTGTCTCCCCTTTCCCTTCCCACAGTCACCCATTTCCCTGACTATTTGTGAGGGGGGGGTGGCTGCCTCCCCTTAACTGCTATCACCACCTCTGCCTCCCTTATGATCTACAATTCATCCAGCTGCCACTCCAGTTCTCTAACCCAGTCTTCCATGAGATGCAACTGGATGCTCATTTGGCAGGTGTAGACATCAGGAATATCTGTGCTATCCCTGACCTCCCACATCTTACAATCAGAGCACTCAACTGAACTAACTACTTCTATTATCTGCTCTTCAATTTAAATTAGAGTAATTAAGATAAACAAAAAAAAAACAAACCTTACCTCATGGGGAGTTCTTCATCAACCTCCACTCACCAAAGCCTCTTGACCCAAAGCTTTGAAGTCCCACCCATTCACTAGGCCACTCACTTGCTGGGCTACTCTTTTAGCAAGCCCACCTTTTTATTGGTTCCTGCTAATTTTCTTAATTACCCAATTAATCCCTCCCACAATATAAATTACCAACAGTCACCAGACTCATCTGGTTGAAGGATTCTACCAAGTAAACAGCAAAGTAAGCTGTCCTTCCTGTTTTAAATTCTAACACCTGATCAAGATCACGTGCCTGCGCACTCGACCCTCCCCCAACTTTCAAAGTCAACCTGTAAAATTAAATAAACAAATTGACCCTTAGAATTAAATAAATAAAAAATACTAATAAATAATACACAGATAACTTTAAAATAATTCATGTATACATACCTTCCACTCTTCAGATCTGGAGTTGAAGCAAGTTGTGTTTGATACTGGGTGACTACCTAAGAAGAAAATTACCCTTGTAATGTGTAGTATCCATGTTCAATGTAAGTTTATTGTCATGTACTGAAGTATAATGTGCACACAGTGTAATTTTAATGTGCTGCAGTGAAAAAAGTACACAATGTACATCAACTACAATAAAAAATCATAGTTCTCTATTGATCACAAACATAAGACAGGATAGGTGATAATAAAGGATAGATAAATATTCACAATTGCAGTTAATGTAAATTTTAAAAAAAGTGATGTTTCAGTAGTACAGACGGATTTTTCGGTGAATCCATGATAGTTTTATGGTTAGGATTAAAGTAGTAGGATAAGGTTCAAAAGCCTGACCCCTGTTGGCTAAAATTTGTTCTTGCACCTTTAGGGATCTGTACTTTTTGCCTGAAGGGAGCAGAAAAAGAGATTGTGACCAGTGTGATGAGTGTCCTTTGTGATGTTGGCATCCTTCATGAGGCAGCACCTCACAAGATGGTTTCAATTAACTAGGTTAGTGCTCATGACAAACACGGCTGGATTTGCCATCATCTGCAGCCTTTTGTAGTACTGGCAGAAAACCAGGCATGATACAACCAACCAGTATTATTTCCAGAGTACAACTGTAAAAGTTCAAGAGAGTATTCGACGATATACCAAATTTTCTTTGTCTTCTCAGAAAGTGAAGGCATCGGCATTCCTTCTTCTTGGTGACACAACAAAACTCTTTGGCCTTACTGCTGTTGAGATTAAGATTGTTGTTCTTGCACCATACAACCAGATTCTCAATCTCCAGCATTGATTCTGATTAATCATTTCCTGTTATTTGACTAACAATTATATGAGTTCAGATAGGCTTTTTTCCCCTCATCTTCTGATATCATAATCCTCTTTCCAAATCGAACTGGAGAAAATGACAGCGTTGTGGGTTCAATGAAACACCAATCACCATATTCATTGTTCCCAAAACAGAATGACATATAGCATTAATCGGCACCTTAGCCTGGAAAAGGCAAACTCAGGAGACCATTGTTTACTCAATATTCCAACTCAGGAGCATCAGCTACAAAGCCCTTAATCAGATATATTTTACACAAATTATTTTGCAAGTCAATATTCCACCATTTAATTTTGCAGACAATTTGTATTTAATTTTCATTTTAAGTTAGCCTAGTTTAATAAAAAGTCCAATCAAATACAATGATAAATAACTGTCAGGTTAATTATAATCATTACTGTTATTAAGGCATAACATTGGAATAACATTTTGGAGTGTTTTACTGTTGAAGGTCAGTGAGGCTCTCTGTGGTGTATGGGTTAGCAATTAGTCTGCAGTGAAATATAGATGAGAAGAATATAGAGGCATTATAATAATGTGGCAAAGTGCAAGAACAAAACTTGTATAACTTGTATAAGTAAGCTTCCAACCCCCAGGTACCCTCCATCCTTGAGCTGCACTTTGGTTAATGTTGCTCTCTGGAAAATATCTGCAGTTTATATATCTTTTATTCATCATTGCATTTAATTTTTATTGCATCATACATGGTCAAAGGCCGCTCCGCTTGTAGAGGTCAGGTACACAGCACAGAGACCTTCAACTTCGTCACCTTCAGATCACTTCTGGCTGGTGATCCCTATGACTTCTCATAGTTTGATGAATCATCAAACTTCATATTTGAAGAGAGATAGCTTTACTTTTTCTTTAACTCACAGAATAAGATAAACTGCCCAAAGGCATTTGGATGTACTCTGGCTTCCCCAAAGTGCTAGTGTTCAGACAATGCTCGTGCTCTAGTAGAAAATTCCCTGGTAATATCCTGCATTTCAAAAATATTCCTATTGTCAATTTGCACAAAGCAAATACATCCTGGTGTGCTGCACTTTGCCAAGCTGATTGGGTCCATGTAATATCACTTTCCTGTCACATTCCCATCATTGCAGAATCTATTCATAGCAACGCTCCCCAGTCTTTCAAAGAGTGTTGCTTGCATTGCTTTATGACCATATAAGAGATTGCACTTTTTGGAAGTTTTCTAAACCGATTAGCAGCGTGAAAGCATTTGATACGGAAAGTCAGCAGATGCTGGGGTCAAGTGCAGTAAACAAATGTGCTGGAAACACTCAGCAGGTCATGCAGTATCCACAGCAAGTAAAGTGAAACCAATATTATGTTCTTCCTCTGGATGCTATGTGACCTGCTGAGTTTCTCCAGCACATGTGTATGGCATCATGAAAATTATAACTTCTACACATGGAGACCCAACTAGATTATCATTCTATGAGCCTTGCTGTTGAAGTTCTCATGACTAAGTCAGCACTGTATCATTTTGTTTGCCAGTCAGTAACACCATTAATTTTATTTTATTTATATTTGTATATTTTAAAAATTTAGTCATACCGCACAGTAATAGGCCCTTCCAAGACACAAGCCCACGCGTCCCAAATACCCCAATCAACCCACAACCCTTCTACATTCTGAAATTTGGGAGGAAACTCAGACAGACATGGGAAAATTTACAAACTCCTTACAGATAGTGCCGGATTCAAATCTGGATCACTGTTGTGCTAACTGCTACGCTAACCAAAATGGGCTGAATAAGAAATTGTTTTACATTGATGCCCTGCAGAGCGCTAAAATATTTGAGCATGTCTGGGGGGTTGAGTGAGAAATAGTGAGAGATAAATCATAAAACAAGAAAGCTAAAATGGAAAGCTTCAGTGTGTTCAATTCATAATGTCAGAGGAAAAGTTAAGAGATAAAATCATCTTTGACCTTCAGAGAAATCATAATCCTAACAATTTGTTTTTTAATTTTCTGCTGCTTGATTCATTATTGACTTATTGACCTATTTCCCCTCTCTGGTACAACATTCTAAGCAGTTTTCTCAACTAGCTGGCAAAACTTCTCTCACCCTGGGTACTCCTCTTATTTCCTATAAATCAGTGTAGCAATGGACACTCAGATAGGTCCCAACTGCTTTTTCTGTTAACTACGTGGAATAATCCTTGTTCGCAACCTAAGCCATCACCACTCCAACTCCTCCTCCATTTGCATTGATCTCTGCATTGGCACTGCTTCCTTCACTTTTGTAGAATTCAGCAAATTTTAAAATCTTCTTCTAATCTCCTTTCAAATTCACTTGGACAATTTCTGAAGCTTCTCTCCCCTTTCTAGATTTCTCTATCTCCATCTCACAAGACCAGCTATTTACTGACATTTCTTGGAAAACAGGGCCAGCACCAAGGGGCAGAGGAGGCATTGCCCACCCCAAATGAGGTGTTGTGACCTTCCCCCACCCGCAGCACTAGGGTCGCTAGAGTCACTAGCATCACGTGATATAAGCAGCACATTGGTCTGTTATGTCGGGGGAGGGGGGGTGGGGGGGAGTGTGATGGCAGCTCACAGATGAAATTCATGGTAGTTAGGTAGGCACCACAAACAGCCCCCCCCCCCATGAGTGAGTTTTTGAACATCAGGTAATGCCCTCTGTGGTTACCCTAATTCTCCTCAATTAAACTTGATCTGGTACCAACTTTGTTGCAAACTCACTTACTCCCACAGCTACCTAGTCTGTGCATCCTCCCATCTTGTCTCCTATAAGGACATCAAACCTTTCTCCCAGTTTCTCCACCTCCATTGCATCTGCTCTCAAGAAGAGTCCTTCCATTCCGGAAGATCAGAAACTTCCTTTGTTTTCAGGAATCACAGATTCCTCCTCTGTGGTCAACAGACTTGTTTCCCATATTTTCTCTATTTCTCAGAGATCTGATCTCCCTTTCCCTCCCTTTAAACATAACATGGATAGAGTTCACCTTGTTTTCATTTTTTAGCCCATTCGCGTCTACACTCAGCACATCAGCATTTGTCATTTCCTCAAGCTGCAACTAGACCCCACCACCAGATACATCTACCCCTTCCCACTCACTTTGCTTTCCTTAGGATTTGTCCTTCCATAACTCTCGTCTGCTCCTCCCTCTAATCATCTTTCTGTGACTCCAGATATTGTCCCCTGTAATTGCAGGAGGTGCAACACTTGCTCTCACAACTCGTCCCTCACCACCATCCTGAGACCTAAACAATCCTTTTACATGAGGCAAATATGAGCTCCCAGCATGGCCACCTCTACACTGGTGAGACCAAGTGCTGACTGAGGACTGTGACTGAGAGCATCTGTGTTTGGTCTGCAATGGCTATCCTGACCCTTGGGGTTGCATGATATATCAATTCCCCTTCCCATTCCACCCTGACCAGTACATCCTTGTCCTCCTCCAATATGAAAGGCCCAACTTAAATTAGAGAAACAACACCTCATATTCCGCCTGGATAATCTATAATCTAACAATGTGAAACTTGAATTTTCCAATTTCAGGTAATAAATCCTCACTCTCATCTTCTGAGTTACTTGCAATCTTCTCTTTATCTCCCCACCATCATTTCTGTCAACTTCTACCCATTCTCATCCCCTCCGTCCCTGGTTTCATCCTCTTCCACTAATATCAGTTTAATTTGGTCCCATCTACCCTTCACCTCTCCCCTAACAGCTTCCATTATATCACTGATAATCCTAATAGCCTTTGCCTCCACTTACTACCTCCTTCAAGTCATCTACTTCACTGGGCTGCCATTTTAACTTGCCTCTCTGTCTTCCACCTGTCAATCAACTGTCTATGCTTGTCCATTGGTCTGAAATTCTCCACCCCTCCCTAGTTCACCAATCACCTACATGTGCCCTGTCCAACCCTACTCACTATGTCCTCATTATACTGACTCTTTGCATTTTGTCTTAAGGGGGGAGTTTCAACATAAAATTTTGATCATTCCTTTTCTCCCACTGATACTGCTTGACCCAGCCAAGTTCCTCTAGTAGATTACTTTTTGCTCCAAATTCCATCATCTGAGCTTCTGCAGTCTATCATCGCTCTCTGATTATAATGCTACTTATTTACCTCAGTCTTTACTCTCTTCGCCACCCCCCACCCCTCCCCTTTGCTGTTGCTTAGAAACTCTCATCCATGCCTTGTCCTTCACAAGATTCAATTGACTCTCTTAAACCAACAATAAAGTCCAAAACAGTACAGTTAGCATAGTGGTTAGCACAATGCTCTTAAAGCGCCAGCAACCTGGGTTCAAATCCAGCATTGTCTGTCAGGTGTTTATCTGTTCTCCACATGACCATATGGGTCTCCTCCGGGTGGTCCCGTTTTCTTCCACGTCCTAGGATGTACAGGTTTATTGGATTATTGGTTACATGTGTACTTGGGTGGTGCACGCTTATGGGCCAGAAGGGCATGATACAGTGCTGTATCTCCAAATTATTTTTTGAATTAAATTAAATCCTAAACTTTCAGTTCTGTGTACCATCTTGCTCTAGTGACTTTTCCATCTTTTTCTAAAGTATAACTTATTTCTGATGGTAATTCACCAGCTAGGAGTAAGTTCTCCGCATGTACAACCCAGTGCACTCAATCCCATATAGTGTTAATGTTTCCTACGAAATGCTGTATGGCCTTTTGATCAACTTCCTTCATTTCACCTTCACATATTTATAATGATTTTGTGAAATATAGATGTCAGTTTCGTGAAGAAGAAACTTCTTTTGTTTACCATCCTGCATCCCTATTCATATCACTCAGTGCCATCAATCTTTGCGATAATTGTCCCAAGAACCCAATTGCACTGGATGCCAAGAGATTTCCATAGCAACTTGCTGCACATTTATTACACTTTGATTGAAAATGTGTTAGCTGCTTCCTTTTTATTATTCATTCAGTTTCTTTGTGGCCTTTTTCTTTCACAAAAAAACAAGTAAAATTGACCAGCCGCCTTCTCCCCCATCTTAAATCCCTGATCACCTAAACTATTTTTAAAGTTCACACCTTTCCATGATAAGTAATATTCAATTTATAAAGAGACAGAGATTGAAACTTGAATGTTTTTTTTACTTCCATAGAAAATAATATTGTGATATCTAAACTGGTATCTTCTCAATTAACATCACAATTAACTCTTGTTCTCCAATATATCTGTATACACAGTGGCTATGGTTTGGCATTGTTTGAATTAATTTTTTTTATTGAAGTGGAGAATTTGATTTGACTTAGAAGAATTATTAATAAATTCAATTTTTTTCTAAAAGGAATATCCACATTGAGAAATGAATTAATACATTTCCATGAGTTTTAAATTATCCTCAGCAATGCCCGTGGGAGTTCATTAATAAATTCACCTAGCCATTCTTGTTCTCTTTGGAAATTCTACACATTCTGAATAAATAAATGTTATGCTGTTCATCAAAAAAACATAGTGTTGTTTTAACGTGGCTCTTTGCAAGCTCTTAGTCGATTTGAAGCCCATATTCTGAAAATTGTCAATTTTTCCTTTTTCATATTGGTTTTAGACAAAAAAACCAACAAAAATGGAAGAAATATCAATCCTTTTCTCTCTTTTGTCTCAAGAATTAATATTCAAAGTACAGCTTGATTTTAGCATATCTCGATCTCCTGCTGCATTTTTTGTTTATGCCAGTCTGTGAGGATTCTTTGTTTACATGAGATTGACTGACACTGGAAAACATCATTTTTGGTGAATGGAAACAAAGTAACACTTTGCTTTTGGGCAATTTGACGAGCTGGAGAGAGTTGTCAATGACTATAATCATTAGTCAGCCATTGCTGGTCTATTTAATCGTCTACAAATAGTAGATGCACTAGTGACAAGTGAGCTACCAGCATGTATCAATAAGTACAAATGACAGCGTTCACTTAGACCCTCATTCACAAATGAGTTATGAGGATTTATTTTGCAGAATTGAAAGAACACCTGGAAAGTACTATCATCTGTTTATTTGAGAAGTGAATGATCACTTCAATTTCCAAGCTTCACTTAATCTCCAACACTCCATACAGCTGCTGGCCAAGAAGTGTAAATTCCCATGTAAATTATCAATTTATTTTGCCACCACTGGGATTTAGCCCTTCACTAGACACTAAAAATATAACTCCTGCACATCAATTACATCCAGCTACTCAATTTTTTTTGCTGTATATAAATGCTCTTTGAAAGTTCCATTAATAATGGATTTATATGCCTTGTACAAAAAAAAACATGGTCTTTCAATTTACAGAAAGACCTCCAAATATTTTTTTTAAATGTTGCTTTAATAAAGATCTTTAATTTTAATAAAATAAAAATGCTAAAATTTATGCAAGCTTGAGCAACATCAATGGATTATTCAAGAACTGTTTAAGCCCCTCTTAAAATAAATCTTTTCACTTTTAAATAAATGCTTATCTGTAGATCTTAATTTAGAATTTTCTGTTGACATGTTTTAAAAAATTGCAGTTAATGTTGCTGAATATTGTGTTGAATGAACCTTGGATTCTGCCTGACAATGTTTATTTGGAGTTTCAGATTAATTTATCAAGGAATTGGTTCCTGTCTTCTGATTGTGTTCATTGTAAAACCTAACCTTATCGAATTTTACAGGGGCAGAGAGTGTTAATTTTATCGTGTTTCAATGGATCTATGAGAAAGCTATCAAATTAGTCCCATTCAAATGCTCTTTCCTCATGGCCTTGCAAACCTCTCCTCGTCCAATCTCTATTCTATTTTGAGTATGATGTATCGGGTTTTACATCCAATTCCGATGGTTAATTTCCCAATCATAACAAATTATTGCACTAAAATATTCTTCTTCATTTGCCCATTTAAAAAAAACTTGTTCCCTGTGGGAACTGACTCTTGTTAGTGAAACCATTGTCTCCATTTGTTCCATTAAAATCCAATAATCTGGTGTATCTTCATCTAATTAAACTTTTCTGTTAAGAAAGACAGGTTTGCTAGGTTCTCTAAGATGTTTACCCCTCTGATTCATTATTGAATCCTTTCATGCTTTAAATATCTTTCATAAACTGCAGCATTCAGCATTGGATACAAAATACTAGCTGAAAGCTAATGAGTGATTTCTGAGCATAAATTCCTTGTTTTTGCACTTCATGGTATAGCATTCTGATTTTTTTATTTAAATGGCTTGGATGAAGAAATGAGGGGTGGGTCAGTAAGTTTACAGATGGCACAAAGGTTGGACATGTTGTGGAACGTTGCTGTGTGTAACAACAGATATAGAGAGGATGCAGAGTTGGGCAGTTAAGTGGCAGGTGAATTTCATCCAGGTAAGATATACTATGGAGGTTCCATCTAAAGTCAGAGCATGTGGTTAATGGCAGCATTCTTAGTAGTGTGGAGGAATACTGGGATCTCAGGAACCAAGTACCTAGATCCATCAAGTGTCACACAAGTTTATAGAGAGATTAAGAAGGTGCATGGTGTGTTGGTTTCCATTAGTTGTGGGTTTGTTCAAGAGCTGTATGGTAATGTAGCAGCTCTATAAAACTCAAGCTAGATCACACTTGGCATTCAGTAGCATTCAGTTCTGGTCACCTCATTTCAAGAAGAATGTAGAACAGTGGTTCTCAACCTTTTTCTTTCCACTAACACACCACTTTAAGTATTCCCCATGCCATAGGCACTCTGATTAGTAAGGGATTGCTTAAGGAGGTATGTGAATGGAAAGAAGTTTCAAAACCACTGTTTCAATTGCACCCAATTAAATTGTTATGTGCATGGTTTCATAACTCCAAAGGAGTTTTCTCAAGCAAAATATTTATGTAACAATTGGGTCTAGAGCAGTGATTTCCTTCCCACTGACATACCACCTTAAACAATCCCTTACTGATCATAAGAGCACCAATGGCATAGGGATTACTTAAAGTAATTAATAAGGGATTGCTTAAGGAGGCATGTGAGTGGAAAGAAAAAAAGGTGAGAAATGCTGATGTAGAACCTGTTGAGAGGGTGAAGAGATTTACCAGGATGTTGCCTGGATTGGAGAAAAAAGTTGACTGAGAGAATGCTTTTCTCCTTGGAACAATGAAGGATGAGAAGTGAATTAATAGAGGTATATAAGATTGTGAGACACATTACTATGGTGGATTCCTAGTATCCTTTTCCTTGGTCAACAATAGCAAATACCAGAGAACATCTGTTTAAGCAAAGTGAGTGGAGGAAAGTTGAGGGGAGACGTCAGAGGTAAGTGTTTATTTTTTAACAGTGATGTGTGCCTGGAATGCTTTGCCAGGGATACAATAGGAATGTTTAAAGCATCCTTAGACAAGGACATAGATGTTTAAAAGAAAAGGATTATGGGTGTGAGATGGGGAAGGATTAGATCAGTGGTTCTCATCTTTTTTTTCCAACCACATACCACCTGAAGGAATCCCTTACTAATCACAGAGCACCTATAGCATAGGGAATACTTAGTGGTTTCTGAGTAGAAAGAAAAAGGTTGAGAACCACTGAATTAGATTGTTGTGAGTTATGTTTATATAGGTCTCTGTAGATTTATATAGCACAACATTATGCTCCAAAGGGTATGTATTGTACTGCAATATTCTATATTCTTGTATTCATTAGAACTCTAATGGCAAAAATACCTGGGGGACACATGAAGGCATGGGAAACAGATAGAAATCACACTTAAGTGGCAGAACATTACTCTTTCTTCCATCTGTTAGTAGCCAATCAAATTAATAGTCTGGCATTGACAGGTGGGACATTTATTGGCTGATCTATCAGCTGAATACATTCATATGCTGGAGTTTGAGAATTTTTTTGTTTTACATGAGTTGGGAACAGAAGCATGGTCGAAGATCAGAGTTTGTATGAGGGGGATCAGCCATAAATTGGAATACTGAATTGGCATTTGTGTGTAGATTGCAAGCTAATGGTGGATGAGAAAGCTGGTGGTTGGGGTAAGGATGAGTGTTGTAAAAGCCACCTACATCCTTGAAATGGAAACTCTAACCTCCTTTTCATTACCAGATTTTTCAGTCTCTGAAAACCCTCCAGCAGTCATCTCCAGAAACATTGCCAATTGCACAATGGGGGTCTAATTTAAGTTTATTAATTAATTTTCTCTCAGTTCCATAACAAACTTGTAGTTATAATAATGTCAAATGTAGAGGTAAGGATCTTTCTAGTTTAGGTTGGTGTTGATTAATACATCAAAAACATTAACTCGTTATTTAATTAACCAAAATATTAATGCATAATACAATGCGGTTAATGCATATGAGAAGAGGACTAAAGCATTCTGTCCCTCACGATCAGGTTGCTAAACAGTTTTTTTCCCCAAGCCGTGAGGCTTCTGAACTCTGGGGACACAGGGGTAACAATATTTTTAAGTGATGTTATTTATAAAAACATTTGTTGTAATTTTGCCATGTAAATAACCAGCTCCATGGTCCAGAGAAACATTATCTCATTTTCACTGTATACTGCAATGGTTATGGTATGAATGACAAATGTGACTTGTGTTAGGATATTTGAAAATACCTTGGGACAGTGAAGACCCTAGGATGTGAGTTGCCTAGCAATAATAGCAATCTGAAATTTGATTAGCCTTTGGCCAAGGGCAGTGGGAAGCTCTGGAATGTGGGTTGCCTGATCACAGCAATTTAATTTGATAAATTTAAAACCGTCTTGCTTCTCTCTAGAGTGTTGTGATTTACAAATATTTGATTGCAGTCCTGACTTTTGCTTTAATGAGTAAATAGTTTATTCTACCTGGATGGCATATTGGTTATGTTAAGGTAAACATCTATGGTGGTATTAAAACTGTTGTTAGTGTGTTACAAATATTCCATTTATAATTCAGTTGAAAAGCAGATTGTTAGTTTAAAAACTATCACATTTTATTTCTTGGAGTCAATCATATCAGAGCTAATTTTCAACAAAAAACAAATTTCTGAAAAGACTCAGCAGGTAATTTAGCATCTGTTGCAGGATAAAGTGTTCATTCTTCAACATCCAGAATTCTTTATCATAACTAAGAAAAAGAGAGAGTACCGTTTTCAGTAGAAGAGAAACTAGAGGTGGGATGAGTGAAACAAAGGAAATATCTTTAAAAGAGTGAGTTGGTTGGTCTAATCTAGTGGTTTTCATAGGTGCTCTCTGATTAGTAAACAATTGCTAATTTGATAACCATTGTTTTAATTGTACCTAATTGACTCGTTATGTGCACAGTTTCATAACTTCAAAGGAAATGGGCCAATGACAATTTCTCTCAAGCAAAGTATTTCAGTAGCAATTAGGACTCGAACAGTGATTCTCAACCTTCCCATCCCACTCACATATCACCTTTAGCAATCCCTTACTAATCATAGAGCACCGATGGAATAGGGATTACTATATGTGAGGTTGGAGGGGAAGGCACAGAATGAAAACCACTAATGGGTTATGAATTATGAAAACATTAAACTTGTCTATTTAATTTGTTGTAAATGGCAAAATTGAGATCAGACTATTCAAGTTGAATGAGAAATTAAGTAATATGATGAATCAAAGTACTGGAGAATCTCAATGGGCCAGACAACATCCATGGGAGGCAAAATTTGGTTGATATTTCAGACCAAAATCTTTTACCTTGCATTGCATTAAATGGGCATGTGCTCAAATAAAATGGCAAGAGAGTGAGGAACTGGCAGGTGGTGGGGAAGAAATGGGCTAAGAGCTGATAAGAGGAAGTTGCACTCTAAAGGATGATGGAAGGAGTGGAGAGCTGGAGGAAAGATGATGTGGGTGATAGGCAAGTAGAGGTTGGGGAGGAAAAAATAGGACCAGAGAAATGGGGAAAGCAAGGAGGTAAGAGGTTGGTTGAGAAAACACATGGGAAGTTAATGTTAATATGATCTGGATGGAATATAGGTGCTGTTCATCCAGTTTGTGTGAGGCCACAGATAGATATTTCAGTGTGGTAATGAGAAATGAAATGTAGATGGCTGGCTAGCAGGAGATCCTGGATTTTATGGTGGTCAGAGCAAAGCAATTTTCCCCCATCTTCCCAATACAGAGGAGACCGCAATGTTGACAGCAAGATGATGTCAGGCAGAAATAGCTATTTTTAATGTGGAGAGAAAGAAAGTGTTACTTAAAGTTGGAGAACAAATCTCCAAGATGCAGTCTGAGGATGAAGTAATGTTCCTGGAACAGTGCAGGTGGCCATAAACACAAAAGGGTCAGAGCAGGAAGTAGACAATAAAAAATTGTGTTCCTCCTGCAGATTAAATACAGATGGCAAAATTAACACCCAATCTGATTTTTTTAGATTCATTCTGTAGTGCAGATGAGATCCTACTGTGAGCCTGAAATACAATTCACTGGACTGTAAGTGATGCAAGTAAATCACTGTGGCTGAAGTTGTAAGCCATTTCTCAACCCTATCCTTTACGTCCCCGGTGCTTCTATGTTAAATTTGTTATGCAGATCAGAAAGACAGTGCTCTTCACTATACAAGGTATTCTGACTTCATTTATCTAATTTTGAATTCTATTTCTCTCGATACAACGCTCACCATTGACTTCAGTGTTTCACTTCTATTTTACGGTTCTTTGCCTACATTGTTACCTTCATAATTTGTCATCTATAGCCATTGAATCTTTATCTTATTTGTATTTAGAATCCTTATCCTTGAAGGCCATTCACATTTTACAAGCCTCTCAGAGCAGATGATCTGTGTTATTAGGATATCATCCAGGTAGCAAAGTACAATTTTGGCCCTTTGAATTTTTAGCAGAGAGGGAGAAATCAAACTTAATACTTGAAAGACTTACCGCTGTCTTGATGTCCTATTATGTTACTGGTAGTTGTGGATCATTAAATTTTATGTTAAACTACTCACATTTACTGTTAGCAATTTTTATACATTGTCATAATGTTCATACAGGTTAAAAATCAGCTCAAATAAAATCTGGATTTCCATTCAAAATCATGGTATTGATTAATTGTGGAATATCCACAAATTTGAATAATGGTCAATAAATCATTTAACAGTCATTTCTGAATGGAGGAAACATTGAAAAGGAAATTGATGGAAATGTTGATGTGCAATGACTTGACAATCAGATTTAGATGTATTATTTGTCACAAGTACTAAGTTGGAGAGAAAACCTTTCTTGCATTCCATTCAAAGGCTAGCAAAGAGTAAACCTGTTTTAGCACCATATTGTAAAAAATTCCCTTCAGAGACAAAATGAGGTTGAGGATCACGTGGTCCACTGTTCCCCTGCCCTGTGCTCGAGTCCCTGTACACTGCTGCCTGCTCTGTTGTATTCCTGGTCCCAATTGGCAGAAGCTGCCAGCGTCTGTAGCCATCACACCACCTCAATACCTGGTCCCAATTTTCTGTTGGCACCTGTGGCCTGGTGGAAGGTCTTCAGACACAAAGCATGAGGTGGGTCCCTTCTTGCTCAGCTGTTTCTCAAAAGTAGCTGCTTATATACAAACGTTCTTTTAGACTAATTTTGTCATCTATAGAAATAATGCTATTCTGTTCAAGTATTATAATTTTCACTTCAAAGAGTGAAGGGTTTTATTGCTGCACCTCTCCATGGTATTGAACTGCAAGAAGTTGAGTTACGATAGTAGGCTTCAAGTAACAAAGGACAATGCATACTCATGCCACCAAAGATTCCTGACTTTGAATCTGAAGCCTATCTAGTACTCACTATTCAAGTTAATGTAAGAAATTATCTTTTCTCAGAACTATGCAGTTTCTATTTGATTATATATTAACAATGGCGTGAAGCAAGGCTGTGTTCTCGCACCAACCCTCTTTTCAATCTTCTTCAGCATGATGCTGAACCAAGCCATGAAAGACCCCAACAATGAAGACGCTGTTTACATCCGGTACCGCACGGATGGCAGTCTCTTCAATCTGAGGCGCCTGCAAGCTCACACCAAGACACAAGAGAAACTTGTCCGTGAACTACTCTTTGCAGATGATGCCGCTTTAGTTGCCCATTCAGAGCCAGCTCTTCAGCGCTTGACGTCCTGCTTTGCGGAAACTGCCAAAATGTTTGGCCTGGAAGTCAGCCTGAAGAAAACTGAGGTCCTCCATCAGCCAGCTCCCCACCATGACTACCAGCCCCCCCACATCTCCATCGGGCACACAAAACTCAAAACGGTCAACCAGTTTACCTATCTCGGCTGCACCATTTCATCAGATGCAAGGATCGACAATGAGATAGACAACAGACTCGCCAAGGCAAATAGCGCCTTTGGAAGACTACACAAAAGAGTCTGGAAAAACAACCAACTGAAAAACCTCACAAAGATAAGCGTATACAGAGCCGTTGTCATACCCACACTCCTGTTCGGCTCCGAATCATGGGTCCTCTACCGGCACCACCTACGGCTCCTAGAACGCTTCCACCAGCGTTGTCTCCGCTCCATCCTCAACATCCATTGGAGCGCTCACACCCCTAACGTCGAGGTACTCGAGATGGCAGAGGTCGACAGCATCGAGTCCACGCTGCTGAAGATCCAGCTGCGCTGGATGGGTCACGTCTCCAGAATGGAGGACCATCGCCTTCCCAAGATCGTATTATATGGCGAGCTCTCCACTGGCCACCGTGACAGAGGTGCACCAAAGAAAAGGTACAAGGACTGCCTAAAGAAATCTCTTGGTGCCTGCCACATTGACCACCGCCAGTGGGCTGATAACGCCTCAAACCGTGCATCTTGGCGCCTCACAGTTTGGCGGGCAGCAGCCTCCTTTGAAGAAGACCGCAGAGCCCACCTCACTGACAAAAGGCAAAGGAGGAAAAACCCAACACCCAACCCCAACCAACCAATTTTCCCTTGCAACCGCTGCAATCGTGTCTGCCTGTCCCGCATCGGACTGGTCAGCCACAAACGAGCCTGCAGCTGACGTGGACTTTTTACCCCCTCCATAAATCTTCGTCCGCGAAGCCAAGCCAAAGAAGCTTCCATGATTAAAGTATTTACAATTGTATCTCACAAAGACATTAATATTCAATTACTAAACCACGAATTAGGGTTCCAAATTGTATTGATGAAAAGTCTGATCTTTTCTGCTTAGTAAAAGGATTATCTACCAGTTTGGAGAGAAAGAAACAGTTAAATATTAGAGTGAGTGACGAACTCTAATGCTACATTCAGGATAATAAATTGAAATCTTTTCCAATTCACCACAGCTAGAAATGATTATGCCACAATCTAATTAGTCTGTTTTTTAATAAAACACTGTCCAATTCCTGAGAAGACAAAGAATCAGGATCCCTTGTGTTTTCAAAGTTTCCTCTGGAAACAAATATAATAAGCAATTGAACATGGCAACAAGGGATAAGTATTTTTCATCTAAAATACTTGCCCCATGTATAGTTTGCTTTCAGATGTGCAGCAGGGTTATTTTTTTTAATCACCTTTGTCTCATTGATGAATTGAAGCATAAAGAAATGAAGTGAAATCGTCATAATTGGCACCAAGTGTGTGGATCCCTGTAGAAAACATTCACACTCCCAACAGTGATGTATGATAGCACTGGATTCCTTCCAAGCCTAATCAGGATTAGCACAGGAAATTAAGATTTGCATATTTTAAGACCTATGCCCATAATTTTAATAAGACATTCATTGCCATTTAAAATTTAAAAATTTACGTTAATAATCGAACTGCCTCCATTACTTGTAATAGTAAATATTTCAACACCCATTTTATTTATCTGAGACATGTACGATATAGTGAAATGATTATAAAAACAATGTTCATTTGAGTAAAAAGTATTAATTATTATTTCTGCTACATATTTTCCGCTCATCAATTTTATTTCATTATCACCAACTCCCTCTGCGACTTCAATCAATGTCATCATTTTACACCTCAACCTCCATCACATTCTGCCAGTTAACCTCCCAAACTTGATTCTTCAGAAACTGCTACTTGTTCAATTGATACATTATAGATTTGTTTTATTTGCTTCCTTCCTTTCTATAAATTTCAGCAACAAGAAAAGGCTTAAAAATAATATTTTTATGGGAAAATAGTAGTGTTAAAGAAATTGTTTTCTTTTAGTAGCGCAGCTGAAAGAAATGAGAACCAAGGCCATGCTGTTCTCAAACTCCTGCTAGAAGTTTGGCTGAAGCCTGCTGATTACACCTCATGTGAATAGTCACAAACAGGCTGTACAATAAGAAGCCAAGCCATATGATAAAGCTTGTACCCACCTGTGTAATGGTTTTCTTGCAGAAAGACCCAGTTATAGGTAATAACAGGTCCTCTCGTGTAACAGCTCCCGCTTTGCAAAAGTTGTGTTGTACTCGCATTAGTTGTCATACACTTCTTTATATTTATGTTAACACAATGCCATGGCCAACACCACTCTAGGCAGTAACATCACTACTTCCTTCCCAAGTCCGATTGTTTCATTAACCTACCTGAAATCCAAGCCATGATCCTATTCTGATATCAGAATAAAAATCAGAATCAAGATTTATTGTCCTGAAATTTGGGGTTTTGCTGCAGCAACATTGTGCAAACATTCTATTACAACCATTTTACAATGTTACTAAATAAAAAACTGAAAAGTGGCAAAGCAGCAGGTATGGATGGAATCCCCCCAGAAGTCTGGAAGGCTGGCGGCAAAACTCTGCATGCCAAACTGCATGAGTTTTTCAAGCTTTGTTGGGACCAAGGTAAACTGCCTCAGGATCTTCGTGATGCCACCATCATACCCTGTACAAAAACAAAGGCGAGAAATCAGACTGCTCAAACTACAGGGGAATCACGTTGCTCTCCATTGCAGGCAAAATCTTCGCTAGGATTCTACTAAATAGAATAATACCTAGTGTCGCTGAGAATATTCTCCCAGAATCACAGTGCGGCTTTCGCGCTAACAGAGCAACCACTGACATGGTCTTTGCCCTCAGACAGCTCCAAGAAAAGTGTAGAGAACAAAACAAAGGACTCTACATCACCTTTGTTGACCTCACCAAAGCCTTCGACACCGTGAGCAGGAAAGGGCTTTGGCAAATACTAGAGCACATCGGATGTCCCCCAAAGTTCCTCAACATGATTATCCAACTGCACGAAAACCAACAAGGTCGGGTCAGATACAGCAATGAGCTCTCTGAACCCTTCTCCATTAACAATGGCGTGAAGCAAGGCTGTGTTCTCGCACCAACCCTCTTTTCAATCTTCTTCAGCATGATGCTGAACCAAGCCATGAAAGACCCCAACAATGAAGACGCTGTTTACATCCGGTACCGCACGGATGGCAGTCTCTTCAATCTGAGGCGCCTGCAAGCTCACACCAAGACACAAGAGAAACTTGTCCGTGAACTACTCTTTGCAGATGATGCCGCTTTAGTTGCCCATTCAGAGCCAGCTCTTCAGCGCTTGACGTCCTGCTTTGCGGAAACTGCCAAAATGTTTGGCCTGGAAGTCAGCCTGAAGAAAACTGAGGTCCTCCATCAGCCAGCTCCCCACCATGACTACCAGCCCCCCCACATCTCCATCGGGCACACAAAACTCAAAACGGTCAACCAGTTTACCTATCTCGGCTGCACCATTTCATCAGATGCAAGGATCGACAATGAGATAGACAACAGACTCGCCAAGGCAAATAGCGCCTTTGGAAGACTACACAAAAGAGTCTGGAAAAACAACCAACTGAAAAACCTCACAAAGATAAGCGTATACAGAGCCGTTGTCATACCCACACTCCTGTTCGGCTCCGAATCATGGGTCCTCTACCGGCACCACCTACGGCTCCTAGAACGCTTCCACCAGCGTTGTCTCCGCTCCATCCTCAACATCCATTGGAGCGCTCACACCCCTAACGTCGAGGTACTCGAGATGGCAGAGGTCGACAGCATCGAGTCCACGCTGCTGAAGATCCAGCTGCGCTGGATGGGTCACGTCTCCAGAATGGAGGACCATCGCCTTCCCAAGATCGTATTATATGGCGAGCTCTCCACTGGCCACCGTGACAGAGGTGCACCAAAGAAAAGGTACAAGGACTGCCTAAAGAAATCTCTTGGTGCCTGCCACATTGACCACCGCCAGTGGGCTGATAACGCCTCAAACCGTGCATCTTGGCGCCTCACAGTTTGGCGGGCAGCAGCCTCCTTTGAAGAAGACCGCAGAGCCCACCTCACTGACAAAAGGCAAAGGAGGAAAAACCCAACACCCAACCCCAACCAACCAATTTTCCCTTGCAACCGCTGCAATCGTGTCTGCCTGTCCCGCATCGGACTGGTCAGCCACAAACGAGCCTGCAGCTGACGTGGACTTTTTACCCCCTCCATAAATCTTCGTCCGCGAAGCCAAGCCAAAGAAGCTTCCATGATTAAAGTATTTACAATTGTATCTCACAAAGACATTAATATTCAATTACTAAACCACGAATTAGGGTTCCAAATTGTATTGATGAAAAGTCTGATCTTTTCTGCTTAGTAAAAGGATTATCTACCAGTTTGGAGAGAAAGAAACAGTTAAATATTAGAGTGAGTGACGAACTCTAATGCTACATTCAGGATAATAAATTGAAATCTTTTCCAATTCACCACAGCTAGAAATGATTATGCCACAATCTAATTAGTCTGTTTTTTAATAAAACACTGTCCAATTCCTGAGAAGACAAAGAATCAGGATCCCTTGTGTTTTCAAAGTTTCCTCTGGAAACAAATATAATAAGCAATTGAACATGGCAACAAGGGATAAGTATTTTTCATCTAAAATACTTGCCCCATGTATAGTTTGCTTTCAGATGTGCAGCAGGGTTATTTTTTTTAATCACCTTTGTCTCATTGATGAATTGAAGCATAAAGAAATGAAGTGAAATCGTCATAATTGGCACCAAGTGTGTGGATCCCTGTAGAAAACATTCACACTCCCAACAGTGATGTATGATAGCACTGGATTCCTTCCAAGCCTAATCAGGATTAGCACAGGAAATTAAGATTTGCATATTTTAAGACCTATGCCCATAATTTTAATAAGACATTCATTGCCATTTAAAATTTAAAAATTTACGTTAATAATCGAACTGCCTCCATTACTTGTAATAGTAAATATTTCAACACCCATTTTATTTATCTGAGACATGTACGATATAGTGAAATGATTATAAAAACAATGTTCATTTGAGTAAAAAGTATTAATTATTATTTCTGCTACATATTTTCCGCTCATCAATTTTATTTCATTATCACCAACTCCCTCTGCGACTTCAATCAATGTCATCATTTTACACCTCAACCTCCATCACATTCTGCCAGTTAACCTCCCAAACTTGATTCTTCAGAAACTGCTACTTGTTCAATTGATACATTATAGATTTGTTTTATTTGCTTCCTTCCTTTCTATAAATTTCAGCAACAAGAAAAGGCTTAAAAATAATATTTTTATGGGAAAATAGTAGTGTTAAAGAAATTGTTTTCTTTTAGTAGCGCAGCTGAAAGAAATGAGAACCAAGGCCATGCTGTTCTCAAACTCCTGCTAGAAGTTTGGCTGAAGCCTGCTGATTACACCTCATGTGAATAGTCACAAACAGGCTGTACAATAAGAAGCCAAGCCATATGATAAAGCTTGTACCCACCTGTGTAATGGTTTTCTTGCAGAAAGACCCAGTTATAGGTAATAACAGGTCCTCTCGTGTAACAGCTCCCGCTTTGCAAAAGTTGTGTTGTACTCGCATTAGTTGTCATACACTTCTTTATATTTATGTTAACACAATGCCATGGCCAACACCACTCTAGGCAGTAACATCACTACTTCCTTCCCAAGTCCGATTGTTTCATTAACCTACCTGAAATCCAAGCCATGATCCTATTCTGATATCAGAATAAAAATCAGAATCAAGATTTATTGTCCTGAAATTTGGGGTTTTGCTGCAGCAACATTGTGCAAACATTCTATTACAACCATTTTACAATGTTACTAAATAAAAAACTGAAAAGTGGCAAAGCAGCAGGTATGGATGGAATCCCCCCAGAAGTCTGGAAGGCTGGCGGCAAAACTCTGCATGCCAAACTGCATGAGTTTTTCAAGCTTTGTTGGGACCAAGGTAAACTGCCTCAGGATCTTCGTGATGCCACCATCATACCCTGTACAAAAACAAAGGCGAGAAATCAGACTGCTCAAACTACAGGGGAATCACGTTGCTCTCCATTGCAGGCAAAATCTTCGCTAGGATTCTACTAAATAGAATAATACCTAGTGTCGCTGAGAATATTCTCCCAGAATCACAGTGCGGCTTTCGCGCTAACAGAGCAACCACTGACATGGTCTTTGCCCTCAGACAGCTCCAAGAAAAGTGTAGAGAACAAAACAAAGGACTCTACATCACCTTTGTTGACCTCACCAAAGCCTTCGACACCGTGAGCAGGAAAGGGCTTTGGCAAATACTAGAGCACATCGGATGTCCCCCAAAGTTCCTCAACATGATTATCCAACTGCACGAAAACCAACAAGGTCGGGTCAGATACAGCAATGAGCTCTCTGAACCCTTCTCCATTAACAATGGCGTGAAGCAAGGCTGTGTTCTCGCACCAACCCTCTTTTCAATCTTCTTCAGCATGATGCTGAACCAAGCCATGAAAGACCCCAACAATGAAGACGCTGTTTACATCCGGTACCGCACGGATGGCAGTCTCTTCAATCTGAGGCGCCTGCAAGCTCACACCAAGACACAAGAGAAACTTGTCCGTGAACTACTCTTTGCAGATGATGCCGCTTTAGTTGCCCATTCAGAGCCAGCTCTTCAGCGCTTGACGTCCTGCTTTGCGGAAACTGCCAAAATGTTTGGCCTGGAAGTCAGCCTGAAGAAAACTGAGGTCCTCCATCAGCCAGCTCCCCACCATGACTACCAGCCCCCCCACATCTCCATCGGGCACACAAAACTCAAAACGGTCAACCAGTTTACCTATCTCGGCTGCACCATTTCATCAGATGCAAGGATCGACAATGAGATAGACAACAGACTCGCCAAGGCAAATAGCGCCTTTGGAAGACTACACAAAAGAGTCTGGAAAAACAACCAACTGAAAAACCTCACAAAGATAAGCGTATACAGAGCCGTTGTCATACCCACACTCCTGTTCGGCTCCGAATCATGGGTCCTCTACCGGCACCACCTACGGCTCCTAGAACGCTTCCACCAGCGTTGTCTCCGCTCCATCCTCAACATCCATTGGAGCGCTCACACCCCTAACGTCGAGGTACTCGAGATGGCAGAGGTCGACAGCATCGAGTCCACGCTGCTGAAGATCCAGCTGCGCTGGATGGGTCACGTCTCCAGAATGGAGGACCATCGCCTTCCCAAGATCGTATTATATGGCGAGCTCTCCACTGGCCACCGTGACAGAGGTGCACCAAAGAAAAGGTACAAGGACTGCCTAAAGAAATCTCTTGGTGCCTGCCACATTGACCACCGCCAGTGGGCTGATAACGCCTCAAACCGTGCATCTTGGCGCCTCACAGTTTGGCGGGCAGCAGCCTCCTTTGAAGAAGACCGCAGAGCCCACCTCACTGACAAAAGGCAAAGGAGGAAAAACCCAACACCCAACCCCAACCAACCAATTTTCCCTTGCAACCGCTGCAATCGTGTCTGCCTGTCCCGCATCTGACTGGTCAGCCACAAACGAGCCTGCAGCTGACGTGGACTTTTTACCCCCTCCATAAATCTTCGTCCGCGAAGCCAAGCCAAAGAAAAAAAGAAGAAGAAAGAGTTGTCATACACTTCTTTATATTTATGTTAACACAATGCCATGGCCAACACCACTCTAGGCAGTAACATCACTACTTCCTTCCCAAGTCCGATTGTTTCATTAACCTACCTGAAATCCAAGCCATGATCCTATTCTGATATCAGAATAAAAATCAGAATCAAGATTTATTGTCCTGAAATTTGGGGTTTTGCTGCAGCAACATTGTGCAAACATTCTATTACAACCATTTTACAATGTTACTAAATAAAAAAAAAACAATAATCATGCACAAAATGTAAGGCAGTGCCTTTGGTTCATTGATTATTCAGGAATCGGATGGCAGTGGCAAAGAAGCTGTCCTTGTGCCACTGAGTGCTTGTCTTTAGTCTTCGGTACCTTTTTCCACCGCATCATAGCAGAGTAAAAAGGTCATGGCCTGGGTGGTGGGCTTCTTTGAGGATAGAAGCTTTTTTTTAAATAAAGACATTGTCTCATGTAGATGTCTGGTGATGTCACAGGCAGAGTTAACAGCCCTCTGGAGTTTATTTTTGTCTGAGAGTTGGCACCTCCATACCAGACAATGACGGATCCAGCCAGAATGCTCTCCACAGCGCACCTTTAGGAATGTGAGAGTCTTCAGTGATGAACTGAACCTCTTCAGACCCCTCACAAGGTATAGCCGCTGGCAGGCCTTCTTTGTGATTATGTCAACATGAAGATTCCAGGACAGATTCTTGGAGATGTTGACACACAGGGATTTTAATTTCTTGACCCTCTCCACTAAGCCCTCGATGAGGTCTGTGTTGTATTCCGCTGACTTCTGCCTGAAGTCCACAATCATCTCCTTGCTTTTGCTGATGTTGAGCACAAGGTTGTTGTCATTACACCATTCGAGCTGATCCACCTCCCTCCTGTACACTTCCTCATTGCTTTTCCTAATTCTGCCGATAACTCTGGTGTCATCGGCAAACTTGTAGATATCGTTGGAATTGTGCCTGGCCACACAGTTATGAGACTATAATGAAAGTGGGCTAAGCATGAATACTTGGGGTGTGCCTGTGCTAATAATCACTGAGGAGGAGACATTGTTTCCAATTCGCACTGACTATGGTCTTCTGATAAGAAAGTTGAGGATCCAGTTGCAGAGGGAGGGGTACAGAGGCCTAGATTTTGTCATTTCTTGACCAGCCCTGAGGGAATAATGGTATTGAAGGCTTAGTTGTAGTCTATTATTATGAGCTCCCATTTTACTAAAATGGGTTTATCACTATGGGATAGTATAGACAGGAGGAACTGAATGGTCACAGTTAACATTTCTTCTTTGGCTTGGCTTCGCGGACGAAGATTTATGGAGGGGGTAAAAGTCCACGTCAGCTGCAGGCTCGTTTGTGGCTGACCAGTCCGATGTGGGACAGGCAGGCACGGTTGCAGCGGCTGCAGGGGAAAATTGGTGGGTTGGGGTTGGGTGTTGGGTTTTTCCTCCTTTGCCTTTTGTCAGTGAGGTGGGCTCTGCGGTCTTCAAAGGAGGTTGCTGCCCGCCAAACTGTGAGGCGCCAAGATGCACGGTTTGAGGCGATATCAGCCCACTGGCGGTGGTCAATGTGGCAGGCACCAAGAGATTTCTTTAGGCAGTCCTTGTACCTTTTCTTTGGTGCACCTCTGTCACGGTGGCCAGTGGAGAGCTCGCCATATAACACGATCTTGGGAAGGCGATGGTCCTCCATTCTGGAGACGTGACCCATCCAGCGCAGCTGGATCTTCAGCAGCGTGGACTCGATGCTGTCGACCTCTGCCATCTCGAGTACTTCGACGTTAGGGATGAAAGCGCTCCAATGGATGTTGAGGATGGAGCGGAGACAACGCTGGTGGAAGCGTTCTAGGAGCCGTAGGTGATGCCGGTAGAGGACCCATGATTCGGAGCCGAACAGGAGTGTGGGTATGACAACGGCTCTGTATACGCTTATCTTTGTGAGGTTTTTCAGTTGGTTGTTTTTCCAGACTCTTTTGTGTAGTCTTCCAAAGGCACTATTTGCCTTGGCGAGTCTGTTGTCTATCTCATTGTCGATCCTTGCATCTGATGAAATGGTGCAGCCGAGATAGGAAAAATGGTTGACCATTTTGAGTTTTGTGTGCCCGATGGAGATGTGGGAGGGCTAGTAGTCATGGTGGGGAGCTCACTATGGGATAGTATAGACAGGAGGAACTGAATGGTCACAGTTAACATTTAATATTTCACATAAGCACCATCACAACAAAAGTCACAGGCCAGCGATGATTCAATTTATTGGAAGAACTGAGGGAAGGTTTGACACAGTCTGTTCTACATTCAATACATTTGCAAAGATATTGTGATTTTACAAGGGAGAACCATGGAGAGGAAACAGCTTTTTGAAGCAGCTCTTGTGGCCAGCCATTTGGTGGAATTCCGAGCAAAGCATGCTCTGGGAATGAATGAGTCTTTTCGTTGTATTGACCTGTGCTAGGAGGGTTTTTTTGGGATTTTGATTGTGACAGTGAAGGTCACTTGGAGAGACCGGTGCCAGGGTCTTGGAAGCTTCATGGAGGCGGCCCAGTTCAAGTTTTGCCTACAAAGAAGAATGTTGGGTCCACAGCTCGTGTGGATGAACATTTCTTCAAAGGCAGCGCAAGGAGAATTCATGAGTCCATAGTAGCCACAACTCCAGTCTCCCCATCAGTTCATCATTACTTCTGGCCATCAAATTTCAAAGACTGACACTTCAGCACTGAATTTAAAAGACTGAACTTTGAACACATACACACACAAAGTTTAAAAGTAAAGAGTTTAAGAGTAAGTGTTTAATTTTAAAACACTTATTTTATTTCTGTCTAGTTCATTTTCTATTGCTGCACATTATGCATGGTTTCACAACATTATGAAGAGCAGTGATATGTATGAATTGTTGTTCACAAGGTGATCCAGAGCTGAGTGGAGAGCCAGCGATATTGCATTGACCATGGAGCAATTGCCACAATAGGCAAATTGCAGTGGGTCAAGATTTTTGCTTGGGTACGTCTTAATTCTGGCCACGAACAGCCTCTCAAAGCATTTAATCACTGTAGAAGTTAGTGATACTGTGTGGTAGTCATTGAGGCAGCTCACACAATTCTTCTTGAGTACTAGGATGATTGATGCCATTTTGAAGTAGGTGGGAACCTCTGACTACCACAATGAGAGATTGAAAATGTCAGTAAACTCTCTGGCTAGTTGGTTGGGGCAGACTTTCAGTTCCCTGCCAAGTATGCTGTAAGGGCCTAACACCTTGTGAGGGTTCACGCTCTTGAATGATGTTCTGACGTCACCTTTCAGAAACTGATATCACAGGATCCTCAGCCTTTTCAGGACTTCTAGTAGACACTGTTTGGTTCTTCTCAAAGCAGGCATAGAAGGTGTTCAACTCATTGGGTAGTGAAGAGACTCGAGCTGAAAAGGAGGGGTTCATTGGCAACCTAACGTGCAAAGAAGTGCATGGCTTCAAATAACTCCCAATGGAGCAGTACATGGGAAAGTAATCAAGATCAAAATCACTTCCATTTGGTTTGTGGATGAGCTCAGTGATATCTGTTATAACCAATTGTTTATAGCCATAACTTTTATTGCTTATAACTTATAACTGTTATAACCAATTAGCCATTCTTCAGTGTTAAGGGTTCTGCTTACTTTTCTCCATCATGTCCAGGGTACACAGTTGTAGACCTCACAACAAGCAAGTAACAACTGTGACACCAGAATCTCCCACCCCACTACATTCTCCTGGTGACATCTTCTATTTCACTGAGAAAACAGCAAATGAGCATTATTCCTTACTGCAGATTTGGGAAGTTGAGCTGTGCAGCTTGTGATGATGGATGACTTGAAACTAAATTCACAACTCAATAACCATTCTCAGATCCATCATTAGACAGCACTCTTCTCAGACCACTAATATTCATTAATCTATTTTTGGAAAGTTAGGCACTGCCAAAATAACTACTCAACCACTACAAATATTCTCTTCATTGTTAACCATTTTCTTTTGATGAGTTGAAATATTAGCTTCAGTGAAATTCTCAATTCCCTCAAATCCTTCCATCTCTCATTACTCCTTATTTCTGAAACTTCTTTGATCTATGCAAAATTGTGAGTTAACCTGCTTTCAAGTAAATCTGGTTTCTTATGCACCTTAACACACATCACATATATTTGGATGTGTTATTTTCAGCTATCCAAATCCTAGACATTGGAATTCATCACAATTGCTCTCGCGCGCTCTTCAACCTTAAGAAATTTCTTCCATGCATTGAACAGCTGTTAATCACTTGATCTAATGTCTCATTTTACTCACCAGTAAATTTACTGTGTTTAACTTTTTTAAATATCATGCAGAATTGGTCTGTAAATGCAAGTTGCAGCTGCTTTAATGTCAAAAGTGAAATTCACTCATTTTCACTGGGATCTCTGGGTTGTGTGCAGGAGCTTTAAAATAAACAATTACATTTTGAACTTATTATTAGTTTTGGGTAGCAGGTCCCACTAATATCTCTGCACTGGCAACTCACTTCTGTATTCCTGTGCCATTGACGTTTCTACAGCTGGGATACAAAAGAAAATTCTTATTGTTTGAACAATTGAAAAGAAAATGTAACACAGAAACTCAAGAACGTAATGAATGTACGTTAATGGTATGGAGGGAATGGTGTCGGGTCAGAAGCTCAGTATTTCAGATGATTTATGAAATTTACACCCTCTCAGGATTGTTTAAATGTTCCTATAGTGCCATTTGAAATAATAGCAAGGGAGCTATGTGGGGAATGAATGATGCCCTAACCAGTATTTATTCTCCAGCCAACAATAACCTTAGTCATCATCCTGCTAATTCTGGCCTTTTGTTCTGTGGACTTTAGCTGCTATATTTCCAACAGTATAATACTTGCTATTCTTCAAGATAATGCTTTCATTATCAATTTCCTTTTGAAGTCGATAACTTTTGTTAGATTTCTATGCTACAACCTCCAGTAATTTGGCCAAGGAGTCATTCTCCATTTAATACCAAAGAAAATTGTGCTCTTTGCAGGCAGTGCTACTGGTGTATTTAATTCTCTTTCCTAATATTCTTTTGCCAACCTGATCCTTATCACTGCACAATGAAGATTGGATTTGCCTCTGCTATGCTATCATTGAAGCAAACATAAGAACCAGATTCAACTATTGAAATTGAATATATGCTTTGCTATTTTTAAAACTTGTAGTTGAGTTGTTATTTAGAAACTAGAATTTAGTTCTTTCAAATCACTTATTTCGATTTAGCCATAAAATTGATTGACAAACAGTTACATTCAGTTGAAATTCTGCACAACTGAACAACATTTGGGTTTTGGCATCCACTGCTAACATTACCAAGAATGTATGGAAATGGAACAAATTAGGTAAAATATGTGTAGTTTTATGAACAGAATAAGCAGCAATTGTTTCCTAATATATTTACAGCTTGACAATAAAAAAAACCTCATCTGGCAAATTCTACAATCACAGTCTATCTTGTTTGACCCACTGCAGATGAGCTGGAGGTCAGATGCTAGTACAGCACAGTTCCACTTCCACAGGTGAATTCAGCACTCAGCCCAAGTGAGAAGTGCCACCCTCACGAGCCGAGTACTTCATTCAGCACCCCACCATCCCTAACTGTACATCATCCTCAGCTACATGCTTTTAATGGAGGTTACCAATCTTGATTGGCACAATTCCAGGTGTAGAGGTTTGGTTCCTTCCCCTCCAGCCCACTGGCCTGTGCTCCCTAATACATCAATTAACTTACAACCTCCATATATTTTGAAGGGTAGGAGGAAACAGAGGAAGCCTATTCAGACAGAGAATGTACAAACTCCTTACAGACAGTGTTGGATTCGAACCGAGGTCACTGGTGCTGTAATAGCAGTGTACTAACCAGTACAATAACTGTCACGCCACAGGTTCAGTATTTTCCTTTAATCAATAATATCATAGAACTATAGGACCATAAAACACTACAGCACAGAAACAGGCTCTTCAGACGAACCATTATTTTGCCAAGACCTAGTGGCCTGTGCCAGGAATGTAGCTGTCCATGCCCCTCCCATCCATGTAGCTGTCAAAAATTTTCTTAAATGTCAAAATGGAGCTCACATTCATGACTTCAGCTGGCTTATATATTATGCAAGAGTTATTATTATTTTAATGTTTACATCTTTTAATTGCTTAATTCCTTGTGAATGGTTTAAATGCCTGATCACTGAAGACATGTAAAAGCATTTCAATATCCTTTGATAGCAGCATTAGGAGGTCATTAATGTGGTCTGAAAGGTAGAGCCCAAAGGCCCAATAACTGAGACTGAGTTGCAAGTCGTGAACTGCAACATTTTATCCAACACTTATGTTAAAGAGACCTCAAAGGTAGAGGAGCCATAGGACCACAAAAATCCAGTGGTGTATCTAGGTCAAGTGGTGCCATAGGGTTCCCACTGACATCATGCCCCAACTGTTTAAAAAAAATCCTCTCAAAAAAAAACCATCAGAAACCAACCGGGCCTGCTGCCGCCTGACATATCCCCCTGAATTACACGGAAATTGTGTTAATGTTAAAAGTCTGTTTCTTACCTGCTGTTCCAATGCCGGATGGAAGGTGCAGCATGCGGCCTCTGTGCCCTTGCCTCCTACTGATATGTTTGGGTCGGTGTCAGTCGATGTCGACTCGCTTGGAATGTCTCGGTTCTTAGGTCACATGTCATCCAGTCCCCCATTACATCACCTGCTCTAAGTGATCTTTATATTTACTGAATTGGCTGATGAGGATGAATTGGAGGAAAATGCCGCAGAGGCCTGCATGACACTATTAACTAGTAGTAAAAAACATAGAACCAAAAACCATCCAACAATGCACCCCAGAAAGCCCTTGATAGAACCATTATTAAACCATGCAACACTGCAGCCCAGACAGCCCTGGGTGGAACCATTATTAAATCATGCACCACAGCAGTCCAGACAGCCCTGGGTGGAACCATTATTAAACCATGCACCACTGCAGCCCAGACAGCCCTGGATGGAACCATTATTAAACCATGCAAGACTGCAGCCCAGACAGCCCTGGATGGAACCATTATTAAACCATGCAAGACTGCAGCCCAGACAGCCCTGGATGGAACCATTAAACGTTAGACTGGACTTAAACAAATGGACTTAGATCTGTCAAAATAGCAACTGACATTTAAGACAATCTCAGCTTTCACACGGAGTAGTCACAAATCCCCCCCCCCAAAAAAAAATCAGATTCAAATACAAATACATTCAATTCTCATAGCAGGAAACTCCATTTATATTTTTTTCTTCCTATTTTAATTAAATAATGGCATATTTTGAAAAATAAAATTGCACCTTCCTTGCTTTCATTGATGCAAATTGGTTCATGATGTGATCAAAGTCAGTTTTTTGTTCAGTTTCTTCTCTTTCTACACTCAGCAGAGCAAGATCACAGAGTCTCAAATATGAAAGTATCAGTTTTAACTTGCTGAATTATGTTACGAGTCCAGAAGTCCCCAAAACCCAGTAGCAACAGACATTCACCAAGACAAATACTTTAACAAAAGTTGCTTTTAATTATCTTTAAACATGAAAACAGGATCAAAATTTAATTTATTACTATTAACTTAATCTAACTTAACCCCCTTTTAATGCTAAGTGCACATGTATGTAATGCATGAGTAAGTTTAGAAAAATCCTTTGATTCACAGTCCAATCTCACTTCTCATTTCTTCAAGTTCACTGGTTGCAGGCAATTCTTATACTGTGCACAGAATTTAACATTTATGAAGTTCACCAGGCTTTGGTGCTTGAAAGGTAAATGGTTACTGCTCAGAAAGTTTCTTGTCGGCTTTCAGAGAGATTTTTTGCTCGTAGACACCCACAATTGATTCCTTTTAGATCAGCCACTTCAGTATCTTGCCGAAGAAACTTGCCCCATCAGGGTGTTCCAGATGATAACCTCTTTCTTTCATGTTACCACAGAGTTCCTTTTTTTGTTTATCTTATTTCAAGTGAAACATTCTGCACCTAATCCTCTCCTCTTTTATCACAACCAGTCTTCAAAATGGGGTTTTCCACAAGCTTGCCAGCTTGTCATGTTCCAATCCCAGCTGCTGAACTGGAGAAATGTAGAACTGATTCTCTCTCTCTCTCACACACACACAAACACACCTTTTTTTCTCACTCTGCTTGCAAAACTACATGACTCTCTTTGAACAGCCAACTGCACTCAGACAGACAGTGGCTCTGAACCTAATCCTCCAAGTTATTCCATCTGTTGCTTTCCAAAACAACAATCAATTTGTGAAGTCTCTATAGGCACTCCCCAAAGATTTTGCAAAGGCACTTGGAGCCAGCCTGTCTGGCTTAAGCTAAGCTCCAGCATTTTAAATGAGGTTTGTTTTGAAGTGTTTATATGTGTCCTACACTTTAAAAAAAACCTGCCACAATTTATCTCCTTTAAAACATAATCTGTCGCTATGACCTTTCAGAGCTGGTGATGACAACTGCAATGGTCAGCATTATCTGAAAAGCAATGCGAATTGGGGAAGATGCTCTCATTTCCATACTGAAGAATAAATTTGAGAAGCTGTTCAG
The DNA here is from genome assembly GCF_036971445.1 of Narcine bancroftii. Lineage (NCBI taxonomy): Eukaryota > Metazoa > Chordata > Chondrichthyes > Torpediniformes > Narcinidae > Narcine > Narcine bancroftii. The sequence continues at coordinate 99,810,080 of NC_091475.1, read as the reverse complement.
GTCTTGATATTCTTATGTTGCCTTGCCTTAATAGAAACATTCTAAAATTTCTTCATGTAGTGCTGTCCATCAACATCTGTGCTATACAATTTGTTCAGATTTTTGCATTTTTTCTTTAGCTTGTTACTCTCTGCACCATAACACTGTCTCTCGACATCGATTTAACAACCACAGGAATGGCATTTATGATATTTTCTAAATGCTGAGTTGATTGAGAGAAAGAAAACAGAGCTTCAATGGCTGCATGTGTACCCATCAAGTTGATTGAGTGATGGTTATAATTCACAAAGCTGCCAGGTTGTTTTTCTCATTATTCTTTGGTGAAAACCACTTCTGTGTCCTGCTGTCACAGCAGTGTTGTCATAGCACTGTGACCGTCAATCTTGTAGCTCAATTGTGTCCTTCTTTAGCTGTTTCAAGATGGTTTCTACCAAGCTCTCAGCATCCTTCTGGCTTACTTGGCTTAAACCAAGGAAGGACTCTAACAGAGACTGTTTTCCTCTCAAAATCAACTTCAAGGTACCGCATTACTTCTGACATTTGCTCACAGTGTGCCTGATCAGGAATCACGTCAAACAGGAGATGATATTACTTGGTTGTATAAATGCTTCTCAGTAAACTGTGGCAAACAGTGGACACCATCATGTGGATGAATTCATTCTGGATACCCAATGAAAGATAAGACGTGGATCCAGGATGACTTTCCACATGAATGGGGTATTCTTTTATGACAAGGTCAAAGATGGCCTGTAGTTTCAGTAACCCAAGGAAAGTTCCCACATTGGAGTAATCATCTAGCTGAAGTAACTCTGTTTTCTGGCAAAGCCAGGTTTTGAATCGCAAGGAATTTTATGCAGTGAAGGACACTCACCAAGACTGCATGCCATTCTGCTTTTCCTTCTCACTTAGTGACTGCAGTTCCGTGTCAATGCCGTAGAATCCATCTAAATTTCTTTCCATTTCTTTCTATTATATAAAGCACTCCCAATGATTCCTGGCATTTTCATGACCACTAATCCTTTCAGGTCCTTTCCACTGGTTCAATCCACTTTCCTGCTCCAAAGAGGATTGATGGTCTGACTGGGAATAGAGAGGACAACAGAAACAAAATGCAGACCTTTCAGACCAGCCTTAAGCAAGTCACTTCCTCTCCATGACCATTTCCCATTTTCCTCTTAAACCACATTTTCTTTCATTGAGCCCTCACTGTTCTGGAAATACTTTGAACCCATCTCAATTATTTCTGTTCTCAACATATCAGGCAAAATTGTGTTTCTGGCATCTTTGTGGAACCCTAAAGTCCAATATCATACTGTTCAATCACTTCTGGTAAGACAGTTAGATGCTTTTTGATACCACCAGTCCACTAGGTTCAGTTTGGTAAGGTTCAATCTTGGCAATAAACTCCACATTATCACCATAATTTTTTCCTCCTATTAACTCATTATCATACTCAGATTTATCTTCTGACTTGAATTCTTCCTTGGAAGGATTTCCACTTGATTCTAACAAACTTGCAGCAGATTCAGGCAACTCCATGGATCATATCAAACTACTGCCTCTGGACATTTCAAAGAAGGACAGGAAGAACTTGTTTGACTTTTTGGTTTCCTCCGCCTCCAATGTTCATCACTTCCATCCTTGAGCTCCACTTTCCTTCTTCTTTGTGAGGAAACGTTTCATGGTTGGAGGGCCGGGAGTGCAGCGGTGCTAGGAATAAGATCAGCAAAGCAGTCAAGCTGGGCAGTGAAATGTCTGGCAGCGTGGACTCAATTTACAAAAGACAGGCATGGGAAAATGGTAATGCGCAGAGTTTATAACGAATGTGGGAAACCCTAGCGGCAACATAAAAGACATACACATTCAGTTTATAGCAAGTGCGTGGGAAAGTCGCACTGCACCAGCGACTGGTAATAAAAAAAACACGACTACAATGAATTTAATTATAGCACTCAAGGGAAAATCCAAGCTGGGTGCTGGGATTAGGTGCAGTGCTAAATTTTTAGGTGCCAGTGTGCCAGCCTGAGCCCACCAGAAATAGCAACATGGATGAAACAAATAGAGGATTATGACCATAGGGGTACTGCAGAGCTGTGCTGCCAGAGCTCACAGGAGAGATACTCACCTCTGGCACCTCATTCGTCCTGTCTGTTCCTGCCTCCATATGCACAGTGGCACTGGAAGAGCAGTTCCAGCTGGTGGGGACTTATGGGTAAGGAAGATGGCCATTTTGGACATTGATTCTGCATTGAGCCACTGGCACTATGATGTGCCTGAAGAGCGGCCCTGAAAGGCGGAAATGGCTCATGGAGGAGCTGGAGGCTGAAGCAGCCCAATGAGGTGCTGGAGAGTTGCTCTGGTGAGCTTCTCTGGCAGTACTGACTTCCAATTGGGATGGAAATGTAATACAGTAAAATAAATACTTGCACATATGCACACACACCAATTGTGTACCCAGTATGATACCCACCAATTCTACTCCCACACTCAGTCAGACACATATATACATGCTATCTTCTATACACTACAAGTTACTAGGAACTTACTAGGCCAAACTAGCACAACTTAGCACTCTCAAACACTCAAGTCTAAATTCTTTAATTAACAGTAGAGTATAGTGCACACCTTAGCCAACAGGCAACAACCTACAATACCAACAATTGGTCCAGAGGTTGTTCTCAGCCTGGAGTGATCCTACTGAAGCAGGGTTATCCATGCCCCAATAGCAAAGACATGATTCAACGAGCACAGTATGGTCCCAAGAGACCGAGTCCCAACAATGGTAAATGGCGCACACATGGTGGTTTTTATAGTGCTGGGAGCCTGGTGGGTCCAGCCCAATGTCTCTATGCCATTTTGTCTAAACACCAGCAGGTTGGCTGGAGGACCCCAGGCTCCCAATTTACAGGGGCCAATTAATGGCTCACTGCCATCAAGGTCAATCCATTTACAAAGGTCAATGGGTTTTATGGCACAAGGCTAAGTACACAATGGGATTTAAATTGGCCAAATGTAAAGTGTGCACTTAATGGGTGTGGTGAAAACTTGATTGATAATGCTGCTGGGTAGTGCTGTGATTATGACGATTGAGTGTTGTGCTGCTGCCTTCATTTTGAATGGCCCGGCCACCCTGAAGGGCTGCGGCCAGTGACCCCAATAAGCAACCTGATGAAATACTGGCCCGGCACCCGGAGATGCATTTGGGGGTGTTCAAGATTGGGCTAGCCCAACTCCGATAGGCAGTTAAGGTGAGGACAGTGGTGCCCTCCCCCCAATATTTGTGCTCCTATTCTCTGCCCCATCTGCCATCTTAGATATGCCTTTGCAAAAAAAAATGCTACCTTGGTTTAACAAACTAGACCAGCAGCAATAGAAATTCACCAAGACAATGGTATCTTCAAAGCAATAGTTTTTATTAATAACTATTAATATAACAATTCTTACTTAACTCTAACTTAACCTGTTTGTGTGTGTTGATTTTAAAATTTTGTCTCAGAAAGCTTTTATGTTGAAACTCAATATGTTTAATGCTCTTAAACTCACTAATTCTTGTAGGTTTGTTTTTAGAGAATTGTTTCTTCATACAAATGATTTCCCTGTCTTGCATAGAGGTTTCAGAACTTGTGTTTTCTTCCACAATGATTTCACAAACCCCAGAAACGGTAACATGAAATTGACATGTAAAAATGGACATGATGAAACTTCCCTCTTTTTGAAGAAACAACTGACGTGGCTCTTCCTTGCCTCTGCTTTGTGTATCTCCCATGGTAAAGAGAATATAATAAGAACAGTTCCTGTCACTGGAGGCTACTGCATTTTTGACTTCAGATGTTTCTTGGTGCAATATTAAAGATGTATCTTCTGGAATGTCAAAATCACATGTCATGACATCATTGCTGTCTTTGAAGTTTCTTCAAACCTCTTTGAGATTATAATTAAAAACCAAATAACTCCTCTCTGTCTACTGGCTATTGAATCAAAAGACCTCTTTGTATACACAGGTGCTTCCCCATAGCATACACTATCGTTCCAGCAATTGAATGAACTTTTCAATTCTAATTTTTATTGCTTGGTCTTTCAGCTGATTCAACTCTGAAATGGCTTCTCTCTTTGTGTAATTGTATATGTCTGTAAGTGTGTCCAAGTCCATCCCATAAAATAACTTTTTAAAAAAATATAATTTTAAGCAAAGATTAATAATAACAATTCCATCACACCTGGAAAAAGGCCAGTCACAGGAAACAGGGCTGATAAAACATAGTCACAAGTGGGGTGGTTCAAGCACAGTCTAGAATAGGGCAGAACATCCATAGTCCAGGAATGGGGTGGATGAAATATAATCCAGGGTGGACTCTTTAAACACAGTCCAGGAAATGGGGTTGATCAAAGGTAGTCCATGAAAGGAGCAGATCAAGTACTGGCCAGGAGTGGAGGAGGTCAAGTACAGACCAGCATGGCATGGGGCATGTACAGACCAGAGTGAGGTAGGTCAAGTACAAACCAGCATGGGATAGGCAAGTACAGACCAGAATGGAGCAGATCAAGTACAGACCAATTCAGCCGGTTTTGGCAGAGTCCATATGTGATTTATTTTGCTTTCATCCAGCATCTCCACGCACATTTTCAGAAGTCACAACACATTTGTCTGATGCGAGAATGCTGGCTTCTTTGCAAGTCTTTCCACAAGGGATCCGTAGGCTCGTCTGCGGTATCTTTACTCATGCTTGTCTGCCAGTAACTTACAAAATTTATCACAGACCTGAACTGAATATGGAATATTTCTGGGTTCTGGGGCTTGGGAGCACGTCACATGGTGCAATTACCCACTGAGAATTTTGGAAAATGCTTTCAATTCTCTTTTCTAATCTTTCTGCCATCCCATTCTGATACCTGTCACTATTAAATGACACGGAGATTTGTCTTCTGGTATACTATCATTGAAACAAACGTAAGAGTATTACTCGGCAATTGCAATTGAATATACACTTTGCTACTGCCTTAAAATTACAGTTAAGTTGTTATTTAGAAACTAGAATTCAGTTCTTTCAAATCAATTTTTTCCATTTAGTCATAAATTTTATTAATAAATAATTGCATGTAGCTAAAGTTCTGCACAACTGAACAGCACTAGGGTTTTGAAGTATTCACAACTAACACACCAAGTATGGATAGAGATTGAACAAATTTGATGAAATATGTGTAGTGTGGGATAAGGAATCAAACTGTAATTCATTTTATAGCTTGACAATAAAAATAAACTTTTTCCCATCTTGCAAACCCTGTGTTATCCTAAGAATATGTTCAGCCTATTTATGTGAATCTAAAGGTTATATTTTGGTCTTGTTTCTATGGTTACCATTACTGATGCAGGGCCTTACTAAATAGGGGATGTCACTGTAAAATGCTATATGAGGTGACCGAGTGCGTCATCTAAGTAAGCATCACAATTGAAGGGAATAAATGGATTAAGGTCACTTCAGCAGCAAATGCTGAGGAAGTTACAATGTAAAATTATTACTTTTATATGAAACTCAAGAGTCAGAAAATGTCAGATTTATAAACTATTCTGAATGGTATGTTTGTAAGTGTATATCTTGTTATATTAATCGATTGGTTTTAATTTGTAGAAAATTATGGAGCTTTTGTTTGGTAACCTTTGTAAATGTTTGGAATAGAATACACTTAAGTTTTAAGTGCTGGGAAGCCTCCCTTAAGTTTAAGGTTTTGGATTCTGCTTCTCTAGAAAAACCTGCTTGTAAAAGTCGAATTGTAGCGGCAGCTACACTGCTAACTGAAGTAACACACAACCAGACGGGATGAGCTCAGTGAGCAGAACTGATTTATTGCAGGCTGCCTGGCTGGCCTTATACTCGCAGCCTGGACCTGGCTGAGAAACACGCTGGGAGCCCTGACATCACCAGGGTGTCACAAGGGTCCCCAAGCGTGGGCTCCTGAGCCCGGTGCTGAGGTTGAAGGGGAAACCCCCGACAGCGCCCTTTTGGCCGGCTGCCCCGCTGCGTGTGTTACAAGCAGGCCCGGTTCACCTGCCTAATGGCGTGCTGCCACACAGCCTCCCCCAGAACCGGCACCGATGTCCTTTTTAGTCGGGAGGCCTTGCTTCTTGGGCTGGGCTATAACTATTGGTTCGGTGGGGTCGAGGTGTGCTGGCTTCAGCCTGTCCACCATAAACAGTTCCCTCCTACCACCGATGTTCAGCGAGAAAGTGGACCCTGAACGCTGGATGACTTTGTATGGCCCTTCATAAGGCCTCTGCAGAGGTGCCATGGATGGGCCTCGCCGAATAAAAACGTACTCCTCGGAGTGCAGCTCGCTGGGGCTGTAAGAGGCCCATGTGCCATGTCTGGGTGGCAGTGGGGGTGCAGAGGAGCCCAGCTGGGCTCGGAGGTGGGGAAGTATTCATGCAATGACCGCTGGGGGTTGTGAAGTGCATTGACGAACTCATCGGATAGCGCTAGCGGTGTGCCGTAGACCAGCTAGGCTGATGATGCCTGTAAATCTTCTTTGAGCATAGAAGGGATGCCCAGGAGCACCCAAGGCAGTTCGTCCACCCAGTCGGGACCAGCGAGGTGGGCCATAAGTGCCGACTTAAGTTGGCGATGTAGTCGCTCGACCAGCCCATTGGCCTGTGGGTGATAGACCGTGGTGTGGTGTAGCTTGATCCCCAGCCTGTTAGTGAGCTGTGCTCAGAGTGCAGAGGTGAACTGGGTGCCCCGATTGCTGGTGAGGTGATTCGGGACACCGAACTTGGCGACCCAACCATGCTACAGCGCTTGGGAGCAGGAGTCCGTGGAGGCGTCTGGCATCAGGATCACCTTGGGCCAACGGGTGGTGCAGTCCACCACTGTGAAAAGATAACAGTTATCCCGGGAAACGGGTAAGGGCCCGATGATGTCAACGTAAATGTGGCTGAACTCCTGTACGGGCGCTCTGGTGTGCCTGTGCACTTTGGAAAGCTAGCAATGGGTGCAGGTTCTGGCCCAGCCCACGATCTTCTGCAACCCATGCCAGATAAAAGACTCTGCCACCATACAGACCATGGACCTGATGGAACGGTGTGAAAGGTCATGGATATGGTGGAAGACTTGCCCACGCCACTGCTGGGGAACCACTGGTCACAGGGTGCCCATGGAGACATCACCACTAGAAGCCAGGAGGTCCTGGAACCGCAGGCCCATGATGGTAGTCCTGAAGGCTTGCGTCTCCTTGTCAGACTTCTGGTCCTGGGCGAGCTGATCGAAGTCGAAGCCGGGTGTCAGCGCGCAGATGGCCGGTCATGAGAGTGCATCTGCGACCACGTTATCCTTCCCCGCCTTGTGCCAAATGTCGGTGGTAAAATTCGATACAAAGGAGAGGTGACGTTGCTGGCGGGCCAAGCAGGGATCCTTTGACATGGCGAGCACTTGAGTGAGGGGTTTGTGGTTGGTAAAGATGGTAAAAGTCCTTCCCTCCAAGAAATAGTGGAAATGTCGCACTGCCAGGTACATGCCCAGTAACTTATGGTTGAAGGCGCTATACTTATGCTCTGGTGGGCGAAGAAGCTGGCTGAAGAACATCAGTGGCTTCCACTGTCCATTCACTTTCTACTTCAGGTCGGCACCAATGGTTGTGCGCAGCGCTTGGGATGAAACGGTTAGAGAAGTTGACCATACCCACGAACTCCTGCAGCCCCTTGAGGTTGTCCAGGTGTGGGAGCTCCTTGATTGCGGCAACCATCGTAGCGGCGGGCATGGCTCCTTTGGCCATGATGGTATGGACCAGGAACTGCATGGACTCTTTCCCGAGCTGGCACTTGGCTAGGTTGATCGTGAGGCCGAAGTCGGCTAGTCAGGAGAAGAGGGTGCGCAGGTGGCTCTTGTGTTGTGCCCGATCCCTGCTGGCAACAAAGATGTCATCCAAGTAAATGAAGACAAAATCCAAGTCCCTGCCAACTGAGTCCATAAGGTGCTGGAAGGTCTGGGGGGTGTTCTTGAGCCCAAACGGCATGCGAAGGAATTCGAACAAGCTGAAGGGGGTGATGATGGCTGTCTTGGGTATGTCCTCGGGGTGCACCGGGATTTGGTGATACCCGTGCACCAGGTCGACCTTGGAGAATACCCTCACGCCATTGGCCGTAAAGTCCTGGATGTGAGGGATTGGGTAACGGTCAGGAACTGTCGCCTCATTGAGCTGCCAGTAGTCTCCGCAGGGGCGCCACCTGCCAGAGGCTTTTGAGACCAGGTGGAGCATTGAGGCCCAAGGGCTGTTGAAGTGCCGAATGACCCCCAGCTCCAACAGATGCAAAAACTCTTCCTTCGCCGCCTGGAGCTTATCTGGCGGGAGCCGGCTTGCCTTGGCATGGAACGGTGGGCCTTGAATGGGGATGTGATGGAACACCCCATGGTACGGTGAGGCAGCAGAGAACTGTGGCTTGAGGAGGGCCAGAAACTCATCCAGGATACGCTGGAACTTGTCCTTGGGCATGCTGATCGTAGCTATATGTGTCAGCTCTGTGTGGGAGGCATTGAGGCAAATGGCCTGGAAGGTATTGGCATCTACCAGGCGCCTACCTTAAATGTCAACCAGGAGGAAGTCAGCACCCAGGATGGCGGTCAGAAGGGACAAGATGGTGAACCTCCACGAGAACTTTTGCCGGCTGATCTGGAAGTGGACGGTCTTGTCTCCATATGTCCGCATCTCCGTTGCATTGGTCACACGGAGTGGAGGTCCTCAAGGCCGGTTCCTGGACTCAATGGCCGTGGTCGGAATGACGCTGATCTGGGCCCCAGTGTCGACGAGGAAACGTTGGCCGCTGATTGAGTCTCACTGGTAGAAAAGGCTGTGTCCCTGGCCAGCCGCCGCAGTCATTAATAGTGGCCAGCCTGCTCATTTCTCTGGAACAAGCAGGGCTGACAACACTTCTGAGCCTTGGCTCCCCAACGCTGGTGGTAGAAGCAGAGGCCCGTAGCAAATGCCTTGCCTCTGGTTATGCTCTTTGTGGCCCCTGTAGGGACCGGGTGTTCTACTGCAGCGCTAGAGGAAGGCTTGGAGTGGTCATGCCCATAACTCATGACCTGCTGGACTGCTGAGCCCTCCAGGAATCACTCAAGCCATAGCTCTTCAGCCTTCAGAGCAACCTCCCTCAGGTCAGCAAAGCTTTCTTTGGCCAGTAGCGACCAGATGTCCTCGGGCAGATGGTTGAGAAAGATGCGCTCAAAAAGTGGGCAGTTGGAGTGATCGCCCATGAGTGCGACATCTCGTCCATTAGCTCAATCGGGGACCTGTCCCCCAAGGCGTCTAGATGCAGCATCCAAGTGGCACGCTGGCGCCTGGATAGTCTGAGGGAGCCGGTGAGCACCCGTTTAATGGTCCTGTATTTATCTTCTGCGGTTGGGTGTTGAACAAGGTGCAGCACACATTTGGCGGTGGCCTAGTCCAGGGCAGCAACCACATGGTAGAACCTGGTCGTGTCTGATGAAATCTGGCAGAGGTGAAACTGAGCCTCTGCGTGACTGAACCAGATCTCAGGCTCCTGCACCCAGAAGTCAGGGAGCTTGACGGCTATAGCACTGATCGAAGGGTCGCTCATGTTGGGTTCAAAAACATTTGAACCTGTCGTGGTCACCAATTGTAGCGGCAGCTACACTGCTAGCTGAAATAACACACAACCAGATGGGTTGAGCTCAGTGAGCAGAACTGATTTATTGTAGGCTGCCTAGCTGGCCTTGTACTCCCAGCCCGGTCCTGACTGAGAACCGTGCTGGGTGCGCTGACATCACTAGGGCGTCACATGGGTCCCCAAGTGCAGGCTTCTGAGCCCGGTGCCGAGGTCAAAAGGGAAACCCCCGATGGCGCCATTTTGGCCGGCTGCCCTGCTGCGTGTGTTACAAGTGGGGCCGGTTCGCCTATCTAACAACGTGCCGCCACAGAATAATGTTTTTGTCCATCACTGTAGCTGTGATTACATTATACTGTGTTTCCATGCAGGTGAGAGGGTTAAAGGTCCCATTAACTCTATTAAACTACATGCAGTCATCATTCATGTACTGTACTTCATTGCTCCAAATGGAAGTCATGCAGGGCAGATTGGAAGAAAGTTTGATCTTGACAGGTATTTCTGTGTATTCGAATATGACATAGGCTTTCTTCTCAGAATAGGATCTCCGTGCTAATACCATTTCTATTAATGATACACCACATTTGTTTCTTTAATTGGGCAAGTTTGATTGTTAAAATAGAAAGCAATCTCCTGAGCACTGGCTTTTTAACGATGTCATATCTCCCAACATGTGAGTGAAATGGTTCTTGTTACTACTTTCACCCAGATGATTGGTCTGAAAGTACAACGGGAAATCTTCTGCTCATCCTGGTAAAATTGTCACCAGAGTAACTGTTGTCCATCCCCACCACAACCACCCACATGGAAACAATCTATTTTATTCTTTACTTTAGTATTTTTTTATTTAATTTAAGTACATTTTACAGTTATTGCTCCAGATCAGAACTAATTTTCTGGACGTTTTGAAGAGGAATGTTCTCTGTTTGATGTTTCATACAGAAAAAAGCTCGAGCACGTGAGATGAAACAGCTAGTCTTTATTTATGCTTATCAATGTAGTGATTTTAATTTTTTTTCATAACTTTTTTTGTCTGCGGTACTTACTGCAATTTTGGAATCAAATTTATTTGTCATTATTTGGACCATTCACATTGCAGCTTACAATTTACAAAATATTGCAACTAACAAGCCACTGTTTCAATGCCACTGTCCCTTTAATAGGGTAAATATGCAAATATGATCAATTTGACTCAAGTTGTATATTCCATCTTCCAGTTATTAATTTAAATTAGAAATGGTTGGCATACCAATTCTGCTGTTCTAGTATTACTCCTTTTTCAGTTGCTGCTGGCTCTCGTCTTTCAATAATTTCTTAGTCATGTCCACATTTTACTCCAGATTCCAATAGCTTTGAGCTGAACTGGTAACCTTTCATGCAGAACTTTAATCAAATGTCTTTAATATTTTTGTGTTAACCAGACTCCATATCTGTTGCTCCTCAAGAAACTAATTATGTGATTCTGGTAAGATTTTTCTAATCTTGTGATATTTTTTCCAAATAACTAGGTCTCTAAGTAGCTTGTTAATTGAAGTAGGTCAAGCAATCTCATGTCCCTGTGTCTATTTTGCCATATATGGCATTAATCCAGTTCTCATCTACTGTCATCTCGCAGATAATGACTGACGCTGCTTCACGAATCTCTTCCTGCCACTTTGCACACTGGAAGGAATATCATCCAAATCTGGGTATTTAATGTTTAAGCTTTCATCTCAGTCAATTTTGCCATGGATTGATCCTGTTATTTTAGTAAGCAATCACTCATTATCTGCTATTTCACGGACATTCAGTATTCAGATTCTTTCTTTCCTTTGCTCCAACCGACCTATTGGTATTTTGTTGTTGTTGCCTCTACATCAGCCTTATTAACCTGGATTGGTTCCTCCCCCTCAGATTGGCTGCTTTTCCAACAAATTTTCACCTGTTCCAATATTACTTTTGGTGAATTATTTCCCAATTCTCCTAAAAAAAATTGCAGCCTTTGGATTTCCATTGCTTATTTAAAGCAATTCTTATTCAGCATTAACTTGGTCACTTAAGTGTTTTAGGGTTTTTCTTTGCATTTAACAGTGCTGAGACAGCAATCTTGGCTCAAGGCTAGCATATACACCTCCAAATTAGAAGGTTTTAGGTTCCACCTTCACTCCCAAGGAAAGGAATTTCTCTTAATAAGCCAATTTCTTAATAATTTCCAAGGAATATTAAGAGAGTGTTGTGCTGCTAAAGACATTGTCTTTTTGATGACATCATAATGGCCTCTCAGCAAAATGGAAGTCACAGCACTGATCTAAAGTGAGCAGGGTAGACTTCAAATGCACTGGAATAAACCAATCTTAATATTAATTACTGGTGTAATAAGAGGGAATTTTGGAAGTAATCTGTGAACATTTAGATCCTGGTAAACTATTTTTGTGTTATTTATGGTGACTAAGCATTAGTGAAGAAATCAATAAAATGTTTAGCTTTCTGCAAGTATCCCACAGGAATTTTTTTTTTAATCCCAATTGATAGATGCAAATTCAATTTAATATTTCATCTGAAAGATGGGGCTAACACTCCTTGTAAACTGCACTTGGTGGTTCTGCATTCAGTAATTCAGATTGCATTTGCAGCATAATGTTTTTTTTGGCTCTGATTTTCTATTTTGGAACCAAACACAAGCCACAACCCATGGAAATATTTTCAGTCAGTTAGGTGAAGCATTCAAACCCAGCAGATGCTTCACGAAAAATGAGTATAAAAGACAAGATAAAAAACCAGCATATCATAGATTCTAGAAATCATCATGTGTGGAAACAATTGATACTTGCCCCAGTTAGTGGGTAGATTTTAGAAGTAGGTCATCTGTATTTGGCAGCACCTTAACATAATACAAAGAATTCCTGTCATTAAAAAAAACCTTCAACTTTATTTCCAGTTCATCAGAAGTCATAATGATGCAGGCACCAAAAAAAGATGGAAATCATAAATTCATGACCAACAAAACTAAGTGAAGTAATTGCAAGTACATGGATTCCTGTTATGAATAGTAATAATTACACTGACATAATCAGCAGTCCATGACCAGGAGACATCCTTTGAGATAACTTCTGTTGTATTATTTTGTCCATTGTCTTGGAAGAATTGTATATCATTTTCAACAAAGAAAAGCACAGACACTAATAACAGCTGGAGGAAGATGCAGTGCACTGAACTGGAGCAATGGAATAATGGTTAATGTGTTTAACTTCTCAGCTCCTGGTCTGGACCTCTTCACTAGCAGAGGCTCAGAACAGCAAGAAAATAGTGACTGTTCATACACTGACTCACTGAGTAACATGAGCAACTCTCAGGGACCAAACACCTACTTGTAGTAGAGTAATTAATACGTGGTTAAGGCTGATAATAAAAGAAAGGAGAAAATAAGTTTGAATGCAATGGATTAAACAAAACTGGTATATACCAACACCATGACGACAGTGTTTCTAGTTTTATCATTAAAGGTACAATGTTGTCCAACTGGAAACCAAGGCCGCAATGTGAAGTCTAATCTCTACTGATGGCCAGGGTTGAAGAGTTCAAGCTAGCTGATCCATAATGACAGAAGAAATACAGATTTAACCTCCACAATGTCATCAGAGATGACAGGAGGCAGCACCGATCCAGACTTGAGCCCTGGAGGAATCTGACTGGTGGCAGATGTTTGATGGCAGGGCATTCATGCAAAACTGGGCAGAAGATGCAAGCAACAGAACATCCTTCCCCGGTGAGATCAATGCATTTCTATGCCTGCTGGAAGCCAGTAAGTCAGTGGCACACACCCTTCTAACCTTAGGCATACCTGCTCCCATACTCACTGCTGCAGATTGTGGGAAACAACAGGCCCAGAGAGAGTCCCTGGATGTGTTTTGTGAACCTGCACAAACCAGCTGGCATGAGTATTCACAGACATTGTCAACCCCTCCCTGTTTCAGGCTGAAGTACTTTCCTGCTTCAAGAAGGAAACTATTATTTCTTAAATTGTATGTTATTTTTTCACAGAATTCAAACAAATTTGGGAACCGTACATGGAACACAACAGAGAAGTCCTACCCCGGACCTCCACCGCCTAAAATGACAGAAGGAGAAGAAGACGAAATGAACTGACCCAGTATGTAAAAGTAGAATACACAAATTTCTTGTTTATTTTTATTGTGTGATGACATTGTTTAATGGGTTTAATGTATCATATATGTTGAATGTTGAGTGAGTGGGGAGGGGGGGTTGAAGGAGGGAGGGAAGGGAGGGGGGAAAAAGGGGGAAAAATGACACTGTATATTCAAGAGGGAAATGTTTGTGTGTATTTTGGTCAGTATGGTTCATAGTGTGAAAAATTTTTAAAAAAAGGAGACTATTATCCCAGAGCCAAAGAAAAATGTGTCTAAAAAGACAATCAGCCAGTGGCTATGACAACCTTTCTTTAAAAGTTTGGCCACAGCTCACATTAATTCCAGCCTCCAGCCACACTTGACCCGTTCCAATTTGCCAAACATGACAACAAATGCATGGCAAATGATATCCCCTTGTTCATACACTGAGTCTGGATCATCTGGGCGACAAGGACACCAATGTCAGATTGCTATTCATTGACTGTAGCTCCATCTTCACACAATGATGCTGTCTTGGGTAAACTTATACCTCTCATTTTGTTCGTTTTAGATTGGTCACAGTGTTTGAGCTACCAAAAGAAAATAGACACACACACCGAGAGCAGTTCAGTTTATACAAATGTTTATTACAAATTCAAAAGCTGATTTCAAACTACAATATGCAAGCCCTTCCCAACTATACTTATCAACGCCTGGACTGGTCCCAACTGCAGAAGCGAGGCAACGACTGCACACTTGTAGTAGGTTGTCAGGGAGCCAGTAGCAGCTTCTCCACCTCCCCCGACCGGGACGTTGGCTGGACTCTAGAAGTTCTTCTTCTTGCTGAGAGATGTTGCCACCTCTCGGAAAGTCTCAAACTTCAGCAGCAGGACCATGGCTTATATTACCCAAAAACTGCTTCCCCAAGCACCTATTGCCGGCACAGCAAGAAAGATAAGCGAGCAAGCTAGCATGCTAGGCTTCTATCGAATAACATAATTTTCAGCTTATAACTTTGAATACAATGGTTTATTTTGCATCAAGGCTAGGCCTCTGGCAGTCTGTGACCAAAACAAGCAGGAAGATTAAGTGTTCTTGGTACACAGATGTCCTTTCATCAGATTACAGCATCTCTGGCCCCTCGGAGGAATTTAGCTTGTGTCTGCTGATTCCAAAAAAACAAGCAGGTTCTCAGCCTTGTGGAAGCAAAGGCTGAAAGAGTAAGAAACACGGTCAGAATCTTCCATTACATTTGCCAAATAAATACATCCTCTAACTCATTGACCTTGATCCACTTTGCAAATTGATCCACGATCTCATGCCCTGCAGATCTCATTCAATGGGAACTGATGACAGCACCTCCTCCGTGATCATTCTCAGCACTAGGGCCATATCAGGCAGTTTGCACAGTCCCTTACAATACTCCCTGTACACCCATAACTATGTGGCCAAACATTGCTCCATCTCCATCTATAAATTCACGAATGATTCCACCATCATTAGGCAGGATCTCAAACAATGATGAATGAGAATATAGATGGGAGATAGAGGTTCAAGTGTCAGTCTCAAGACAACAATTTGGAGGAACTCACTCCATTATCCTGCTCAGTGACACTGAGGTGAAGAAAGTAGACAGCTTTAAGTTAATAGGACTAAACATCTGTGATTTGTCCTGGTCTAGCTGCAATTATCAAGAAAGTGTACTTGTGTTTCTGTTTCCTCAGATGCCTGAGTAAATTTGGGATATTATCTGCATCCCTCAACAACTTCTACTGATGAATCATTGAAGGTATCCAATCAGGGTGCATTGCTGTGTGATAGTGGAATTGCTCTGCCCAAGATTGCAAGCAGTAGCTGAGTTCTGAGTGTTGTTTAGAGCAGTGGTTCTCAATATTGTTCTTTCCACTCACATTCCACTTTAATTAATTCCTATGCCATTAATCCCTCTGTGATTAGTAAGGGATTGCTTAAGGTGGTATGTGAATGGGAAGGGAAGGTTGAAAATCATTGATCTAGACCCAATTGTTATTGAAATATTTTGCTTGAGAAAAATTGTCATTGGCCCATTTCCTCTGGAGTTATGAAACCGTGCACATAACGAGTCAATTAGGTACGATTAAAACAGTGGTTTTCAAACTTTTTCTTTCCCCCACATACCATCTTAAGCAATCCCTTCCTAATCACTGAGCACCTATGGCATAGGGAACACTTGAAATGGTATGTGAGTGGAAATAAAAAGGTTGAGAACCACTGGTTTAGAGCATCTCAAAAGCCTCCTCCCCTCCATCAACTCCAACCTCACTGCCTTGATAGAGCAGATAACATACTAAAAGACAAATTCTATCCGAGCTGTCTCTCTTTTCCATCCTCCCATCAGGAAAGAGATTATTCATCGTGAAATCGCATTCCAGCAGGTTCATGGTCCATTTCTCTCCCACTGTTATTGAACATCTGAATGAACCTCACACTCTTAAAATTGTGTTTCCGTTGCTCTTTACCAACTGATATCTTTTTTTGCACTGTTTACTCCATTTTACTTGCTGTTTTATGTATGAAATGTCATGCTGGACTTTTCACAATATAAGTTTTCCCACTCCACCTTGGTACATGTGACAATAAAGTTAAACGAACAATGTTCTTTCTGCAGTAAGTTTGTGTTACAATTCTGTCTGATTACTCACCCATTTCTGCATTTGGGTTCATGAACTGGATACTG
This sequence comes from Narcine bancroftii, assembly GCF_036971445.1. NCBI lineage: Eukaryota > Metazoa > Chordata > Chondrichthyes > Torpediniformes > Narcinidae > Narcine > Narcine bancroftii. Next base: position 99,793,645 of record NC_091475.1, on the reverse strand, counting down.
AATGCCAAATTATTTTCAGTATTACAGGTCTTGAGAATCTTAATCTTTGGGCATGGTCATCAGAATTGAAAGTTCAGGCTACTTTTCCCCCCTTTTCTCTTTCCTTTTTCTACCACAAGCTCCATTCTCTGCTTGGTCAATTGCTTTGTTTCAATGATCTCAGTTTCAGTAACAGACTGAAGCTTATCTGCCTCAGACCCATTTTATTCCCCCTCACATTAAGGAAGCCTAATATTGTGGGTGCGAGGAGAACAGCAATAGACAGGGAAACATTAAGTTTATCAAACAAACTTGCCAAGATTCAAGATAAAATTGAATAGAAGGACCATGCAGAGACACAATTACCTCAGTGTGACTGTATTTAGACTTATGAAGCCTGAAATTGCATTAGTATTTGAAGTACATTTACCCTTGAGTTTTTTTTTCATTTGAATTCAGGAATTTCAACAAACAAGAATCAAAGCATAATAGTGTGGTTTAAACCTTGAGATGCTCTGGTTTCATAATTCACTTGGTTATTTGGTTAGGATTTTACTGCTGATGATTCTTTCATACCTGAATCTCTTGACCTTATGTTCTGTTTAGTTTTACTTGATATATATTTGAGCTTTGGCTTTGACTGATTTTTAATGGAATCGTAAAATCTTTTAATAGAGTCTACCAATCCAGCTCTTTGAAATAACTTTCCATATCTATTTCTTCCCTCCCCCATCCCCACCTCCAATCAATACACCCCCAATATCCTACAAATGTAATCTTTTCAAATCTGTATTCAGTTTCTTTCTGGAAAGTTTGATTATATCAATTTATATCCCTTCTGAGGCAGAGTGTTATAGCATAAGGGTATTTCAGTAACCTGCTGAGTTTCTCCAGCACATTTGTGTATTGCACTTGACTGCAGCATTTGCAGATTTTCTTGTTTAAACCAGTGGCTGTTCCAATCAAGTTTCAGGTCAGTAGTGATTCTGATAATGGGGGACTCAACAATGATTCCACAATGAGGGGAGATTCTCTTTTGTTTGGAGATACTTCCAACGGATTGCCTTTATTTTCTGAGATGGGGGAAAAAAAAGACCAGTCCCAAAATGGCCAATAGCAGCTGTTGATCAGTCCCCATATCAATAGCTGATTATTATACTTTCCTTCACTATAATTTGTGAATAAAATAATTAAAGGTCATTCTCCAATGAGGTAAGCATCCTTTCTGTGGTTTTCCATTATCATTTCTCTCCTATTGTTGAGACACAGTATGACAATGGCTTTGAGGGTACCCTCAGCTGAAGATGAGACTTCATCACCCTGAGAGTAGTAGGATGGTTATTGCCACAATTTGACATCAGATAGATTGATAAGGAAGGAGTCAGGTAAGTTTTTCTCTCCTGTTAATTCATTCATTTACTACAGATCCAATGCGACAACCATGTCCAGTTTGGTTATTGCTGGTGTTACTGAGCTGGCCTTGGTGAAGGACAAAGAACAGCCAGAGTTCATACTATACTCTCATTACCCTGGCTGTTCTTGTTACCAAAGATTGTTCAATGTGAAGGAGCACTGATTAAGAATTGGAAGACAGATGCTAGGCAGTAACCAGTAGCCAGCAGGATATTATTTTTTCCATAGTTACATTCTCCAAAAAACACTTACCAATTCGAACAGAGAATGGGCAATTGGACTGGGTATGAAGAGTCATCTGTGAGTTTTGGAGCTGTTTCGTGAAATGTCCCAGTGTCCGTAGAAATGTTCTTTAATTGGCATCTGAAAGAAAATTGCAGTCTATTGTGCTCTTTACTTTCATGTGATTGTTCAATAACAACCATTTTCTGGACAAGGGACTTCCAATTTATGTAGCAAGAGTTTGGAACATGGATTGCAGAATAACTGCTTTCATAATATCCACCTAATGGAGGGAATATGTCAGACACATTAACATAGATTGCATCCTGACATCCCCATCCAATTTTGTAAATGACAAAATTACATTCAAAAGTGATCCTGCAGAGTTGAATAGCACAACACAAGCCTTGATTTTCTCAGGGCAGACTGACAATTCATTAACTTAAAGTTCTGCAGCTGCAGTGGTGAGATTTTAACCCAGGTCTCTTCATTTTAAGTTCATGTCTTCAGTTTGCTGGTACAGATATTTTACCACTTTTTACAATTGTGCAGAAAATAAGATTTGTTGGCTTTGTTAATTGAAATTACTGAAACAATTCCAACTTCCATATGACATCAGAACATTAAATCATCAATTATGTTTCCAGTTAGGTCTCTAATTATAAGGTTGCATTCACTCAACAATGATCGAAGGCCATTGTTAATGTGGAGGGTGATTATTGCCAACATGACCTCCAACACCAGACTCGAGCTTTAAAATATTGAATTTTGAAACGGTTAAAGTAAATTTTTGTTAGTCATTTTTGTGCCTTTGGAATGTTTATTGCATTCAAATTAGTTTAAATTTTATATTTTATCAACACTTCATTGAGCAATAATTGATTGACAACTTAATCTAACAATATTTCAGAAGAGAACAGTTGAAGCCATTGCATGAATAAGGAGTTGGGAAATTAGTGTGAAAAGTACTGAATGTGATTGACACAAAAAAATTAACAAATCAAGAAAGGGGAGTTTATACCCAAAGAAATCCTGCATTGAAGTGGAGACACATAGGAGACTGCAGCTGCTTGAACCTGAAGTTAAACACACTCTTCTGGAGGACATTGATACTATACCTTGTCTCCTGAGAAGGAAACAGAGGTCAGTATATAACATGTCTCCTAAAAAGTGAGGGTGAACACTATAGATAGCTGTGATGCTTCTCTATCCAAGGAGCTGAACAACTTATATACCCACTTTTGAGAAGAAGAACCAAACAGTGCCTACTAGAAGCCCTGTGATATCTGTCTCTGATGACAACGTCAGAATATCATTCAAGAGGGTGAACCCTCGCAAGACATCAGACCCTGACAGTGTACCTAGCAGGGTACTGAAAACCGCACCAACCAACTAGCCGAAGTGTTCACTACATTTTCAACCTCTCATTGCAGATACTGCCCAGTAGCACTAACTTCTACTGTGATGAAATGCTTTGAGAGGCTGGTCATGGCCAGAATTAACATGAACCTAAGCAAAGATCTGGACCCACTGCAATTCGCCTATCATCACAATCGCTCCACAGCAGATGCAATATCACTGGCTCTCTGCTCAGCTCTGGATCACCTTGAAAACAGAAATTCATATATATAGCTGCTCTTCATCGACTACAGCTCAGCCTTCAACACCATTATTCCCTCAGTACTGGCAAGAAGGTGCAAAGTCTAACCCTCTGTACGCCCCCCCCCCCCCCACCCACTCTCTGCATCTGGATCCTTAACTTTCTCATCAGAAGACCACAGTCCGTATGAATTGGAAACAATGTCTCCTCCTCATTGATGATAAACACAGGCACACCTAAAGGCTGAGTGGTTGTACATTCTTGACTGTGTGGCGAGGCAAAATTCCAATGCCATCGACAAGTTTGCTGATGACATCACAGTTGTCAACAGAATCACAAATGGCAATGAGGCAGCGTACTGGAGATAGATCAGCTTGTTCAATGGTGTAACGACAATAACGTTGTAGTCAATGTCAGCAAGACCAAGGATATGATTGTGGACTTCAGGAGGAAGTCAGGGGAACATGACCCAGACCTCATTGAGGGCTCAGTCATAGAAAAGGTTGAGAATTTCAAATTCCTGTGTGTCAACATCTCTGAGGATCTGTCCTGGAGCCTCCACATTGATGCAATCACAAAGAAGGCTCAGCAGCAGCTATACTTCTTGAGGTGCCTGAGGAGATTCAGTATATCACCGAAGACTCTTGTAACCATGTATTGTGGAGAGCATTTTGGCTGGTTGCATCACTGCCTGGTGTGGAGGCCCCAACTCTCAGGACAAGCATAAACTCCAGAGGGTTGTTAACTTGCCCTGCGACATCACAGACATCAAACCACTCCATCAAGGATATCTACATGAGGCAGTGTCTTAAAAAAAGCAGCCTCTATCCTCAAAGACCACACCACCACCCAGGCTATGCCCTCTTCCCTCAAGGTAGAGGAGACTAAAGATGAGCACTTAATGGCACAAGGACAGCTTATTTCCCCTCTGCCATTAGATTCCTGAATAATCAATAAGCCATAGACACTGCCTTACTTTTTGTGCACCACTATTTTTACTTCTTTATAGTAATGGCACAAGATGGTTATAATATGAATGTTTGGACTATGAAGTTGCTGCAAAACAATGAATTTCATGATGTTCATGACAATAAATTCTAATTTTGATTTTGAGATCCCTCCAGCAGAGTGTTTACCTGTCTTATATGCAATTGCCACATATGTGTGTATGTTGGTAGTCCTGTTCCCTAGTTCCAAAGTTAAATTTTCAAATTTACTACTTCTAACTCATTAAGTCTCACAGACTATTTAGGGAAAAAAGAATCACCTCACTGACTCATAGAAACCCCTATCCTGTGAAAGGAGAAAATATTTATTTCTTGTCAAGAGAGCTTGTGAAGGCCATTTGCAAATAAAGGAGCATCCAGAACAATCAAACCATTTGTCCATCCTACGCAACATAGAGTTCTGCCAGCTACTTCAGAATCCTTAGATCTGAAGTGGAACCAAACCATTCTCAACCTCCACAGATTGCCCCAGCACTTAATGAATGTTATTTCAAAATGAGAAACAGTGAATGTGAAATGCTCAATACTGTAATTCCTAATTATACTGCAGGGGGCGACCACTGTATCTGCAGGAAGTTCACTGGAGGGCAGGCAACACCTGGCTGGCTGTCAATCAGTCAACCTGAATGGACCAAACCCCACCCATTTGGCTGCCAATCAGCCACCCGGGATATAAATCACATCCAGCCCCTCTCGAGGTCAGTCACTCGGGAGCAGGGTACAGCTTGCCACAGCAGAGACTTTAAGCTGAAAAAAAGCCTGTTGTTTCAGTCTTTGAATCTTGTGTTCTTGTGTCTGCTTACTGTTGTCACAGAGCATCCCACATGTACAATCTGGTGATAATAAATAAACTTGAAGATCAATGAGCTAACTTTTGTGTATACTTTTATGAAGGAAAGATGAGAAAAGAAGTGATTTTTAAGCACAAACCTCATCAAGAGTTTAATTCTAAATTACATGAAGGATTTCAGCTGAAAACAATAAAGGGAATGGCTGACCAACGATGGAGAAAACTGGAAGGACATACAGTATATGAGGTGAACTGAGACTTGTAGAGATATATCAGTCAGGGCAAAGAGTTTGCTTGTTCAGATGAAGAGAAACCTTTACCTTTTCCTTTAAATGTTGGTGAGTATGAATTTAATTTAGGGTGGAATGCTAATATATTTGCAGGAATGAAATTTGAATAGCACTCTCGCCCAGTGGCACTCACATCCACAATGATGAATTGTTTTGTAAATCTGGTGTTGAGGTATTTCAGCTCCTTTCTGAGTGGAAATATGGATCCATTCCAATTTGCCTACAATAGCAACAGGTCTATAGCAGATGCCACTCACTGCCTCTAAACAAAGCCCTGGAACATTGGACAGCAAAGATGTGTTCATCAGGATGCATTTTATCGACTACAGTTCATTAATTAACACAATCATCCCCTCAAAATTCATCAGCAAATTTCAAAACCAGACCTCAATACCCCACTGTCTAATTGGATCCTGGATTTACTTACCACTAGAGCACAATCAGATGGTACTCCGCAATCTACTACAGTACCGGAGCACCACATATCTGCGTTCTTAGCCTCCTGCTCTACTCGCTACACATCTATGACTGTGTGGTTTGGTACGACAACAACACCATTTACAAATTTACTGATGATACCGTGGTGATGGGTTGTATAAAAAGGGCTGATAAGTGTATACAGGAGGGAGTTTGAAAACTTGACTGAATGGTGCACCAACAACAAACTCAAATTCAATGTCACCAGAATCAAGGAGCTGATAATTGACTTCAGGAAGGGAAAACCAGAGGTGTACGATCCAGTGATCATTAGGTGATTACAGGTAGAGAGGGTGAGATCTTCAGAGGTTACTCTCTTGGAGGATCTTTCCTGGACCAAACTTACCAATAGCGTCATGAAGAAAGCATGACAGCACCTCTAGTTTGCGGAGGTTTGGTATAATATCAGAAACCCTGGCAAACTTCTACAGATATATGGTGGAAAGTATGCTGACCAGCTGCATCATAGTCTGGTATGGGGTCACCGTTACTCCTGAGTGGAAAGCCCCACAAAAGGAAGTGGACACAGCCCAGGACATCACGGGCCAGACCCTCCCACCATCAAGAACATATTCAGGATATGCTGCTGTTGGAGAACAGCAGTAATCATCAGGAATCTATATAACCCAGAATATGCTCTGTTTTCACTGCTATCATCAGGAAAGAGGGTAGGTGTCACAAGACTCGCATCACTAGGTTCAGGAACAGCTTCTACCCCTTCATCATTAGACTCCTCAACAACAAACACAATCAGAGATTCATTTAAGGACTCTTACTTGTATACTTTATTGATTTTTTTTTCTCTCGGTATTGCAGAGTCAGTTTGCTTAAATTTATTTGTTTACATTTATAGGTATCTCTTTTTGCACTACCAGTAAACGGTGATTCTGCCTCACCTGCAGGAACAGGAATTTCAGGGTTTTATATGATGTCATGTATGTACTCTGACAATAAATCTAAACTTTCAATTTTGAACACCTCATGAGACCAGTAGTCGAACCATTAGATCACTGGAACTAAAATATGATCTTGATGCGTAGCAAAGAACATTAAAATATTAGCCACCACGTTATCTATTCCACACACTTTTCCTGATAAGTATTTTCAAGGCAAAGTCAACCCCATGACATGATTCCATGAAATCTGCAGCTTTCTTTGTTATCTGGTTTTCTACTGAACCCGTGTTCTTTCCACATCACTCAACCATTAAGAAAAAAACATGATGTTTCCTTTATTCTCTTTTTCAATGTTGGACTAATGCCTCTCATTTTATCTGGTGACCATTCTACATGCTCCATTGAATGTCAGGTCCATGATATATTTTTGTCCACATTCCCTCATCTACAGACCTGCATGTTAAGTTAATACAACAACTGATTCAAAAAGAGTGGAAATTGCTCCATTTTGCCAGAACCTTCAGTCCGATTTCCTTCTTCTGGTTCTTGATTACATTTTCTCAACTTCTTGCTCTTGGAAATCTCTTAGAGCACTCTGTCCTCCAGATGATACTACATCTATACTTTGTTCCACTGCTGGATTCACCCAACATCAGCAGCAGGTTTTTCTTTCTTCTTCCTGCAATAATATCACATTTCTGTCCTCCCCAAGATTTTGATGATTTAATTTGTCTTCAGGAGAATGTTTTCTCTTGCACTATGAGTCATATCAATAACAACATCCACAAATTATCATCATCAATATATACATAGTGACATTTCTTCTCCCCCCCCCCCCAATTTTCCCGTATCCTCTTCCCCCACCCACCTTCAAAATAAATAAATAATAAAACACATAGAACAAATTCAGGAAAATTTTCATTCATTGATTGTATAGGCCACATAAGGGTCGGCTGTACCTCACACACTTCTCCCATTTCCACTGCCTGCTATTGTCACTGGCCAGTAAAACACATACTCTTTATTTCTTCACATTAGATCACTGTCCCATTCCTTTCTGAAGGAGCAACATCCCAAGCTTGATGGTTGTGCTACCAATCGACCATATTAGACAAGGATCTGTGATTAATAGGCTTTAATCACCTTTAGATATCAGCACAGCTTGCATGTTGCTGGCCCAGTTCCAAGGCAGACACTGAGGGAGGGTTTACGGAGGAGTCACAGGTTCATGAGCAGGCCAGCCCATTCAGCACTTAAATACAATATAGAGGTAGCACATAGTGGTAGCGCCACAATGGTATTGTAGGTTCTTCAGGTTTTCTGTAACAAGAAGACTGAAATTGTCTATAAACATATAATTCTTGAATGAAAAAAAGTAATTCTCAATTCATCTGGAGTGCCTGTGTACCACAATGTATTAGGAATTCTATAAGCAGTTCTTAAACTGTTGTGTCATTGTAGCCTATCAAATGGAACTGAGACTCATGTTTTAAAAGGCATAAAGCAGAGGAAAATACAAAGTTATAAAATTAGGAGAGACTAATTCTCCTGAGAGGGGCATGGAGGTGGGAAGCATAGAATTAGTATGGGTGAGTGAATTGAGCTTGAGGTGAGAGAATATGTCTATGAAATCTATGAAATGGGAAGTTGATTGCAAAGTAGGTTTAATTGTCCAGGAGAACAAATCTGATTGCAATTAGATCAGTATAGATAGATGCTTGATGACCGGCACATTCAAGTTGTGTCAAATGGTCTGGTTTCATGCTGTAGATCTTGCTATGACTCTTAGCCACGGTATTCATCTAATTACCAAAGAAGGGTTATTGAAATAAAATCTAAACAGAGAGAGAGAGAGCATTCAAACACCACAATGACATCACCAGAGCTCAGAATCAAGCCAGTCTATGAAGATGTGAGGGATCAGCATTTCCTCAACACAACTGTGCCACCTGGACTTGGAGTATGTTAAAATATTTTGATTACTTGAATGTAAGGCACTCTCTATGTTGAATTAAATATTTCAAATGTGTATTATGTGAAGTGGAAATGGAATAAATATACAAACAATGTCTATATTAAAAATGTGTAATTGAACAGACTTAATCGTGCTATGTTTAATGATTAACAGTGGCATATTTTGAGAAATTACTGTTAATATACAGAGGGTTACTAAACCGCCAGTTCTGTGAGAATTCATATTACAAGAGAGAAGGCAGAAACTTCTTAGTGAAAACATTTCTAAGTTCCTTCTTCTCAACAGATTTGAATGATTAGAGAACTGATATTTCCTGACTTTATTCCTTTGGTCGATGTATGATATTTCTCTCCATGCTATCTCAACGAATGACTTAACATGTTCTGTATTAATATCAGGCAGCAATTTTCCTTATCATCAGCTTCCGAAGAGCACCCTCTACTGAACTCATAAGCAATTTCCAGATATCAGCTAACCTTCTGCAATCTCTGATGCTTCTTATTACATTGGGAACTCTAGCAGGAGGGAGTAATAGAAAATAAGACTGAATTAACATTGAACCATATAAAGCACTCACTCAAAAGAGATTACAATTATCGATTCCACTGAGGTATTATACCATGACAAATAATGAACAAAAGAACTGCATATTAGCTTTGAATTTTCAATATAAATGGGGCATCAGTGATTTTATTATTGAGAGTTATTCTGGTCAGTCATATTGCACATAAATTGGGGGAATGGAAATCTTTCATTTGTGAGTATAATATCTGCTTCGGAAGTTTGAATATTCTCTGAATCCATACATGTTTTGACATCTAAAGCAATTAAACAAATTGAATTCTTTGGCAAATTTTCAACGCCTGCCAATTATGGATGCAAAATGGAAGGGATGTCGACAATATTATGCCTCAAAGTGAGCATTAATAGTGCTTTCCATTTCCTCACAACACTTAAAGGAATTAAGAAGAGAAAATGCAAGGGATATTCAGGAAGTCAAGGCAGTATTAGGAGAGAAAGAAAGAGAGTTAACATTTCAAGCCAATGCTGCTTCATCAGAACTGACAGGACACTGACCTGATACATTAACTCTATTTCTCTTTCCATAGCTGCAGCCCTGACAGGCTGAGTGTTTCCAGTATTTACTACTTTTATTACAGATTTCCAACATCTGCACGGCTTCTCTTTTCAACTTGCAATAGGAATGCCTTACAAGAGGTCAATGCTTCCTTTAAGATGGTAATAAATCATCTCCTTGGGTGAGGGTTGTTTTGATGGCACAGACTCGCTGGTCAAATCCCCTTATCATTGGATCAGGAATATTCAGCCTGCAGAGCAGCCATCAAACTTGAGCTCATTAGTGGCACCAATGAGGGTCACCTCAGCTATCTTTGCTGAGCAGCTTTCCCCTTCCATGTTTCAGCTAATTGGCCAGCATCTTATACAATAGAATACCAAGAAGAAGAGCACCTCTGGTATGCATTGGAAGTTTGCACTACAGTGACCTTTAATTTATGTACCTCTCTGATTTTCATGGTAAACCTATTTTATTGTATTTCAGTATTTTGTAAAGGCTATTGTTTAAATATCCAGGATCAACACTTGCAAAAGCCAACGTTCATTTGTAGTTTGGGAGCCTGAGGAATGTTGGTCCATGCACCAGGACCACTATCATCTATAATCCCAGCAACTTGGTCCTCATTCGAAGAGGATTGCTGGAATATGAATCCTGAAATATGTTCTTATTCGTCTTCCCTCGATATTGCGGAGCTAGGAGGAATAGTAGCTCCTGTTTATCAACCTTCATCTCAACTCTGCTTACTGCTGGTTGACCTACTTCCAGTCTCCCCAGGACTGATGAGGTATTTTAGAAGCTGACACTAATTGTTCACAGGCAGCATGCAAATCAGTCAGGCAGACCAATGTTGCCTGTTGGTAGCAGCTCATTAGAGATGAAGTGTATGTGTGTGTGTGCTGCTTGAACATTATGACCTAATTTGAGCACATTCTACTTTCCAGGCTAAGGTATTCTATCAATCCACCATGACACCTAGAAACCTATTATTATAACTAGTTTAAGTTTTCTCGCTGTCAGTTTTTTTTCTTACACATTTCACAGTGTCGAAGTAACCAGAACTGTTATACTTTCAGTACATCAAATCTATGTTCATGACAAAGTGACAAACTTCCATAAAGAACTTTAATCAACCTGGAGAACTCTAATATCCTATGATTCAAGTAGACTCTCCACTGTCCATATACATTCTATCCATCATTATGGAGTCTTGCCTCTCCTGTGGTGAAGACTGCAGGGCCTACACTGACAGTTGTAGCTAATTTATCTCAACATGTTACCAACTGCCTATTTTAAATTGAAAATATTATTACATGGTATTCATGGACTGCACCGAGAAATTTGCATTAAATTATCATGTAATTTATAGCAAATCCTATGTGTAAATATGATCAAGGATTGTTAATTTAAATTGAAGAAGTATGACTGCAAAACCTTTAGGTATGAGTTTGCTGTTTACGATGTTATGGAAAACAATGTAAATTCAGTTTGCAGAATCTGACAGTGAAAAGCATAACAAATAGAAACTGATGGATATTGCTCAAATATGAGCAGAATTAGAAAAGGTTATTTGTTACATTTTAAAGTTTGTCATGTAAAATTCCTGGTATCCAGTGCCTATGAGGATTGGTAGATGCCAGACGTGAATTTTCCAGTTGCTTGAGACTGCGTGTTGCGTGATTGGTGAAATAACGGAGAAGTGCTCCAATTTTAAACTTCTGCATTTTTTTGCCTATTTATTTTCTGTGATTTTTTTTGCCAGTTGCTTGAATTTCTGATAACAGGGATTTTACAATATATAAAATGTTTGCTCTGGGTAGCATAAGCTACTTATCACAAAGTAAATATGACCTTAATGAGAATGTTACTACTTTCTGATTTTTGATGACTATACAAATGGAGAATGAGGAAAAAAACATGCAAAGAGATAACAACCTGATGAAAAATTCTGATGCAGAATTAAAAGATTATGGGATTTGTTTGGACTGAGAGTTTTTACTTTTTAAACAGTGAAAATGTGTCTCATTACGCATGACCAAATGCTTTCATTAACTGGGGCATCAGTGATTTTATTATTAAGAGTTATTCTGGTCAGTCATATTGCACATAAATTGGGGGAATGGAAATCTTTCATTTGTGAGTATAATATCTGCCTCTGAAGTTTGAATATTCGCTGAATCCATACATGTTTTGAAAGGTTACTATATCACAAGGCAAGATATTCTTTAAACCATTACTGAACTTAATCCATACCTTTACATTTTCCTGTTAGATTTTGTCCTCTTATCTGGATTCCATAAGAACAAAAATGTAAATCCACTTTCACTTATTCCATGACCAAACTGTTCACCCTGGGTCGTTGTTTCCAAAACTACCCACAAGATTCTGAGTGTAATCAAACCAGATATTGAATGAATATATCATAATTTCCATTAGTAATAAATATATAGTGGTTATTTTCTACTATCTTTTCTTAAAATTACTTTCTGTACCAACACATGATAATATAACATTCTACATCCATGCTCCTTTGAATTACTATAACTTTGCATCATTTAGAAATGAAGTTTTATCCCTTGTAGGTTAATGTGAATGATCTCACATGACTACACTGACTTCATTTAGCTCAGATTTGCTCATCTGCCTAATAATCTGTTTATGTCTCTGTAATGTAATACTTCCATTTATTCTGCATTTTTCTTTCCATCTTTGCATTAATTGCAACCTACCTGGATTTGTGAATTTCTACCCCATTATTCAAGTTTTATTCTTAAAGTCAAGTTACAAGAATAAAGCTACTGAACAAACATCCTTTCTAGAAGGAAGCCAACACCTAACTAGTAGTACATCATATTGTTGTTATTGTTCTATAGGATGCATATATATAAAATATATCAAAAATGTATAAAATGTACGTGTTTTAGTGTATTTGCGGGTAACCAGGTCCATGTTTTAGTGTATTTAGATATAGGCCAGGTTTCGCGAAGACCTGGCCTTGATGGCCACCATGTTTTATTTGGCATTGTTTCAATGAGGCTGAATGCTAGGACGAACAGGTATGTGTTCCTTCTATGTCTGGAATAGTGGCAGCAGCAGAGGTAGCAGCACTTGGTGGGGGGAGGATTAGGATTAGAGTTAGGGATGGCAGAGGCAGCGGTGCTTGGGGGGGATCGCTCACTCCGTGATACCAAGCCCTGGTGGCAATATTGGGTGGACAGCAACAATACCATGCTCTCCAAAATGAGTTTTTTTTTAATCATTAATGCCTGTTCTATAAATTACCAAATAAATGGCACCCAATAGAACTGCTGTGCATGTTTGTGCACCCCCTCCCCGCCAAGGGGTATATATGTGAGACACATGGGGTTGAACATCTGTGTCAGCAATTACTTTTTTCCAAGGCAGTGTTCTATATTCTCTAGCATTCATGGGAGACTTTATAAGATACTTTCTGAAAGTCAATATGATTATTTACCACATTTATTTTCTAGTAATGATTTAGTCTCTTCTTCACATGTTAAACCAGGTTTAACAGGCATGGCCTTCTCTCTACCAACAAAGGCTAGTTTTCTCTGATCAATTTTACATTTTAAAGATCTTCAATTGAAGATCTTCAATCTTCAATTTTATTTTTATGCACTCTAGTCATTTTCTGGCAATGTATTAAGCTAACCGATCTCTAATTCCTGGTTTCACAATCTCTTAAATAGGAGAATGACATGTGAAATTTTCCACTGTTAAAAGGAAATGTTCCCTATTATTTTTACTGCTCTCAGTTATGTTGAAATGGCTTCAACAGCAAGTGAAATTTGATCAATGTCTTGATCATTTGTCTTGTCAGGACATTTTATTGCATTTGGGATCTTCATGTGTGCAAAAGACGATGATGAAGGATGAGGATGGCTGTTTCCCTGAGAAACTCTCCTCATCTGAACTCCTTGCAGGAGTTGCATAGAGCTTAGATACATCTGAGCATCTCGCTAAGGTTCCCACTTGTGAAAGCCAATGGGAGAGGCAGGGTTAGATAGTGGGCAGAATACTGTATGTCAGAAGGTTCAGTTCTTGTCACGGTCTATTCTTCAGGATACTGGGACATTAACTCAATGCCATCAAAGAAGAGAATCAGCAAATGATTTACAAGCATTTCAATCATTCAACTGCAGAGGAAATGGAAGAGTGACCTGCAACAATGAAATTGATTCCTCAGGTCATTTAGATAATATCTTTCTTTCCACAGTGATAAGGCCCATGGACCTGTTCAAATTTTTAAACACAGAAGACCAGGCATACTGCCAGAAAGAACCACAGTGCAAATTCTAATTCTAGCTGACAACATGTCTGCCACATTAAAGCGATTGAACTGAGATTTGGCCTTCAAAGCCCTCACCTCCAGTGGCCATGATCTGTTCTGCACAGATTCATATGAAGCCCAGATGGTATCAGGTGAGCACAATGGCACTCAGAGAGACCCTATGACTCTACTGAAGAACTAGAAGGTCTCCAACTTGTGCATATGAGTTTCTACAAAACTATTGTTTTCATTAAACTTTTGTCCTTAATTCATATTACAGAAACAGTATGTTTATTCTTATTTACTAAGTTGTTACTGGCCTTCTAAATAGTTTGATAGTAAATGTGTTGATCTAGGAACAAGATCGTCACCCAAGTATATGGCTCGTGAAATGGACCTTGGAAAGACCATATCAGCATTCTCCCCAACACTATGTAAGTTTCACAGCTTTAAGTACCTGTCCAAATCTTTTTTAGAATTAATTATGAACTGTTTCTATCACTTTCTCTAAATTCTTATGATTTTGAATAAACAGTTTCTCCCCAACTTCTTTCTGGAGACTTACTCGATAGTTTTAAACAGAATCGTAGAATCACTGACAAAAGGCAAAGGAGGAAAAACCCAACTCCCAACCCCAACCAACCAATTTTCCCCTGCAACCGCTGCAACCGTATCTGCCTGTCCCGCATCGGACTTGTCAGCCACCAACGAGCCTGCAGCTGACGTGGACATTTACCCCCTCCATAAATCTTTGTCCGCGAAGCCAAGCCAAAGAAGAAAGAAGAAAGAATCAAAATTATACATCATGGAAATTAACCATCCAGTTCAACTCATCTCCAGTGGCTGGTGGACACCCTTCCATATTAGTCACATCATTGATCCGTAGATTTCTGTGTCTTACATTTCAACCATTCATCTAAATGCTCCTTTAAATGTTGTCAGTGACCCAGCTTCAACTATTTCCTCAGGCAATGCATTCAAGGTATTTAACATTCTCCCCATGAAGAAGGTCCCCCTCATATGCTTCAAAATCCTTTCCCACTTACCCTAAATGCATTTTATCTACTTCTGATGTAGGGAAAGGTTTCCAGTTGTCTCCACTATTTATTCCCCTCATCATTTTATATACCTCAATCATGGCCCCTCTGAAACTCCTTTATTCCAGGGAGAACAAACCTAGCTTCTCCAGTCTCCCCTTAATTGAAATGCTTCACCCCAGACAACATTCTGGTGAACCTGCTCTTCACTCTCCCTATGCTGTCACATCCTTCCAAAATCTTGGTGACCACAATAGCAATATACTCCAGCTGATGTTTTATAAAATTGGAGAATAACCTCCTTATTATTGCCTCCAATGCCCGACTAAGGAAGACCAATAGCTCACATGCATTCACAACAACATTATCCAGCTGATTTTCCATCAAAGATTTGTGGATTTATGCTACTAGTTTCCTGTATTCCTCAATACTGCCTAAGACTGTACCATATCTCCAATACTCATTGATGGAGTACTCACAATGTGAAACATCTCACGTTTATCTTGATTGAAATGCATCTGCCATTTTTCAGCCCATTTCATCAACATTGATATCTGTCAACTTACCACACTACCAACAATTCCACAAATTTTTTTTGTCATCCACAAGTCGACTGACTCTGCTACATACACATCCAGGTCATTTGCATATATTACAAACAGCAATGAACCTAGCCCTGATTCTTGATGGACATCATGGTCACAGCAATTCAATTACCAAAACAATCCTCTATCACCATCCTCTGACTCCCATTTTCAAGCCAATTTTTGATCCAGTTTGCCAACTTGCCCTAGGTCCCATGGGTGGCAACCTTTTGAACTAGGCCCCTATGCAGGACCTTGTCAATTGGTTTAACAAAATCATACCTACTGCCCTCATTAACACCACTTGTTACCTTGACCAAGCATCTTTAATATGCCAAGAGATCATTAATCCTCTCCCTCAGATTTTTTCCACTATCTTCCCTACTTCAAGATTCAAAATTCAATTTACTGAGATGTAATAAAACAGTGTATTATTACACAGAATTGCTTTTGCCTCCTGTAAGGCAGACAAATGTGCCATCGGCAGAAATTTCCTGAAGCGCCTCTTACAGTCAGAGAAACAAAAGCAAAAGAGAGTCCCCCAGAGATACCGAGTGTCCATAGATTTTCCTCCAGTGCTTTTGCAGAGTTCAGTCCAAACCATTGGCAACCCAAGATCCAGATCTGAACCTCCGACACAGTGAGGAACCCTTCAGCACTTTTGGCATTCCCTCGCATCCCAGTTCTAATACCCGGTACCCTTTCAGCTCATTTCAACCCAGTCTGCAGCATGGCGTGTCTCCCAACAGCAGTGTCCAGCAGCCCACTGCCTCCGTGAGTTCCTCACCTTGAGTTGTCAGCAACCAGTCACCGCATGCACTGGTCTTTCAGCCACAGAGCCCTCTCACTGATCTCCCACCACGGCCACTATCCCATGGGACATCTCCGCTGCATCTCCTTCTCAGGCAGGAGATGGTCTCCCCATTTTCTGGAGCTCTGCTCCTGTCCTCCACTCCCCTGCACTCTGCAATCCCTTCTGGCTGCTGCCAATCAGAGGCACTGCCATCTTGGGTGCAGTCCCCATGGTTGCGGGATTTTAAATAAAACAGTTGTCGGCTCCTTTAATGGGCCATTTAAAGCTTGTGAAGGGCTGGCGGCAGTTGACTGGGCAGTTGGACTCCGTGGGAGCACCCTTTCTCCACTCCTCGCTCCGCACAGGTCCGCACTGCTATTACAGTAGCTTCAGCAGCACTGCCATTTTCATATTATTGTCTAATATTGGCTC
Organism: Narcine bancroftii; assembly: GCF_036971445.1. NCBI lineage: Eukaryota > Metazoa > Chordata > Chondrichthyes > Torpediniformes > Narcinidae > Narcine > Narcine bancroftii. The sequence goes on along the minus strand of NC_091475.1, from coordinate 99,776,784 downwards.
ACAATCCTTTAGTTACCAGGCTTTTCCCTTCTCTTCAAACAAAAGGGAGAACATGTTTGCTGTTCTCCTGTGATCTACTACCAGTGGTCACTTGTGCCGATTTAAGGGTCTCAGCCACAACCTCAGTAATCTCTTTCTTTGCTTCCTGTGGCAACCTGGGATAAGTCCAAGCTGATCCTGCAGATCTTTAGTTCCTGGTTACCCACCCTGTGATCCAAATATTCTTGTGTGCTTAATCAGAAACTCCCCTAACTTTGAAAAGTTACATCACTCTACAAAGCTACTCTTCGAGAAATGGAATGTGAGATGAACATAAATGAATGAATTTTGGAATGCATGGGCAAAGGGACTGAGTGGCCTATTTATGGGCATAAACGAAGATTCTTTTTGGCATTTGTTCCTCACTAGCCAGTTATTCACAGCTGCAATGGCTGACCTCAAAATTAAAATGTAAAAGGTGGCTTTTACAACACTTTGTTGCCGTTTAATGTACCATCCAGTGATATGATACATGGAAATAAGAATATATTTGGAAAAAAAATGAAGATTGAAAAATCATTTTAATCTTGGGAGCCAAAGAAGGCCATTTAACTTTTCTTCAGCACTTACCCTCCAACCTATTGGTTATCGTAAATATAAAATAAATGATTCTTTAAAATTACACTGAAGGAATTGTGTCACCAGAGGATTTCTTATGACGTTACTTTGATGAGTGCAGTTTCACTCCAGGACAGAGATACGGACATACGATTTGGCACTGCTCTTTGCTCTGGGTTTGGAAACAATTATCCGAAAGATAAATGGCGCAACAGAGAAGCAGTTCCAGATACAGTTCTACCTGAGACAAAGCAGAAAGTCTTACATCTCCAAATATATTGTTAAGGGTTAAAAAAAAAAATAACATTTAATGGTGCTTTTTTTAAAATCCTAAGGTGATGGATGGGAAGAAGAGCACATTCATGCAAGTTCCCATAACTACAAAAAAAAATCCAACTATATCTAGAAAGCAGTAGAAATAGACAGCATGAATGGCAGTTTTTTTGTGACAGAGAACCAAAATAAATTATTCATTTCGATGACTGATCTTCACAAGTTTCTCTAGTGGGGTGGCGCAGTTAGTATAGCACCTAGCACAATGCTGTTACAGCACCAGTGATCTGGACCAGGGTTCAAATTCCAAAATGTCTGTAAGGAGTTAATACATTCTGTCTGTGCCTGCGTGGGTTTTCCCCAGAGGCTCCAGTTTCCTTCCACCATTTGAAATGTACTGAGGATTGTAGGTTAATTGGGTGTAATTGAGCAGCACGGGTTTGTGGGCCAAAATGGCCTGTTACTGTGTTGTATATCTTTTTTTTATTTATTTATTGATGTTCAAAGTCTTGAAAGTCTGTTTGTCATCTTTACCTCCTCTGGATACTACAAGACTTGTTCAGTTCCTCCAGCATTTTTGTGCTTTTTTTTTACAATCACGTCTGCAGACTTCTGCGTTTCACCCTCTTTCCATTTGATCACCCTTTTGAGATATTATTATTAAGAGTAATATTTTTTAAGCAACTTTTGTAAAGCTTTCAGCATAAACATTTCAGTATTAAAATTTTAATTTAATCAACTCACATTCTAAATATACACTCTGCTTTTTGTGGAGCTGATGATCTTCAGGAAGTATACACAAATAAGATGTAATAGAGGATGGAAAGGGTTGTGAAGGTAAATATTCAGCCGCAGCTGAAGATAACTATTCAATTATTGCTTGTGATATCCTTTCAGCATTTCCACAACTGTTAGTATCTAAAGGTTTTTCTTTTAAGAATATGGGAAAACATAGCTCAAGTTTGAGTTCAAATTTATTGTCAGATACATGACATCACATACAACCCTGAGATTCTTTTTCCTGCTGGCCAGGCAGAATTTCTACTTAAACTGCATTCAAGAAGAAAGGTGCATATACAAGGGAGAGAAATATAAACAAAGAAATAAATATAAACAAACTGTGCAGTAGACAAAAAAGAAAAAAAATATTCATAAATAAATATTGTACGAAGAAAGAGTCCTTAAATGAGTCTCTGATTGAATTTGTTGTTTAGGAGTCTGATGGTGGAGGGGTAGCAATGCTTCCTGAACCTGGTGATTTGAGGCTTGTAGAACCTATATCTCTTTAATGATGACAGAAGCAAGAACATGGGTGGAGTAGAACCTTAATAATTGCTGCTGCTCTCCGATGCCAGTGTTACACATTGATTTTTCTTGGTGGTGGGGAGGGTTTTCCCTGTGATGTACTGGGCTATATCCACTACATTTTGCAGGGCTATCTCTTCAGAAGTATTAGTGCCCCTAAACCAGAGCATGATGCAGTCAGTCAGCATATTTTCCACTACACATCAGCAGATGTTTGCTATGATTTCTGATGTCATAGCAAACTTCCACAAACTCCTCAGGAAGTAGAGGTGGTGATGTAGTTTCTTCACAATGACATTAGTGTGTTGGGTCCAGGAAAGGTCCTCAGATATAGTGAGTCCCAGGAATTTAAATTTGCTCTCTGACTCCATCTCTGATCCCACAATAATCACTGAATTGTACTCCTTTGGTTTGCCCTTCTTAAAGTCCAAAATCAGCTGTTTAGTTTTGGTGACATTGAGTGAGAGGTTGTAGTTGTACATCATTTAGCCAAATTTTGTTTCCCTCTTAAATGCTGTCTCATTGCCCCTCTTTATACAGCCTACTACTGTTGTACCATCAGCAAATTTGACATACCAAGCTACACAGTCATAGGTGTAAAGCGAGTAGAACACGGGGCTAAATATTGCTTCAGTGCTGATGGAGATTGTAGAGGTGATATTGTTGCTAATCTGCACTAATTGGGGTCTGGAAGTGAGGAAATTCCAGATCCAAATACACATGGGGTATTGAGACCCAGGTCTTGGTGATTAGTTTTGAGGGAATAATGGTATTAAATGCTAAACTGTAGTCAATAAAAAAAGATCCTGATGTATGCATCTTTGATGTCCAGGTGTTCCACACATTTATATAGACCCATTGAGATGTCATCTGCCATAGACCTGTTCCTGCAGTAAGAAAACTGGAATGAATCTATGTTGCCTCTTAGATCGGAGCTGATATGCTTGAACACCAGCCTCTGAAAACATTTGGATGTGACTGCCACTGTTTAAGGCAGGATACCATAGCCTTCTTGGGCACTGATGCTAATGAGACCTGCTTGAAGCAGGTACCATGTTCTGTCAGAGTGAGATGTTGAAGATATCCATAACTACATTGATCTACTGATCAGCACAGATTTTCAGTACACAGCTGGATACTCCATCCGGACTGGATGCTTTCATTGGATTCACTCTGCTGAAGGCAGCCTGCATGTCTTTTTCTGATACTGACAGTGGAGGATCATCAGGAAAGTGGGAGTGCACAGTAGCTTTTCCTTGTTCAGATGGTCAAATCAGACATAGAAGGCATTTAATTCATTAGTGAGTGAAGCTTTATAGTCTCCTATTGTACTGGATTTGGTTTTGTAGAGGGTTATATCATTTAAACCCTGCCACTGCTGTCAGGTGTCATTTCCATTCTTGTCTGGTATCACCATTTCACCTGGGAGATAACTTTCCATAGATCATATCTGCTCCTTGAGTAGTGTTTTGGATGTCCCATCTTAAAAGCCTGTCATCTGGCCCTCAGCAGGTTATGGATTTCATTGCTCATCCACAGATTCAGACAGTTCATTATTTTTGTCATCTTCCAATCTGCCACCCATTAATCCTAATTCATGATATTGATCTACTGAAAGAGGAACTTTTGCATTAAAATTTAGCTGATCTAATCGGAGGCACATTAGTCTGACGTGGTCAGGCTGCCTTCTAATGTGTTCAGTTGTTACCTTCTCCAATGGGGTGGTGCAGCTTCTGGGAACTACATTTCACTCTATATTGGCTATTGATGCACAATTACTTCATCATGTGGTTTAAATTTTAAATCTAGACATATAGCACAGTAACAGGCCCCGGACCATGAACCCGTGCCCACTAAATATACCAAATAACCTTCAATCCCCTTACAGTCTTGAAGGGTGGGAAACCCTTACTGACCTCGCTGAATTCAAACCCAGGTCACCTGGACTGTAATAGTGTTGTGCTAGCTAAATGCTACACTAACCATTCCACCCAACTCAGGGAAGGTTGGACTCCATCACCTGGTTATAATCCTCACTGAGTTACTTCACTCAAAATCCATGGAAACATGAGAAGATGTTCTAGATTAAAATTAGTTACTTAAGATGAAAAAAAAATCCTACACCATCTAGACCTAATTCAATAATATGTACAATTTAATACAAATTAATGGAAATGTTAACCAGGTTACATCTAATGTCACATTTTTATTAAAGTGCAAGCGATAAGTAGTTTTTCCATCAAAGCAACACCATCAATTCTATGAAGAAAGTAAAATAAGGCAGCAATATCTTCCTATTAACAGATTTAGATTGTATTTTATTTTTGTCTGGTAGAGATGTAATTTAATGTGGTTTTCACCTTGCTCATTATTCTTTTCCTGATTGTGCAAGTCTGAAATATAGTGCTGCATACGTTTTTCATCCTGTGGTGTTTAGTGAATTATGTGTCTGACTGTAGAGAAAATCTGTATCTGTACAGTGATGAATGAAAAATAAAATCAAATGACTTTGATTGAATAACACAGAAATCCCATTTACTTTCTATAAGCTACAACCTCCTGCTGTGTGTTATGTTTCATATATCAGTGTTGCACCTGTTTAATTTAATAACAACCTTTTAATTATTTTAAGCAAATTCTTATATTTTTCTCTTGCATATATCAAATGGTGCATGGAAGTGTTTGATGTGGAGAGCTCATGGTGCCTATTGATGCATGCCAGTATTTGCGTCAGGGGGATTTATAGTGAGCAGTGACAGGCTGAGATATAAAGATACATGTTGAGTTTTCACCACAGGAACAAATGAATTCTGACAGTGCTGGTTTGTTTTGCATAAATCACCAACATCTGATGTGTATTTTATTCATGCAGAAAGTATAAGAGTTGCACTTACAGAGCACTTCTCATGACCGCCACGTATTTTATTAGCCAGTTAAAGTATTTCTGAACTGAAGCTTCTGTTGTGATGTAGGAAATAAGGCTGCCATTTTGAACACAGTTAATGAAATAATGGGCAAACAATGGTTGGATTACATTGATGACTGGCCAGCAATTCCGATAAGAAATGCTGTAGAGCTCAGATTAACACATTCATTATTTCTACATCTTTGCATTGCAGGGATGAAGAACATAGGACAGATACAAGCATGTAGGCTTCCACCTGGACTTGCTCCTCCCAGCATCAGACTGAACCAAGGGGCCAAATACCCTGAGCATGTGACCCCCATGCTATGGCCTGACCAGGATGGCTTGATCCCTTTAAATGGGTTGCCGGCCTAGATAAAAGGAAAGATAAGAGGTGATATTTTTGTTTTATTTTGAATTAATTAACATGAACATTTAAATTTTTAATCAATTAAAATTGAAATGTTATTTTACAGTTTCTAACCATCATAGACCTTTGAAGAAAACAGAGCAATCTCTCCAGTTATTCTGGCATGAAGGGAAGTGTTCAGGTTTTGCAGCCTGGGCTTGACAGCAAAATATCCAGGACTCTGGAAAATCTACAGCTGGCAATAGATAAGTGAGACCACGGGGATCCTACATTAGGGGAATGTGTTGATGAAAATGAGAGTTTATTGTCATATAGTGTACAAGTCAAAAATCTAACAGACAGATGTGTAAGATATACCAGAACAACAACAGTATTAATTAAATTTCACTGGATAACAATTTTTTTTCTGAAAGGTTTGCTTCCAGAAAAAAAATGGGAATTATGATAGATAACTTCAAGCTGAACACAAAGATAATTTTGAATTTGCTGTATCATGAAGGAATTTGAAGAAACATTAAATTAACTTTGATTGAATTTACCATGTTTAATTACATAATGATGTTGAGACATTACATTATTTCAACTGATCTAAAAATGTTTTTCCACTTTTTTTTTGTACTCAGCATCTGATGCCTCTCGTGTCAGTGTCTAAAAATAGTCGTCCAGCATTGATGGATTCCCATTGCCTTGATACTGCTTTTCCATCACTGATTGGGCCAAGATCAGCACAGAAGATGTCCAAGTGAGAATGCATAAAATGATATTTCAATAACATCTTGCACTACATAGTTTTGTATGCCAGAAATAGACTTAAAATATGACAAGAAATCACAAAAAATAGGTTATATCTATAAAACAGTATATGATAAGAACATTTTAAAGTGATTTTCGTGATCAGCATCTTAACATTCATAATATATGCCCAAGTGTTCAGGAAGAAAATTCTTTATTGTTTAGTGTAATTAGGAATAATTATCAGAATGTGTCAAGACAGAAAAATAATAATAAATATAAAATAATAATGAATAAGTAAGTAAATATTCACAGTTACAGTTAGTGAAAAATGAAAGTGATGTTTCAATAGTGTAGTCAAATCTTTTGGTAGTTGCTGGTAGTTTATGTTTATGATTAAGGTTAAGATTGGTATTTGATGTAGTACATGGGTTGGCTCATCCATCGATCAAAATTACTTTCCAGGTGATAGCCAACAGATTTGTGTGGCATGGCCTTCAAAACAGGTCAGCAATTGGGTGAAGACATGCGCTCGTTGCCAGACATCTAAAGTCCAGCAACACATTAAAGTCCCACTGCAATCTTTTGACCTGACATATTGGAGCTTTGACACATGGACATTGTAGGCCCCATGCCGGTGTATAGTGGATCGAGCCACGCGCTGACCAGAGGCAGTTCCACTCGCAGACATGGCCACCAACACCTGCGCCAGAGCCTTCATTGGTGCCTGGATAGCACATTTCAGTTTGTCAGCACACATCACATCTGACAGGGGTGCCCAATTCACGTCAAGCCTGTGGTTAGAGGTGGCCACCCTGCTTGGAACCAAGTTGCACCACACAAGTGTGTACCACCCACAATCCAATGAACTAGTATAAAGGATCCACAGGCATTTAAAATCAGCCCTTATGGTGAGTCTGCAGGGACCTACCTGGGTTGATGAATTTCCATGGGTACTCTTGGGCAATATCGTCAGCAGAGCTGGTCTACGGCGTGTCCCTGATGGTTACAGGAGAATTTGTATCAGACCTCCTCCTGTCCTCGTGAGTCTGATACAAATGTCCACAGCGGTCCTAAGTAAGCTCCGTGAGAAGCTTGGTTCTTTAGCATCTCAACACAGTTGGGCCAGGTTCTTTATATCCCAGAACTTGCAGGACTGTAAAGTACATTTCATACAGAAAGAAGCACACTGAGACCATTCCAGCATCCGTATTAGGGTCCATTCAAGGTACTAAGAAACAATGGTTCGACGTACATTTTGGACATCAGAGGTAAAGAGGAAGCTTTTGCAATTGACCACCTCAAACCTGCCCATCTGGATCTCGAGGGACCAGTCATGGTTCAGGTGCATGAGCAGAGAAGAAGGCCACCCAAACAAAATAATATACAGACTGTGGAGGTCCACAGCAGGATTGTTGGTTCTGGGGGAGATCATGTGTTGACCCACTTACCAGCAAGCAAACCGACTCCCAAAATGGTGAATGTGCTGTGGAAAACACCAGAAAATGGCCTGCATCCAACACAGGCTTTTATCTGGGCTGATGACACCACTTCCTGTCCATATGACAGAAGCAGTGATGTATATAAGCCCAGCATGCAAGCCTGGAGATGTCAATCTTGCACTAGACTCCACAGCATGTACATAGACTTTCCCGGACTTTCCCAAAATGTACGTCGAACCATTGTTTCTTAGTACCTTGAATGGACCCTAATACGGATGCTTTCCCGGATATACACCAACTCGACAACGTGTATAGTAGCTCAGTATAGTATACTTCACTTCAAGCTTTCATGGAAAAGTGGCCTGGGAAGCTGAGGAGATGTGGGTATTAATTGAGGTCTAGCAGTGATAAGATAACAAGTGCTGTCTTCCTGAAAAAGGGTAGCACCCTTTTGCTCTTCCAGATACCTTTAAAGGAAGAATTTCTGGGGTATCATAATTTCCATGATGCAAATTTTAACACTGTTATGCAATGGATCTGACTAACTTTGTACAACCAAGTTTGTGCTGGAATATTCTGAGATTGTTTCACATGTAGATGACACTCAAACAAAACTGAAACTTAAAGCATCAGTCATGGCAGGGTCTGCAGGCATTAATTTTGTAGGAACTGCTAAACTCTTGCCACACAAATAAAGATGATTCACATTATTCGGTTCAGCAAACAACCTTGTGTCATTTATTCTCCATTTCTAGCTATATTCAATAAAGTCCCAGCCTGCCATTCCCTACCACGCCCCTGCACTGCCCGATCAGCTCCTCCCCACAGGTGGCCATGACACTGCCCGTGGTCCCATTGCATCACCAAAGACAACCAGCCCTACACAAAGCCTGTGTAGGCATGCAGCCATGTCAGCTGCTGCCCCCTCCCCCAACCATCTCCCCCAGCTTCCAAGTAATGTGAGGTGGAGACTATGGATGTGTCCTGCAACATTACAGTCTGGTGGTTAATTGTTCGGCCCAATCTGGTCTAATACTGAAGCATTGGCAGTAGTTGATGGAATGCGCTGGGGTCTTGCACCTTTGCTGGTTTAGTGGGTGCCGTAGACAGCTGGTTTTCAATGTACATTAATTTTAAACAGCCAATGGATACAGAGTCAGTCTTTCCATCCCAATGGATCATGAAACTTTTGGGCTGGCTGTGGTGCAAATGTCAGTCAGAAGCAAACACACAAAACTTAAAGACTGTACAACAGGCTTTATTCAATGTAAAACTCCACAGAGCCAGCTGTGAGATTGTACTGCTGTAAACTCTGAGAGCGACTTCGAAGGGCCAGCTCAGGCTTATATTCCAGAGGGTGATTGACACCCAACTGGGTGGGGCTTAGTCTATTCAGGTCAGCTGATTGACAGCCAGCCAGGTGTTGTCTTGTCCCCATACTCTTCTGCAGGTACAGAGGTTGCCCCCTGCAGTAGACCAGTGGTGTACCACCAATCTGGCATTGGATGACTAGGTAAGGCCATCACATATTTGATGAAGCAGATGACAAACATGTGTGCAGTGCAGTAAGTCGGCTGGCACATAGGTAGCAGTATTTGCCTACCACGTTGGTGTTGGCTTGAATAACTGCATGGATTGCCATAGTGGATCAACGTAATTGGCAGGGTCAAGTGGTCTAGTTGTAGAAACAGGGTCAACAAATTCCCCAGAAAGTGTCAGGGTGGTGCCATAGACCTAGGTCTGCATGGCAAGCAGGTGTTAGCAGGTCTGATATCACACTTAATATGCAACCAGGTGAAACATTCAGCAAACCAGCTTGATCATGTGGCCAGGTGAAACATTCAGCAAACCAGCTTGATCACGTGGCCAGGTGAAACATTCAGTAAACCAGCTTGATCACGTGGCCAGGTGAAATATTCAGTAACCAGCTTGATCATTGCATTCAAGGCTAGCTGAGAGAGGTTATGGAGCGCACTGAAGACTACCCAATGCATTGTTGTAGGCACAAACCATTTTGGCTTGTCGATGGATGTGTCACACACCTGAGTTGCCAATGCACAAGTCTTCCAGTTTGAGATCTGTGTCATTCTGATGGTACTGAATGAGCTCCAGGTCAGTGAAATTGCATGCAAAGCCTCTGCTTTCAGTTTGGGTATGGCATCAGCCATGGAATTTGATTTTTCTCATTTGAGCCTAATTTAACTGGAGGATTACAGGATAAAATCCAAGTGGTGGATTTCCAGCAGTGAATAGTGTTGCATGCTTGTCCAAGATGTAAATGGCAGAAATGCTTGATGTAGATAGCCTGGAGATCTCGTCCAAATGTACTGTACCTCATCTGAGTTGACAGGTTGGCTGAATAAAATGCCAGAGGCTCCAACCTGCCATTGAGTCGTTGATCCAAAATTGCTCCCATGAAGTTGACAGAGGCATTCATGGTGAATGAAAGGAAGGCTTTTGCCTCTGGTGGACAAGCATAGTAGTGCCGGCAAGAGTTGACTTCACGTTGTTGAAGGTCTGAAGTGCATCTCCACTTAAATGCAAAGGTTTTTTGGAAGTTGATTTTTCCAGATCATTGAGCAGGTTGAAGGGAAGAGGTATGGGGCATATAGGGTAGAAAATGTTGGTAAAAATGTATCATCTCCAGAAAACACCATAACTGGGCAAATAAAGTGGGAAAGGGGCAGTTTTGAATTTACCATACCTTTGCTTCCTCTGGCAAGATGCTGTTCTTCATAGCTCAATTCCCCAAAAAGATTGGTTTGCTAGCACTTAAAATGCAATTTTTGGGTTGATTACAATCCCATATTTGTTGAGATACTGGAACAGAATCATGAGGCGGTTCTTGTGCTCTGCTTTGTTGGTATAGAATTTCATCAATATAAGCAGAGATGAGATCGAGGCCAGAGAGGACATGGACCATAAATCTCTGAAATGAGCTGCATTTCGCAAACCAAATGGCATCTGTTAAAATTCAAATATACTGAAAAGGGTAATCACTGCTGTTTTGGGAACATCTACAGGTAATAGGCGCACACAACATCAATTTTTAGGAACACCTGCTTGCCATGTAGGTTCACTGAGAAATCCTGCAAATTTTGAATGCTTGTTCAGGGATGGTGGTGTTATTCAGAGCTTAGTAATCTTCACATGGTCACTAAATCCCTGGAATCTTTTACGGGCACATGTGTAGTAGTGATGTCCACCAGCTATCAGATCGATGAATCATTCCCTGCTCCTGCATATGATCAAATTTGTCCTTGAAATCCAAGGGTAGCCTATGACCACGCGCCAAAATGGGAGGATCACGAGTCTAGATCTGGTGGGTTACTTCATGTTTGATGTCATTGTGCTGGCATGAAGGAGTTACCAGACGAGGGAATAGTTTGAGCAGTCTCCAGAATGGGCAGGTGCTGGGCTGGAGACTGGTTAGGTCAGGGTCAGTCACGGTGGGGTGCTCACCTGTGTGCTTGTGTGGCAGTCTATTAAACAGTGATGTTTCAGATCCACCAGCAGAAAGAAAATCTGCTTTGACAACAAGTTTGGAAACATTTTCTACAGTGAAAATCCACAGAAAAGGTTTCTGGACACCAAAATTGAGTGTGATTGACCGCTGGCCGAATTGTTCATGGCAGCAAGGACATGTGGCGGGTTGGGGTGACAGAGTTTTTGTGGAGTGAGAGGAACAACAGATATGCCATACCTGAATTAAAGAGAAATTGTTTACCAGAGAGGCAGTCTCTCAGGAAAAAGCAGTGGCTGACTCACCCATGGGCAGCAGTCGCCTCTACTGCCGGGCCTCGTCGTTGCCTAGGTGTAGTTGTGAAAGGTGCAAGGAGGCTGGCATGACCAAGTCTCAGTGCTGAATTTCTGGTGTTTCCAGTGTATACATTGGGCACTTCTTCTCAAGACAAATTTATTGTCATTTGATTATACAAGAACAACATGATAAAACAGTGTTTTCCACTTCTCCATGAAAAACATGCAGACGCACACAATAATATATAGAGGCAGAACAGGTATTTTATCTATAAAAGTAAATACATATATATTGTTTCTTCAAATTAGGGTCTCAGATAGGATGAACAGTTCCAATGGTTGTTCAGCATTCTCACTGCCTGTGGGAAAAAGCTGTTCCTCAGCCTGGTGGTGCTGGCTCTGATATTCTTGTATCTCTTCTACCTCATCCCTGACCCACACAATTAGTTGAATTGGAAATGGGAATGATTTAGCTGTGAGGTTAAATCCTCAACTTGCTGCAACTTATTACTCCAGCTACGTTTTTTCTTGTCCAAAGGTTCTTGCTGCATTGCAGAGGTTGTCTCCATGTCAATGTCATCCTGATTTTTGAGTTCATTGATGCTGGCCAATTAAAAGTTGCCTATCAGGTGGCCCTGAACCTGCAGTTGCATGCAGTAGAGGAACTTCAGTTTCCAAACATCACCTTTGAATTCTCATCTTTGACTAGCCTGCGCCATCTCCATTTAATTTGTGATGGCCTCCAATCACCAAGATTAGCATCTGCCAGAAGTTCAGATTGAAGAGTTGGGTTCACTCTAATATGGCTGCCTTAAGCATGTTGTATGGCATCATTTCATCCAGTTTAAGTAGCAGATCTTCAAGCTTGCAAGCAATCTGCTTCAGGAGACAAGCCACGTGCAAACCAAACTTTGTCCCCTAGCTAGTGACATACAGTGTTAGAAATATGCCACTAGGATAGAAAACCAAGCTCATACATTGGTTGCAAAAAGGGTTGAAAATTTATGCTTTACTTCCTTGACTGTCACTATGATGTTTTTAGCATCAGGCATTTCTATCTTCACCAGGAAGTTGCTGTGAAGCACCAGGATCACCAAATTTTGGATCTACTAAACTCTCACCACACAAATAACGAAGATTCACACTATTTGGTTGGGCAAACAACCTTGTGTACTTTATTCTCTGTTTCCAACCATATCCAACAACTCCTTACCTGCCCTTCTCTACCATGCCTCACATTGCCCAATTAGTTCCTTCCCTGCAGATGACCGTGATACTGCTCTTGCTCCAATTGTCAGCCCATGCAACCAGACCTACACAAAACCTGTGTGGGCATTCGGCCATGACAAAATGGATCCTCCAACTCTTCCATGAAGGAAGTCTGTGCTCAAAGCTACTCAGAGTCCTGCAGAAGCAGAGAGCTAGACCATCCCACCCTATTCCCATTGCAGCTTGACATGGCTAAAATTATAGGAATTTTACTTCAGAGAGACTATTCATCTAATTGTGTACATGAGAGCCAAGCCTAATCCTTGATTCTTGAAGCCAATTTTCAGGAAAATAAATCTTTCTGTTTACTGAAGTTTGGTGCTTCACACTATTTTACATTCCATTTAAGCCTCCTCTGGTCCAAACCAAATCCCAACCCATCCTATCTCTGCTCATTAGTGATTTTTTTTCCAGTCTTGACATGTTCTTGCCTCTCCTTTCCACCTTCTCCATTAAGATCACATTTGACTTTTGATCAGTTGACCAAAATTGTATGCAGTATCAAATCTGTGGCCTAACTCATAGTGTATATAGTTATTTTTAAATTTACACATTCTTTGGCTTGGCTTCGCAGACGAAGATTTATGGAGGGGTATGTCCACGTCTGCTGCAGGCTCGTTGGTGAATGACAAGTCCGATGCGGGACAGGCAGGCACGGTTGCAGCGGTTGCAAGGGAAAATTGGTTGGTTGGGGTTGGGAGTTGGGTTTTTCCTCCTTTGTCTTTTGTCAGTGAGGTGGGCTGACATACAACACAGTAAAAGGTCATTTTGACTCATGAGCTGGTGGTGTTCAAAAATCCCAATTATATAACAACCCCAGTAGGTTTTGAAAGATGCGAGGAAACCAGAGCACCTGGAGGATACCCGCTCAGGCACAGGGAGAATGTACAAACTCCTTACAGACAGTTCTGGATTTGAACCTGGGTCGCTGGCGCTGCAATAGCATTTTCCTTACTGCTATACTAACCATTCTAGCATGACCTCTCTGCATAACCTTCCTACAGCAGGGACTCATGCTAAAATGGTTAGCGTAGCAGTTATGCAGGGAGGTTATGTATGACCATACACAATGTGAGTATTGAAAATAAAACCTACTTTCTGTGCTGTTGAGCATCAGAGGTCCGTTATGAATTCTAAATGATAATGGCATTGATCCTTTTAAAAATAAAGATGCAGGTCTGGAAATTGAAATAATAACAGAAATTCCTAGATATACTGAGTATATGATTACTATATTGATGACCTTTAATCAAATCAGGCAAAGCTGCAGAAAAAAAGAGGTGAAATGTCTTTGACATTAGAGAGAGTAAAAGTGACTGACACAGATGGTGTTTGTGTTAGCTGAATAAGGATTCTGGGGGGCGTTTATGGCTACTGATCTGTGGAGGAGATGCAGAATAGAAGGCGATTAATGAGGAGAAGATAAAGGGGAAAGCACAATACTGGACTGTCAGACATAAAACATTCCTGACTCTGGAAATCTGAAATTAAAACAGGCTTAAATCATACTGGAAATACTCAGCAGATTGAAGAGAGCAAACTGAAGTTAATATGACATATTGATGATTTTACATCAGAACTGACCACTTCTGATACAAACGGAAAGACTGGTTATCTCAAATTACTGAATTCAGCATCAAGTACTGTATGTCACAACAGAGAGGGCCTACTGCGGACCTCCACCCCCTAAAATGACAGAATGAGAAGAAGACGAAATGAACTGACCCAGTGTGTAAAAGTAGATGACACAATTTTCTTGTTTATTTTCATTGTGTGATGACATTGTTTAATGGGTTTAATGTTTAGTGGGTGGGGAGGGGGGTGGGAAGGAGGGAGGGAAGGGAGGGGGGAAGGGGAGAAAATGACACTGTGTATATTCAAGAGGGAAATGTTTGTGTGTATTTTGGTTAATATGGTTCATAGTGTGAAAATTCTTTTAATTTTTTTTAAAAGTACTGAGGGCTGCAATATACCAAGATAAGAAATGAGATGATGTCCCTTGAAGTTACATTGTTAGAGAACAAAGACAGATAGAAGAGTGAAGGAAAATTAAAGTGACACACAACTGGAAGATGACGATCATTTTTCAGTGAGCTGAGCTGAACTCTATCCAAGGTGAATCTGCACAAGGCAGCAATACCAGAAAACATACCCAATCGGGTACTAAATGTCTATGCAGACCAACTGATGGAGGTCCTTATGGACATTTGCAACACATTTTTTCAGCAGTCCATCATCCTGGCAGGTTTCAAGACACCCACTATCATCCTGGTATCAGAGAGGGTGACAGTAGCAGGCTCCAATGGCTATTGTCCAGTGGCACTGATCTCCACTATAAAGAAATGCTTTGAGAGTCTGATAATGAAATGAATCAAAGCACACCTCCCAGAGACATTGGACCCATTTCAATTCACCCTCAGATGGAACTGTTCCATTGCACATTCCTTATTCCTTATTCCTCCACTCTGTCCTGTCTCACCTGGAAAATGATGCCTTATATTCCAGGCATCTGTTCATGGACTTTAGCTCACCATTTAATGCAATCAAACCCCAGAAGCTCATGGAGAAGCTGCTCTTTTCTTCTTTTAAAATATCTTTATTGAGTTTAATTTTTTTTTAAAAAACATACACACATATTAATCCAATATATGGGATGAAATATGTGGGAAAAAAAAGAGATAATTTGTACTTCTCTAATAATACCTTTAGCATACCCTTCTTAAACAAAACCATTTTCAAAAGGGGAAAAAAAAGGGAAAATGCCTGTTAATCAAAGCCCTTCCTCTAAACAAAGTGAACTTGGATATTTGAAATAGGTAATGAAAGACGACGTTCGGAAACCAGACAACCCTGCTCAGAAACATCCAAACACCCTAATTTTTTTAATTATGGCAACTCTCCATGAATGGGCCCCACATCTTATAAAAATTCACCTTTACATCTTTACCATCATGTCTGACTTTTTCTAAACTTAGGAAGGTTATAACCTCCTGCAGCCATTGAATATGAGTAGGTGGAGTGCTGTTGTTCCATTTCATCAAAATTCCCCTTGTTAGGACTAAACACCCATCACAGTAACTGGATTTTGGACTTCCTAGAAGAAAGGCCACAGTCTCTCCAGGTTGGCAGCGAAGTCGAGCACTCTCACCCTAAGAACTGGCACAGCTTAGTGTTGTGTGCTCAGTCGCTCTTGTTCACACTACTGACTCCGGACTGCAATACCAGATTCAGCTCCAATAGAGTTGTCAAGTTTTCAGATGACACACGAGTAGATGTCCTCATCAGCAACAATGATGAGTCACAAAACAGAGAAGAGGAAGAAAATCTCGTGAAATGGGGTGGAATAACAACCTGAGTCCTAACATGGACAAGGTGAAGGAGATAATTGTGGACTTCAGGATGACCAGGGTTGACCACCCTCCACTACACATTAATAGGTCGGTAGTGGAGAGAGTAGACAGCACCAAGTTCCTCGCTGTCCACTTAATAAATGACTTATCATGGACACAAAACATATCCTAAATTATCAGGAAGGTGCAACAGTGACTGAACTTCCTAAGAAGACTGAAGTTGGCAAGGCTACCAGCGACCATCTGTCAACTTTCTATAGGAGCTCTGTTGGGATCAAAATGTATTTTATTCTCATGAGCCGTCTGATTCTGGATTTTGTTTAACAACATCTTTGAGCCAAGGTTACAGCTGGTTTCTCGGCATGTTAGGGAGATAACATGTTTTAGTTTAGTTCTTTTGTTCTGCAAAATGGCTGCAACTATTTTTTATTGAATGTCTAACATTGTTTTAACAGCCTGTAACAATGTATAGCAACTGAAAATAACTTTAACAATGTTTAATATTGTTTAATAAACTTTGGAAACCTCAACTTAACTTTAGTATGATTTTATTTGAATGGATCATAAACAACAACATTCTTATATCCTCCAAGTGTCTTTAAAGGAGAGTCATCACTATAATTAAGTCAATAGAAAAGTTGGAAATTGGATTTGGAATTTGGACTGGGTTAATTGGGGTCTATTTAGAGCATTTTGAACTGAAGGAAGCACGATCATCAACAGCATCATCAAGGCCATTGAAGAAGTGGATTCCTTTTGTGTATAATTGCAGGTTATAACACTAAGGTGTTATAACACAGTTTGGAAAAACTATTATTTATCCTTTGAGGGCTGTTTCGCTTTTTGAGTTTTTGTTGTGCAAGTTTGATGCCTGAGTACCAAGGTTTGCTGGATGGATAAGGAAAACATGGCAGCCACCACTGAAGCTGCTGCTCCTGAGGAGCTACGTATCAAGGAGATGAAAGTCAAAGAAATGAAAGAAAAACTACAACATCACAAATTAGATTCAAGTGGAGCCAAATTACTCTTCAAGCAAGACTGAAAGAAGCAGAAGAAAGGGAGATGCTTTCAGCTGCTGGGTATACAAATCCCACAGAATTATTGCAAAAAAAATCAATGGAATCTAAAAACAGCCACTTGGAATTGTTTGAAGATGTGCACAAAATGGTGGTGTGGAGGATGGGCACTCCAGAGTGGGGACAAAGTCAGATGTTAAGGTGACATCTGAAATAGAGGATGATAGTGCACCAAATAACTGGAAGCAGGAGAGACAAGAGGAGTTCTAGAGCAGGCTCCAGAGATTCAAGCACTGGATCTATATGTTTAAAGGTTCAGACTAATGTCACAGCTCTTGAAGCAGAAAAAGAAATGCTTCAAAATAAATTGGCCTTAGAAGGAGCTGATAAGAAGACGAGGAGCTATGGCAGGAGCAGCTAAGGAGGGAGGAGGTGCAGCTAAAAAGGCAAAAGGATCATCTGCAACTGGATGCAAAAATTGCTGTTAATCAGGTCAGGGTGAGGGTACTAGAAGGCTTAGAGGTAACTGGTGTTCAAAGTAAATTATCTAACGCGTCTAACATTTTGGAGTCATCTTTTGAGGAGGGACAACAGAAAAAGAAAACATTTAACACCAAAGTAGAACCAATGCTAGTTACAAGACGTGTATGTACCCGAACAAAGCAGGTTAAGGCACAGTGGGGCCAAATATCAAACCCCAATAACCCCAGTGGACCGAGATGTGAGCAAATACCATCTTATGATGCAGAATACTTGTCACTCCCATCAGGTAACAGAAATCTGAATGGGCAAAGCATCGATGAACAGAACAATATATTGTAAATCATGGGAAAACAAAATGAAATAACTGCTTTATTAATTCAGCAACAAGATCTTTAATCCCTGCCCAAGAATAAGATTTAAATTTTTGACAGAGACCCACTTCAGTACCAAGCATTGTTAAATCTTTTGAACACAATATTGAAAGCAAGAATAAAAAAACAGCAGAGATTGTCTTTATTATCTGGAACAGTATGCAGAGGGAACGGCCAAAGGAAATTGTAAGGAGTTGTATGCACATGGAATTTGTGAAGGCA
This sequence comes from Narcine bancroftii, assembly GCF_036971445.1. Taxonomy (NCBI): domain Eukaryota; kingdom Metazoa; phylum Chordata; class Chondrichthyes; order Torpediniformes; family Narcinidae; genus Narcine; species Narcine bancroftii. The sequence continues at coordinate 99,758,690 of NC_091475.1, read as the reverse complement.
AGAGCTTTACGACAAAAGCATTTTGGCAATGAGCATAGAATTGTGGCAGCTTATTTGGAGAAGGCTCTTTCATGGTCACAAATAAAATCGTATGACACAAAGGCTCTTTTTTAAGAGGATGTTGAAATGCCATGGAAAATATTAACAACATATGTGACCTTAACATGTTTTCTAATATATTAACCACATTTTAAGGAAGTTGTCTTACTGACTGAAGGATTTGTGGTGAACAGGGGTTTGCGAACTTCAGATAAAATATAAACAAAATCCTACCTTTGTTGATTTCCTTGAGTGGCACATGCAGATTGCAACCGTACCAGGATTTGGAGATATCAAGCATACTCCAAAGGTGAGCAATGAAGTAAAAGGGTTCAAGATGCCACCTCAAACACAATTGAAAAAAAGTACATTTGCCATCTCCCTGGCTGTTGCAGATAAAGAAATTAAGGAAAAGGAAGGTTTGCTTGCTGTGAAGAAATGTTTGTTGTGTAACGATAAGCATGCTTTGGATGTGTGCACAGTTGGAAAAGAAGATGCATAGTGAGAAAACTGCTTTTCCGAAGCAAAATGGAGTATGTTTTGGCTGTCTGTGTAAAGGACACATCAGCAAAAACTACAAAAAGCAACTCAAGTGCAACATATGCTGTCAAAAACATCCCCAAATGCTACAAATCTTCCAGGAAAAGAACACAGAAAAGGAACAAACAACCCAAAAAAAAAGCAGGGAGAAACAGTGCTGAAGCCACATTATAGACAAATGGTCTTACTGGAGCTGGTGAGAACAACTGCAAACTTTTAACATCCTGTGCAAGTCAAGACCATGAAATGAAGTGCAATAGTACATGCTTAGGAATTTCTTGACCCAGGTGGCATTGCATCATTTTGCACTGTGGGGCTAATGAATAAGCTTTATCGTCAAGGAAGAAGATCAAAAATGATATCGTGAATTATAGCTCAAGTTAAACATATTGAAACCAATGTCGTTTTGGGCCAAGAGATTTTTGGACTGAATAGTAACAATTTTTGTGATCTCCCAGGTGTATACACTCAGAAAACTGTGCCTGCATAAAGGAAACATCCCACATCAAAATGACATTGAACCGTGGACACATTTGAAAAATATTCACATACATGAAATCAACTCTGAAATTGAGTTACTGATTGGTTCAGATGTACCAAAAGCTCTGGAACCACTAACCATAATATGGCATGTGGGAGACTATGCTTGGTTGGATGATTAATGGACCATTAGGAAGGAGAAATGCAGTTCAGGACCAGATACCTGTAAGTGTCCACAAGATATTGATTGTTAAACTTGATGAGCTGTGGGAGCAGCTGTTCAAGAATGGCTTTCCTGATTGGATTCAGGATCTTTGTATGCTGGAAGACTTCAAGATTGACAGATGCTTCAAACCCACAAATTTCGGAACTGTGACATCTGCTCAATTGCATCACTTTGCTGATTCATGTGAAGACGGTTAAGAACTGTTGGTTCCTATCACAACATGATAACCAGGATCAGGAACATTGTGGATTTTTCTGGAAAAGATTGGTGAAGGAATATCTTCCACTATTACAGGAGTGACAAAAATTATCAGGAGCCAATTTCACGGCTGGGATCAGCACCTCAAAATTCCTGCTTGATGGGGAAGATTGTTTAATCCATCCAGGACAAAGGAGGACTTGCATGTCAAGTTCAGATCAAGACTAAAACTGGGTTTCTGTCTTTTGAAAGAGGCAGAAAGCTTTGAATATGGACTTTTATTTCATTTTAAATGTAACCGATAAATCTACTATGTACTATGTTTGACTTTTTTGGTGATGATAATTATTATTTTTAAACATAATAATTGGGGACTGGAATTGTAGGGATTAAAATTTATTTCATGCTTGCTAGCAGTCTGATTCTGGATGTTGTTTCACATTTTTATGCTGTCTCCTAGCAACACCTTTGAGCCAAGGTTACTGCTGTTTTCTTGGCATGTTAGAGAGATAACATTTTTTAGTTTAGTTCTTTTGTTCTGTGAAATGGAGGGATTGGGAAAGTTCTGACAATTTCTGTTGAACATCTAACAAGGTTTTAATGGCTTGTTGCAATGTATAGCAACTGATAATACAGGCAGTCCCCAGGATGAAGACATCTAATATACAAACAACCCATAGATACGAACCAACAAGCCAGGTGGAAGAAGAATGGCATCAACTTCGAGTTCAAGCATGGTTGAGTCTAATTTAAATTAAATTATTTTTCTTAAACAGTAAGCAATCTGAGGCAGTGCTTGAAAATCCCATTTCTTCAGTATTAGATTATTTTGTTTCAACTGAATATTAACAAAATTGCAAATACAAATGCAAAACTAGCAAGGGGGGAGGTAGTGAGCAAGTGAGCAGGAGGAAGGGGAATGGAATGGGGGACGAGTGAGTGAGAATGGGGAATGGAGAGGGTGGTGAGCAAGAGGGGAAAGGAGTGGGAAGCGAGTGAGTGAGTGAGAGGGAGGGAGTGGGGTGCAAGCGAGTGAGAGGGAGGGTGGGAGCAAGTGAGGAAGGAGGGAATAGGAGTGAACAAGCGAGAGAGGGAGGGGAGTAGGGAGCAAGTGAGCAGGAAGGAAGGAATGGGAGTGAGCGAGTGGAGGGAGCAAGTGGGGAATGAGCAAGAGGAAGGGAACAGGGAGAGAGCGAACGAGAGGGAGGGGGAGAAGCGGGGAGCGAGCAAGCTAGAAGGAGGGAGGGGCGGAGGTGTGAGAAAAAGAGCCATGCGTGGATCAGAAGGAGCGAAAATACAGGAAGGCTGTGGGGTCAGAGTCAGAACACAGCCATCACCCAGCATTATGAGAGCTTAGCGATCTCTTCATCATCTTCTCCTGTGAGTGTTAACTTTTAATCATGATCTTATGATTATATATAATTACTTTTATTATTAAAAGTGTTTAATTAATTTTGCATTATTAATAGGGAAGTGTTTTATATGCATATAAAAATAAAATATATACTATGTATATGCTATATACTAAAATATACATTTGACTAACTGACACTAAATAAGGACCAGATGTATCTGTTCCAGCACATACAAATTTGAATTAAAGACAGACCTAGGTAACAGAACTTGTTTTTAATTCAGGGACTGCTTTTAACATTAGCAATGTTTAATATTGTTTAATAAACTTTGGAAAACTCAACTTTGGTATGAATTTGTTTGAATGAGTCATAGATAACAGCAACATTCTGATAGCCTCCAAGCGACTATAAAGGAAAGTAGTCACTACAAGCTCTATCACGAGCATCCTGATAGGATGCATCACATTGTGCTATGGTTGCTGTAGAGCATCAAATCAGAGGTCAATCTACAGGACCATAAGAGCAGCAGAGAGGATCACTGGGTTATATCTCCCCCCCCCCCCATCAGTGTAATTTACCAGAATCGTGTCTAAAGAGGGCACACAAAATCAGTGAAGACCCCCATCACCCTGCATGCAGCATCTTCTGGCTACTTCTGTCAGGAAAGAGACACAGGAGTGTCAGAGCCAGAACCATGAGGCTGACAATCACCTTATTCCCATGGACAGTGAGACTGCTGAATGACTGATGAAATGCTCATATTAAACCGCTGTAATTCTACATTTAACAATAATATTTATTTATTTTAATATTTGTATATACATACAATGGATATGTATTGTTTGTCTGTATGTGCGTTTTGTCTGTATGTGTGTTTGCAGAGTGTTGCTCCGAGGACTGGAGAACACTGTTTCATGGGTTTATACTTGGACAATTGGATGATAAATAAACATGAACTTGTCAGCACTGAGTTATTTATTTACAATATGTGTGCCCCTATCTTGTCACAGCACACCAAATGCATCACCCCAACTTTCTCTGGATTAAGTTTCATTTGCAACATTTCTGATTAGACATGCAGTTAAAACCTTTCCTCATCACTGTAAACCATATGGAACATTTTATTAGATGTATACTACATTTAAGTCTAAATTGCTATTATGTACTTCTTAGAAAAAAAGGACCAAGAACTGAGCCCCATGGAATCCCAAAAGTAAAAGGCTTACAGTAACAAAACACTCATCAGCTTTACCTATTGGCTTCCTAGTAAAGATCCAACTTTGGATCGGGTTGACACTCCACCTAAGATCCAATGGACTTTGTTAGCAGCTTGCTATGTTGAGTAAAAAAAAATGTTCACTGACTTTTTATATGCTGCCCTCATTGAATCTCTTTGTCACCGCAAAAAAAAAAAATCAGGATAGACAAATAAGAATTTCTCATAACAAATCCATTCTGAATGTCACCAACTAATCTGAAGTTAAAGTGATTTTCCTGCAATTACTCATTTTATTTCTTCCTCCATTTTTAACCAATGGTACAACATCTCCAATCCTCCAGTTCTCCAGCAACATTTCTGTGACCAGAGATAATTGATCATTCATGCTTGGCAAATTATCTATTTTCAAATATACTTGCATCATTTATATTTTCACTCTACGTTTGCCCTATCTAATATTTCATACTCTTCCTTTTTAACTACAATCAGATATTGGAACTCTTTTGTAAAAATAGTTGGAAAGTATTCATGACAAAACTTATGCATTTTCTCCACACTCTATGCATGTTACCTTTCTGGTTGATAGCACACCACCCCCCACCCCCCCCACCCCTATCCTCTTCACTTATTGATAAAACATATTTGAATTGTTACATTCTGCGCCCTCTCCTTATTTTCTTACCTGCCTTTAATTTCACATTAAGTTTTTGTAGGTTTTCTGCAAGATTAAGCTGTGTTTGGCATAAGCTTCCATTTTTATTCGCATCTTTCTCTGTGTAGGAATATATTTGCTGTGAACCTTCTGAATTTCCTTCTTGATTGCCTCCCATTGCTCTAATTATGTCACTCTCAGATAACTGTTTCTCATCCATTTATTCTCACCCTGATAAAAATTGCCCTTCTTCCAATCTACTATCCTTGTTGATGTACCAAATATCTTATTATTCACTCCAGTCAGACTGCTTTAGCAAATAGAATGGCCCTATGAAGCTCTTATCTTAATTAGTTCTCTTGAGTAAAACTTGCATGCAGCGTCACTCTCTAGAATATTGATATTTCAATCATCCTTTCACTCAATTTGCCTGTGAGTTTCATCTGGTAATTCATCTTTGAACCTACTCCTACAATACCCATATCTGGCTATAATTGGCCTGGTGGCTGAGAATGTCAGATCAAGTGACTGGGTATCTCACCATATCTCTCTTGCCATTGAGCTGACTTCTGGCCAGATTCAAGGATCTGGCAATCTGAAATGTGAAAGCCAGGATCTGGGATCGCAATGCTCAATTTGCAGTACAAAAGATTTCCTTTGGAGTGAATGACTGGATTTAAACATTTACTAGTGGAGGTCCAATTGTCCACAAGTTGCTAAAAGGCTCAATGATGGAGAATAACCTTTTCCTTCTATTATAGAACTGCCTACATCAAGAATATGGAAGAAACGCAGGCTGGAGATAAAGCAAAGGTATTGCCATTTAAAATAATCGATGGTATTAAATAGAGTCTGTCCAACCCATGTATAATAATCTAAAGAGAACCTAACAGAGATTTCAAAAAACTGATAACAATGTGGATGATAAATTATTTGCTCTTCTAGGTCGAGATGTTGTATCAGGACTGAGAGTAGAGAGGGAAGACAGCCAATGTATAGAAATATGTGAGGGCAATGAAACAGAGGTTGGACAGTATATAGAAGTGAGAGGGACACCTTTCACCTACAAATCTCTGTCTCACCCCTCCCTCTGCACTCTGATTTCTAATGCAGGGTCTTGATCGAAAATGTCCACTATTCCTTTGCTTCACAGATGCTGCTTGACCCATTGAGTTCTTCTAGCCATTTATTTATTTGCTCCAGATTCCATCAACTGCAGTCTTTTATGTTTCCTGTTTCTCCTCTGGGATCAAACTCTCCTTTAACTATTTTGATTGTGTTAACTATCCAATGCCTTCCAAACTTTAAAAATAATGCAGAAGTACAGTCTTTTGATTTCCCAAAATGCCCTTCTCTAACCTAATTCAGGCTATGCCAAGTGTTAATTTGGCTTTGGATTGAATTAACATTTGTTCTGATTTAGCTCTCACTGACTAAATGCTGCAAAATTGCAAAGCAAAAACTCTCATCTCCAGGGCGCAGATTTAATTCTGCTCCACTGCAAGGTAATTTAGTTCACAGCTGCGTAAACACCCCCAGTGCTACAAAAATTAATTAGATGCCACAAAATGCATTGTGACTCATTACAACTACATTGTGCTGTGTGTATTCCTTTGTGATGTCAGGCGAGTAAACCAAAAAGAACATTTACAATTGCTACTAGAAAGTGAGCTGCAGATCAAAGTTTTGCTCCCTACAACAGGAAAACAGATTTCAGATTTTCATATGTTTAATATTAATTATACAGCAGTGGTGATAGACTATCAAAGAGCTGGCCAAGCATGCAATTTAATTAGATTAGGTTGAACAAATGGTGGAATTTTTTTTCTGTAAAAACAACAATTGGACACACTTTACTTGTGTATCAATAATGATTATATTTTGTTGCTGTCATTGAGAAGATCCCACACTTTGTTTTCTGCTGAATCCCATCTTAGGATATGTTTTTCTCAGAAGAAAAGCGTGAAGATTAACAGCAATATTTTGACATTCCTCAGAACATGAATACTGCTGCTGAATAAATACTCTGCAGAGTTCGATATAAGGTCCTTCCATTCAATGACCTTCTGATGCTCACCATTCCCCACCACCCTCAATCTACATCATCTAACTGTGACAGTGGGAGGAAAGCCAATCAAATTGTATTGGTAAGGTCCTATGCAATGGAGGACCTACTGGCTGTATGTGAATGGCAGCGTTTATGGCCTGAAAAACCAGCAGCCACAAACTGTTCATCACCTTCATCTTGGGTTTTAATATGGTCATTCCCCAGAGGCTGATGGAGAAAATCTCTTCATTGGGATTCAACACCCCTCTCATTAACAGGACTCTGGACTTCCTAATGGAAAGACCATAGTCTGGATTGCCAGCAAAATGTTAAGCACCATCACACTGAGCACTGGTGCACCTTAGTACTGTGTGCTCACCCCACTCCTGTTCATGCTACTGAACTATGAATGCAACACTAGATCCAGCTCCATCAGAGTCATGAAGTTTGCAGATAGTTGGCCTCATTAGCAACAACAGTGAGATGGACTACACAGAAAAGGTGAAAAATCTCATGAGAGAATAACAACCTGAGTCCTTACCTGATAAAAACGAAGGAGATGATTGTGGACTTCAGGAAGACCACCACTGCACATTAATTGCTTTGTGGTGGAGAGAGTAGAGGGCACCAAGTTCCTCGAGTTCACTTAAGTAGTGCTGTATCCTGGACACAAAACCTCCTCTCACTCGTCAGAAAGGTACAACAGCAATTGCACTTCCTGAGAAGACTAAGGCAGAAAAGGCTATTGACCACCAACTTTCTACAGGAGCTCTATCGAGAGCGTCCTGGCTGGCTGATCATAGTGTGGTACATTTGCTGTAGATCAATGGATCGGAGGTCAATCCACAGGACAATAAAGAACAGCAGAGAGGATCACTGGGTTCACCCTCCCCCTTCCCTCTCCCCACACATCGGCATAATCTACCAGGATCATTGTTTGAAGAAGCCTCGTAAAATTGTTGAGGACCCTTATCATCCTGCACACAGCATCTGTTAGCTGTTCCCACAGCATCTTTCAGCTACTCCCATAACAAAAGAGATGTAGGAGTAACAGACTCAGAACCACCTGGTTGAGAAACAGCTTCTTCCCCCAGGAAGTACAATTACTGAATGACTGATGAATTGCTCATACAAACTTTCCGAGATTCTAATATTTATTTACAATTTTTTTTATATGTATATATATACTGCTTATGTATGTATCTACACATTTTGTATATGTATGTTATATTTATATCTATATATGTGTTTGCACGTTTTTGCATTGAGGACTAGAGAATCTTTCGTCAGGTTGTACTTGTACAATCGGATGATAATAAACTTCAACTTACAAAACTGCCAAGTAGAATGGTAGAAATTCACAACATTCAATACCACTCAAAATCTATTAAAATTCAAATAATAGCAAATACTAGAAAACATTAAAACAGAATGTAAATGTATTTGTTGATTTAATTAATTCAAATAAATATGTTTCCGAAACTTGCTTCTACACCTCATAACCATCCTTATCCAATAAAATGACTTCAGTTGTGAAACTGGTATAGGATTCCCAACCTCACTGATAAGAAACTGTAGAGTGATGGCATTCTTCCCAATATTGCTGAGAGAAGAGGGACAGATAATCACTGGTGTCAAAAGAGTCAGAGCCTTTGGAAAATCTCCAACTTCCCAAGCCCATAAATGTCAGAGTCTCATGTCCAAAACTCAGAGGGTTTTTAGAGAGTCTGACATCTATAGTGATTAAATTCCACCTGCAACAGCCAAAGTAGTTAATCTTGCCTTTGGGCCACAGGTACTCCAGTAGGAAACATTGAGGAGACTGGATGCAGATTGTCAGATTGCTTTGTTGAGCACCTCATCACTGTTGGCTGCAACAGCAAGGATCTCCCACTCTCCAGCCACTTCATTTCTACTTCCCATTCCAAATCTGACATGCTGTCTATGGCCCAATTCACTGTCACATTGAGACCATCTATAAATTGGAGGGACAGCTCCTTATATCCCATATTGATAGTCTCCAACCCGACATCGAAATTGACCTCCAATTCCAGTAACCTCCTTTCAATGTCTCCCTGCTTTCTCTTAACTTTATAGCCCCATTACTCTTTCTCTTTTCATTCACTTTCCCTTTCTCCATGGCTTTCTGCCTGCCTATAATCCACACCGTCCTTCCAACCCCATCCCCTTCCTTTACTTCCTATCTATTCTATCAGAATACATCTTTCTCAGTCCACTGCCCATTCTCTATTGCCTCTTAATTTGTTTCTTTTCTACCCCCTCCCACCTGTATTCTCCTTCACCTGTCAAACAGTGCTCCTCCCCCTCCCCCAACCCCACCCTTTTAATCAGATGTCTGCCCGGTTCTTGATATTCCAGATTAAAAGTTTTAAGCCTGAAACATTGACTGTCTATTGTATTCCATGGATGCTGCCTGAGTTCCTCCAATAGTATGTCGGTTTTCCAGCATTTGTAGACTTATTGTTAATAACAATAGGAAAATCTGGTTTAACTTCAATCCATACAGGGAATAGAAAACTACATCTCCACCCACAAAAGATGCTCAAAGAGCTCCTACAAATGAAAGGCATTGTAAAAATGTACAGAAGAATCTCAGGTGGTCTACAGATCCAACTGTTGGTGACTGCTGGCCTCAAGAAGATTAATACTATTAAGTTGATTTACAATTTATTATGCCAAGCAAACATGACAGCTTCTCTTGAGGGTATAGCATTTGCTTTGGCAAAATACCCATACCTTGTTCATTGAGAGCAATAGACATTTGAATCTACTGTGTCAGCGGTTTGTGGTCCGATGATCACATACGAGTTCAATCACAGGAAAAACCTTATGCTGGAAAATTTGATTAATATATGATTATAGCCACCCTGATTCAATATTAAAAGATTAAATGACTAAAACATCAGTGGAAATATTGATAATATAGTTTAGTCACATACACCATAATTCCTGAATGTCTTGGTTGTGGTTTCAATTTCCAATCCTGAAATATATGTTAAGGCTACAGTAGAACTCTGTAGGAGTATCTCATTGACATGGTTATTAAAATGATTCCTCAACTGATCTTTTGATTTTCTGCAAATGAGCCAAGGGTGTTACTTTGAACAATAGTAGAACGTTATCCCCGATGTGTGACAAATAGTTATCCCTTAATTCCCATCATATTGCTGTTTGTGGGAGTCTGGTTGACACATTTCTTAAATTATAGCTATGACTAGACTTGTAACAAGTTTAATTGGCTGTAGAGTGCTTTGGAAAATCCTGAAAATACACTGTGAGAGTACAACTTTTTCCTATCCTTTCATGTGAAAGCACTAATTCTTCACTCTTAAGTGATGAATAGAATAGCGGTTCAGACAAAAATCAATTTATTCTAACCCTACTGAAAACATATCTGCCTCTTCTTTAATGAGTAAAAGACCAGATAATCTGTGTAAGTGATTTTGCTTGGAGGATATTGCTGTGGAATCTTTTATATTTGTATACATGGGATGGAATGGGATGGAATGAAGAGATTAGCATATGAAAATCATTTGGCAGCTCTTGGACTGTACACTTTGGAGTTCAAAAGAATGAGGGGGACCTTATGGAAGCATTTAGAATGTTGAAAGGCCTGGACAGAGTAGATGTGGCAAAGTTGTTCCCCTAAGTAAGGGAGTCTAGGACAAGTCATTTAAAACAGAGGTGAAAAAGAATTTCTTTAGCCAAAGAGGAGTAAACCACTGGAATTTGTTACCATGAGCAGCTGTGAAGACCAGGTCATTGGATATATTTGAGGCAGAGATTAATAGGTATCTGAACAGTCAGGGAATCAAGGTTATGGAGAGAAGAAAGGGGAGTGGTGAATGGATCAGCAATGATGGAATGGCAGAGAAGACTTGATGAGCCAAATAGCCTACTTCTGCTACTATATCTTATGGTCTTACATACCATTGAAAGGACCAGGGATTATTTCTGAGTTAAATTGCTTAGATTCATCCTGAGGCAACAAAATGGCATAGACTGTTTGACTACATTAGTGTCTGCTCAACAAGTGAGCATTACACACCTAATGTGCAGCCAACTGTTACAAGAATCATGGAATTTTGAAGAATGATTTCAAGCAAAGCAACCTGTTCAAATCCTGTAATAAAGCATACTATATTATAACATTTAAAGAACTGTTGTGTGGCAGGAAAATGAAATTTACCAAGAATCAATGGGTGACAAGGCCACCAACCAAATGTTCAAGGTTCAATTATTGTCATCAACATAAAAACACAATTTAATTATTTCTGTAAAAACACACCGAGGTGTCACTGGTTCGGCATGCCTACCAAGAAGAGAAAAAGAAGCATAAGAGAGTGCCTTCAGAGACATTATGTTTGTGGATTTCACCACCTCCTCGGGTGCTATGTAACCTCCTACCCGGTGCAGCAGTGAACCTGAACTCCAGGCAACTATCATCCTCCACAGTCGTGGGTTTCAAACCCCAATATAATTTGGAAACTCTAGTGCCTGAGACGATTCAGGAGACTTGCTCACCATTTGCACCCTCACAAATTCCATTCACAATATCTGGTTCTCACCAGGCAGTCTCCAGCAGCCCAAAGGCAGCCTGCTGCTTGGTGTGAGGCTTTGGGCCACTGAGCCTCTCGCTAGTCAACCATTGTTGGGTCTTCTCCCAGGCTTCTCTGTCTCAGCAGGATGGAATTCTCCTGCTTTTAGTGCCCTATTCCAGCCCGCTGCTCCTTCAGAGCACACAACCCTGTTCCTTGGTCTGCCAAGCATGGGAGCTGGCATCTTGGGGACGGACCTCCAATGTTTAAAAAGACACCACCTGCTCCATTCTATAGACAGTTCAAACTTGTAAAGAGCTATCAGCACAATGACCAGGCAATAGGACCCAGCAGAGAAGCACTGAGGATGCGCCCTATGCCTCCCAGATCCACATCAGCAGCAATACTGGCTACAATTACAGCTGCAACAGCATCACCAATTTCTTTACTCACTCTGTTTGCCTTCGAATAGATTGAAGAACTGATTCCTTCTCCCCCTCCCTCATGTCTTCTGTCTCCTCCCCCTCACCTCCTCCTCTAGCATCTTCTCTTTTTTCACTTTCTCCTGTCACTTCCTCCTTTCTTGCCTCTTCCCTCTATCTTTTTCTCCTTGCTCACCTTCTTTTCCTTTCAGTCCATCTCCTGCATACCTAACATGCGATGACAAGGATTGGGCACACCAGATTACACTGGATCTTGCATTCTCCTTTCTGAAATATTGGCAGTCCCCGGGTTGAAGACCCAATTTATACACAGCCTGTAGTTACAAACCGGCAAGCCGACCTGAAGTGGAATGACATCAACTTCCAGTTCAAGCTTGGTTCAGTGTAAGTTAAATTAAATTATTTTTCTTAAAGAGTAAGGAATCTGATTTCAATTTATTTTTTCAAGTGTCGCCTTGCGACATGGCTCCCACCCCTAATTTGCTCTGACGTGGTCCCCACACACCCCCTCCGCTCACTCCAACATGGTTTCCCCCCCACTCCCCGCTTGCTCTAATGCAGTACCCCACTTGCACCCCCGTTCACTCCAACACGGTCCCCTCCACCCCTGCTCGCTCTGATGCTTCAGCCAGCCTCCGTTCGCTCTGACTCGTTTCCCCCCCCACCCCCACTCACTCTGACGCAGTCCCCCAAACCCCATTTTCTCTGACGCAGTCTCCACCCCCACCCCCCACTCTTCTCCTTCCGATGAAGCTAACAACCCCGCCCCCAAACAAGTGGAGCGAGCGAGCATGGGTGGAGAGAGGGACAGGAAGAGAGGGAGAGAGTGGGGAGGGAGGAGGAGAAGGAAGGGGAGGGAGTGAAATTTGAAATAGAAAGTACCTGTACTGTAGCTATCTCTCCATCATATTCTTCTGTGTTAACTTTTAATCATCATCTTATGACCGTATGTAGTTAATTGTATTATTGCGTGCAGAGCTGTATTATTATTAAGATTTTTTAGTGTACTGGAAAGTGTTTTATATACATATAAAAGTAAAATATATGCTACATATTCTATATACTAAGATAAACTTTTGACTAACTGTCACTAAATAAGGATCATGTGTACTGGTTCTGACAAATACAAATATAAGTTAAAGACAGACCTAGGTAATGGAATTCATATGTAACCTGGGGACTGCATGTACAAGGCTCCTTCAGTATGGTCCAGGCATTGGAATCATGATTAGGGAGTGCAATAATCTTCTCTATTACACACAGATCATGTGGCAGCATGCCATTTATTGTATGAATGTGTATGGGTTATACACTGGCTATGAGCTATGTCACGAGTAGACAGGCCTTTCTGCTTATTCATTGAAGAAGGGCTCAGGCAAACATCAGCAATACAAGGATATATTTGCTTTTTGTGAATGCTGAAAGACTGCTGAGTTCCTCCAGCATTTCAATGTACTTTAAAGACAGGCCTTGGGGCCCATTTGATTTTCTTTCTTGGTTCAAAAGCAGAGGAGAGATTGGATGACCTTCGGATATTGCGTGGCCATAGTCATAGATTAATACCTATAAAACAGTGTGTTTGCATTTGTTGTTTTTCCAATACCATTCAAATCGTAGAGACAAAAATATATCTTTTGCAACACACTGTGCGTGTATTTATATGTGTGTGTGTGTGTGTGTGTGTGTGTGTGTGTGTGTGTGTGTGTGTGTGTGTATGTGTGTGGTAACCTATGACAGTGTCCTCCTTTTGGAATGACCATCCTATTCAGATATAGGTATCATGGCCACTGTCAGAAGCCGAGGAAAAATGCAACATTGAACATTGAGGGAATGGGATTCTTTCTTGTTGTGATACACCTTTGAATTCACTTTCTGAGCATACAGCTTTAGAACCCTACAGCATGGAAACTCACAAGCCTTGCAAAGTTCTGTGCTAACCCTGCCTCCTTGTTTCTGATATGAAAGAATGAAATGTAGGAATCTCTTTCTGAATACAGAACCTCATCAACCTCTCTATGTAACCAGAGTTGGTCAAAGATTCAGCACAAGACCATAAGGCACAGAAGTAGGCCATTTATTCCACTGAGTCTGCTCCGCCATTCTGCAAAAGTATCCAGCTCCATAAATGCTTATGGCTGTGGTCTGCTTGACAGCTACCAACAAAGCCATCTTTTCCAAAATTTGAAGTTGGAGATGTAGCATAAGGATTTTGACAGAATTTCCAACTCATGGTCCTTCATTGGATGATGTACCACTCTACGTGGATTTAAGGAAATTCCAAAACCTTGTGGATTCCTAATAAATAGCAGAATAGTGGCATAGTTGGCATAGCAGTTAGCACTATACTGTTACAATGCCAGTGACTGGGGTTTGAATCTGATGCTGTCTGTAAGGAGTTTATACGTTCTCCCTGTAACTGCATGGATTTCCCCCAGGGGCTCAGGTTTTCTCCCACCCTTCACAATATACCAGAAATGTAAGTCAATTGGGAATAGTCGAGTGACATGGGCTCATGGGGTGAAAGGGCTTGTTACCATGCTGTATGTCTAAAAATAAGTCAATCAGAAATTAACCTTTAGGGTAAGAAGGAGGAAGTGTGGAAGGGATCAGAAGGGGTTGTCTCACATCAAGGGCAGTGGCTCTGTTTGAAAAAGTGGTTGAAGCAGATACTCTCAAAACATTTAAGAATCATCCAGGCAAGTACTTGAATCACCAAGGCATAGATACAGGCAATTAGAATTAATGTAGATCATTAATGGGCATTGTAAACATGATGGACCAGGAAACCTGTTTCTCTGCTGTATGATTATAACTATAGCTAAACAATAAAATAGGTGTTGTTGGGTGGACATTTCCAGCATCAAAACGTATGTACAATAAACAAAGTCAAAAGATGAGGTTAGATGGAGTATTAAATTCCAGTCCCAGTAGTGAGTGATTCAAATCAATTTTCTATGCTGACTGATGCTGTGATCTCCCGAAACTGCAAACTTCATTAGTTATCAGCATGCGCAATTAGTCTAATTCAGTTTCATATCCTGCAAGGAACACACCATACATGTATAGTCTCATCTATTAACACATTGAAATCAATTCAATACCTATGGCACTCAGACACATTAAAAATGCTGGATCCACTGAAGATGTGCATTTTATGTTACTGTTTAAAGACTACAGCCCGGCCTTCAATACCATTATTCCCTCAGTGCTCGTCAAAAAGCGACAAACACTAGGCCTTTGTACCATCTTCTGCAACTGGATCCTTAATTTTCTCATTGGAAGATCACAGTCAGTATGAATTGGAAACAACGTCTCCTCCTCACTGATTACTAAGACAGGCACCCCAAGGATTGGGGAAAGGGAAATGACTGGCTGCATCATGACCTACAATGGGGGCACTAATGCATCTGAGCAAAAAGCCCTGCCAAAAGTAGTGGACATCACAGGCAAAACTCTCCCCACAACTACATGGAACAGTGTCAACAGAGAGCAGCAGCAATCATCAAGGATGCACACCATCCAGGACATGCTCTGCTCTTGCTACTGCCATCAAGAGGTGTAAGTGCCATAAGCCTCGTACCACCAGGTTGAGGAAGAATTGATACTCCTAAACATCAGCTCAATCAGAGACACATTTCAGGACTCACATTCTTTATTACTGAATATTTATTTTCTGTATTTGCTCAGTCAGTTTGTTTACATTTCTTTCTTTGATTAAATTTTTCTCTCTTTTATTGAGTAGAGTATTGTTTTTGCAAAGCCGATAACTATAAATTTTATCTGCACACCGGAAAAAAAGAATCACAGGTTTGTATGTGATGTCATGGATGTACTCTGTCAATAAATTTGAACTTCTGAATTTTTATCACCCAGGCTCAGAGGAACAACATCCTTCCTTCGGAACAAATCTCAAAGAATGAGTCCCTCAAAATTGTGCTGGCCTCTGTCCATCTATGCGGTTCAGATGGAATCATGTCACATGGTTCATTTAAAAATATACAACAGGGGTTCAGATATCAGCTTCATTCAATTGCATTGTCCAGTGACAGTGATATCGCTCACATCACGTGTGGATACATTTTGTTATTTAAAAGGATTCTCACCAAAAAACCCTATTCCTATATGAAAAGACACAAACATTTTCCAATATATTATCATTTAATTAGGCTACAGCTGGATACTTAAATGTCATTTGCTTGATTTCTGAGATGGTTCAAGTATATTGCAGATTTAATTTGAACACTTTTAACTCTGCAGTCCTCGCTGCGACAGCTGTGCTATACGTGATTTTACTTTTGTGGAACTCCACACAAAAGATGCAGCTTTAGTGTACAGTCAACCCAAATGTTGTTGACATGTGGCCAGATTCTAAAATAGAAACAAGGGAACAATATCTGGAAAAAAAAGTTTTGTTCAGATTTACTTTGTAAGCAGTTAAAACTCCAGCTGCAGATTTACATTACAAAAGATTGGCACCATTGTGTTGCCCCTATTTTTCATATGGACATTAAATATTGACCTACTATTATATTAGGTAGAGAAGCTGACCCCCATCAAAACAAATTTACACTTCAACTGATTTTGCTTGATTACACTGAGAATATGAAAGGTCATCTTGAATTTTCCATCAGTAAAATACACAGTATGTCCTGAACACATGGAGAATAACACTGGACAACGATATTGCTTCCTGAACACTTTTGGGCGTATTTTATAGATTTTGGGCTGCTGATCACAAATATCACCTTAAAACATTCTTATCATATACTTTTCTTTAGATATAACCTAGTTTTTTGTGATTTCCTGTCATATTTTAAGTCTACTTCAAGCATGAAGTGCAACGTGTCATTGTAGAGCTCGTCGAAAGAACCAAAGACTTGTTGATCCAAACCAAGGCTTTTTTAGCAAAAGACAGGAGCTCTTCACAGGTGGCCGACCAGTCCGGAATGATCCGACCTGGCTAGGGACACAACCCTTTAAGGCCCAGACAATAGGTGTGGCTTAGCTCTCAGCCAATCGCTGTAAGCACAGTCTAGATACAGTAACTATATACACTATGTACATTGGTGATAAATCTGTACTATCACAGTCATTGAAAATTAATTTTCTGCTTTCGCACTTGGACGTCTTCCCTGCTGATCTTGGTGCAGACAGTGATGAACATGGTGAAAAGTTTCACCAAGGCATTGCAACCATGGAAAAGTGGTATCAGGGCAAATGAAATCCATCAATGCTACCTGACTATTGTTGGACACTGGCAAGAGAGACATCAGATGCTGAGTACAAATGAAAATCAGCAGCAAAACAATTTTAGGTCCCTTGAACTAACCCAAAGTGTCAGCATCATTATGTGATGTTAAATTCAATAAAAGTTAATTGAATGTTTCTCCAACTTCCTACACAGGGGCAGTGCCAGAATAAGTGTTAGAGGGGGCATTAGGGTAACCAGGGGTCACAGTCCAACATAATAAACTCATTCAGTGAGGGAGGGTGGTAGTGGTGCTGGTACCTACCTACTGAATGTTAACGTCCTCCATCCTTCCGATGTAGCAAACAAAAGTGCTGCTTTTATTGTGGGGAATCATTAGCTACGTGAAGCTAGACACTAGTGATGCTTGATGTATGCTAGTGACATGGGGGGCGGGGGGATGGAGGCAGGTCTGACAGTGAGCGATGACCGCAAGCATATGGGAGCACAGCCCCTCACTTGTGGGGAAATGCCTGCGAATGCTCCTCCCGAGTGACAACCCTGATTCCTACATGATACACAAATCTGAAATTAACTTTGTGTTCAGCTTGAAGTTGTCTATCATAATCCACCTTTCTTTTTTCAGGAAGCAAACCTTCTGAAAAATATTGTTGTCCAGTGTAATTCATGTTGTTTGATCCAAAATTTTGAGATATTTAATCAATATTAAAGCCATACAGCATATTTCCAGCACTGTAACTTGTCCTTCCAGTCCACAAGCCAATTCCACCCAAATACACACAATTGACCTTCCATCCCCCACCCCTCCATTCATTCTGAAGAGTGGGAGGAAATCAGAGTGCCCAGAGGAAACCAATACAGGTATGGGGAGAACACATAAACTCCTTACAGACTGTGCTGGATTCAAACTCTGGTGGCTGGTGCTTCTTTGGCTTGGCTTCGCGGACGAAGATTTATGGAGGGGTATGTCCATGTCTGCTGCAGGCTCGTTGGTGACTGACGTCCGATGTGGGACAGGCAGGTACAGTTGCAGCGGTTGCAAGGGAAAATTGGTTGGTTGGTGTTGGGTTTTTCCTCCTTTGTCTTTTGTCAGTGAGGTGGGCTCTGCGGTCTTCTTCAAAGGAGGTTGCTGCCCGCCGAACTGTGAGGCGCCAAGATGCACAGTGATATCAGCCCACTGGCGGTGGTCAATGTGGCAGGCACCAAGAGATTTCTTTAAGCAGTCCTTGTACCTCTTCTTTGGTGCACCTCTGGTGCTAATTACTACAATATCTGTGATGCTCCTATAGAGAATATAAAATGATTAAAGAGACTATTTGGAAATATGGGAGAGACACAAACAATAGGCAAGGCCCATCTTTTTAATATCACATTCCTGATTACATAAGGTTTCCCTTCAGCTTGAAACCATTAGTGGCAGGATGCTTTCATCATTCATTGCAGTGTAATGGGGCCTGCCTTTGATTCTTGAAACAATATCTTTCAATATAAATGGTTCTTTCTGGGTACCATATGGCTATGTAAAGGAAAGGGGCTCGAGGTCAGGGAGATAAAACATCTCAGTGAGCAAGATGCTTAACAACACATGAATAAAATTTAACCCTCCCCGATAAAACTGTTGTACAAAGTTTCAATAGCATTAGTAGCAAACAAGGAAATCTGTTTTGCAGCTCCTCCCTATGTCTTCCACTTCATTTACATCATTATGTTAAGAAGCTGGTGTTTTGTTCTACCTCTTAGCAATCTGTGCTGAGGTCCACGCATAGTTTCTAATGACTTTTCAATGATGATTTAAGAAGGATTTGAGACGCTTCTTCGGCTCTTAAATATTTCCATTGGTTACGACTCTCTGTTGCCAACAGCTTCTATTCACTCCCACACACAAGACTTTTGTTGTAACTCAACGCCTCACTGCTCCAGCTACTTTAGTTCACATTGCTCTGGCTGACTGTGTCAGAAAGCACCAGGTCACAAGATCAACCTAGCGCAACAGCAGCACCCAAAAATCTCTTGTGGTTTACATCAAATTCAAATTCACAGCAAATATGTTTGAACTGCAGCTGGCAGACCACACACCATTGCAAATCTTGGATAAAGTTCAGCAAATGGCCAGTTTGCCAGTTGGCACAATAACCTGTGCAAGCAATATCACTACAATTTAACAATGTGCCCAGTCATTCAACATGTATCTAATGACTAATCAAGAAATTCAAGATTCAAGATTAACATTGTCATGAAATAAAACTGAAAATGTGATATTACATGAACTTTCCTTCAGTCTACCATAAGGCAGAAAAAAAAAGATTTTTGTTTCAGAAGAAATTGCCCAGTGCCCCTTACACCCAGAGAAAAGAGACATAAAAGAGAGTCCCTCCAGAGTCATTGAGTGCGCATGGCTTCGCTCCAGTGCTCCCATAGACTCCGCAGCCACACAGCCTTCAGTCCAAACCTGAGTTCCAGATGCACATTTCTGACACGATCAAGAAGCCTCCAGCACCCTCTCACATCCTGATTCCGATACCTAGTACCCCTTCAGCCAGTCTCCAGCCAGTCGCCGGCAGCCCACAGCTAAAACTGTAAAAACAATACTTGAAGTTACTTGACAAGTTTGGATTAATTTAATTGGTTTACTGATGAGTCATTTTAGAGGCACTGTGAACTCCTGGTTTCACAACTTTGATGTAGACGATTGCCATTTGAAACAGTTGGCAATATTAGCTTAATTAAGCAAATAGGTTCAGCAGCTTCATAAATATCTATCAAGCACAGTTTGTGTTATCTATGTTATTGTGCAAAAATATATTTTTGGCATTCATTCTCTTGTAAGTGGATCTGCAATGATGCAAGTTATTTCAAATCAGTCAAGATATAGTTTTGCATTTGATGTGTTGCTTAATGTGAAATATTTTAAATATTACAGTTCAGTCCTGAACACACTGAGTCAGTATTATGGCTGATTAAGTGCTGAAGCTCTTGACTCATTTAAGGTAGATAAATCTCCTGAGCCTGATCAGATATATCCAAAGACTCTTTGGGAAGATGGAGAGAAAATTGTAGGTGTTCAGGCAGAGATTTATGAGTCATCGTTAAGGTGAAGTACCAGAGGATTAGAGGGTGTCAAATGTTATGACTCTATTCAAGAAAGGGTATCTGGAAAAGCTTGGGAACTACAGACCAGTGAGCGTTATCTGTGTGGTCAGTAAGTTACAAGAGAGTATTCTTAAGGAAAAGATATCCATGCACTTAGATGGACAAGGGCTTATTGGGGACATGCATGCACTTAGATGGACAAGGGCTAATTGGGGATGTACATGCACTTAGATGGACAAGGGCTAATTGGGGATGGACATGCACTTAGATGGACAAGGGCTAATTGGGGATGTATGTTCATCTTGATGGTCAAGGATTAACTGGGGATGTCAATGCACTTATACGGACAAGAGTTAATTGGGGATATACATGGACTTAGATGGACAAGGGCTAAATGGGGATGTGCATGCACAGAGATAGACAAGGGCTAATTGGGGATGTATATGCATTTACATGGAAAAGGGCTAATTGGGAATATACATGCACTTAGATGGACAAGGGCTAATTGGGGATACACATGCACTTAGATGGACAAGGGCTAATTGGGGATGTACATTCACTTAGATGGACAAGGGCTAATTGGGGATATACATGCAATTAGATGGACAAGGTCTAATTGGGGATGGACATGCACTTAGATAGACAAGGGCTAATTGGGGATGTATATGCATTTACATGGAAAAGGGCTAATTGGGAATATACATGCAGTTAGAGGGACAAGGGCTAATTGGGAATATACATGCACTTAGATGGACAAGGGCGAATTGGGGATACACATGCACTTAGATGGACAAGGGCTAATTGGGGATACACATGCACTTAGATGGACAAGGTCTAATTGGGGATGGACATGCACTTAGATGCAAAAGGGCTAATTGGGGATGTACATGCATTTACATGGAAAAGGGCTAATTGGGAATATACATGCAGTTAGAGGGACAAGGGCTAATTGGGAATATACATGCACTTAGATGGACAAGGGCTATTTGGGGATACACATGCACTTAGATGGACAAGGGCTAATTGGGGATACACATGCACTTAGATGGACAAGGGCTAATTGGGGATGTATGTTCACTTTGATGGTCAAGGATTAACTGGGGATGTCAATGCACTTATATGGACAAGGGTTAATTGGGGATATACGTGGACTTAGATGGACAAGGGCTAAATGGGAATATACATGCACTTAGATGGAGAAGGGCTAATTGGGTATATCCATGCACTTAGATGGACAAGGGCTAATTGGGGATATACATGCACTTAGATAGACAAGGTATGATTGGCGATGTACATGCACTTAGATGGACAGGGCTAATTGCGGATGTACATGAACTTAGATGGACAAAGGCTAATTGGAGATGTACATATACTTAGATGGACAAGGGCTAATTGGGGATGTCCATGCACTTAGATGGACAAGAGATGACTGGGGATGTACATGCACTTAGATGGACAAGAGATAACTGGGGATGAAAATGCACTTAGATGGACAAGGGCTAATTGGGGATACACGTGCACTTAGATGGACAAGGGCTAAATGGGGATGTATATGCACTGAGATGTAAAAGGGCTAATTGGGAATGTACATGCACTTAGATAGACAAGGGCTAATTGGGAATATACATGCACTTAGATGAACAAGGGCTAATTGGGGATATCCATGCACTTAGATGGACAAGGGCTAATTGGGGATATACATGCACTTAGATAGACAAGGTATGATTGGGGATGTACATGCACTTAGATGGACAGGGCTAATTGCGGATGTACATGAACTTAGATGGACAAAGGCTAATTGGAGATGTACATATACTTAGATGGACAAGGGCTAATTGGGGATGTCCATGCACTTAGATGGACAAGAGATGACTGGGGATGTACATGCACTTAGATGGACAAGAGATAACTGGGGATGAAAATGCACTTAGATGGACAAGGGCTAAATGGGGATGTATATGCACTGAGATGTAAAAGGGCTAATTGGGAATGTACATGCACTTAGATAGACAAGGGCTAATTGGGAATATACATGCACTTAGATGGACAAGGGCTAATTGGGGATATCCATGCACTTAGATGGACAAGGGCTAATTGGGGATATACATGCACTTAGATAGACAAGGTATGATTGGGGATGTACATGCACTTAGATGGACAGGGCTAATTGCGGATGTACATGAACTTAGATGGACAAAGGCTAATTGGAGATGTACATATACTTAGATGGACAAGGGCTAATTGGGGATGTCCATGCACTTAGATGGACAAGAGATGACTGGGGATGTACATGCACTTAGATGGACAAGAGATAACTGGGGATGAAAATGCACTTAGATGGACAAGGGCTAAATGGGGATGTATATGCACTGAGATGTAAAAGGGCTAATTGGGAATGTACATGCACTTAGATAGACAAGGGCTAATTGGGAATATACATGCACTTAGATAGACAAGGTATGATTGGGGATGTACATGCACTTAGATGGACAGGGCTAACTGTGGATGTACACGAACTTAGATGGACAAAGGCTAATTGGAGATGTACATATACTTAGATGGACAAGGGCTAATTGGGGATGTACATGCACTTAGATGGACAAGGGCTAATTAGGCATAAACATGCACTTAGATGGAAAAGGGCTAATTGGGGATATACATGCACTTAGATGGACAAGGGCTAATTGGGGATATACATCCACTTAGATGGACATGGGCTAATTGGGATGCACATGCACTTAGATGGTCTAGGGCTAATTGGGAATGTACATGTACTTTGATGGACAAGGGTTATTGGGGATGTACATCCACAGATGGACTAGGGCTAATTGGGGATGTACATGAACTTAGATGGACAAGGGCTAATGGGGGATGTACTTGCACTTAGATGGACAACGGCTAATTGGGGATGTACATGCACTTAGATGGACAAGGGCTAATTAGGCATAAACATGCACTTAGATGGAAAAGGGCTAATTGGGGATATACATGCACTTAGATGGACAAGGGCTAATTGGGGATATACATCCACTTAGATGGACATGGGCTAATTGGGATGCACATGCACTTAGATGGTCTAGGGCTAATTGGGAATGTACATGTACTTTGATGGACAAGGGTTATTGGGGATGTACATGCACAGATGGACTAGGGCTAATTGGGGATGTACATGAACTTAGATGGACAAGGGCTAATTAGGCATATACATGCACTTAGATGGAAAAGGGCTAATTGGGGATATACATGCACTTAGAGGGACAAGGGCTAATTGGGAATATACATGCACTTAGATGGACAAGGGCTAATTGGGGATACACATGCACTTAGATGGACAAGGGCTAATTGGGGATACACATGCACTTAGATGGACAAGGGCTAATTGGGGATGTACATTCACTTAGATGGACAAGGATTAACTGGGGATGTCAATGCACTTATATGGACAAGGGTTAATTGGGGATATACGCGGACTTAGATGGACAAGGGCTAAATGGGGATGTATATGCACTGAGATGCAAAAGGGCTAATTGGGAATGTACATGCACTTAGATAGACAAGGGCTAATTGGGAATATACATGCACTTAGATGGACAAGGGCTAATTGGGATATCCATGCACTTAGATGGACAAGGGCTAATTTGGGATATACATGCACTTAGATAGACAAGGTATGATTGGGGATGTACATGCACTTAGATGGACAGGGCTAATTGCGGATGTACATGAACTTAGATGGACAAAGGCTAATGGGAGATGTACATATACTTAGATGGACAAGGGCTAATTGGGGATGTCCATGCACTTAGATGGACAAGAGATAACTGGGGATGTACATGCACTTAGATGGACAAGAGATAACTGGGGATGAAAATGCACTTAGATGGACAAGGGCTAATTGGGGATACACGTGCACTTAGATGGACAAGGGCTAATTGGGGATGTACATTCACTTAGATGGACAAGGGCTAATTGGGGATGTACATGCACTAGGATGGACAAGGGCTAATTGGGGATATACATGCACTTAGATAGACAAGGTATGATTGGGGATGTACATGCACTTAGATGGACAGGGCTAACTGCGGATGTACATGAACTTAGATGGAAAAGGCTAATTGGAGATGTACATGCACTTAGATGGACAAGGGCTAATTGGGGGATATACATACACTTCAATGGACAAGGGCTAATTGAGGATGTACATGAACTTAGATGGACATGGGCTAATTGGGATGCACATGCACTTAGATGGTCTAGGGCTAATTGGGAATGTACATGTACTTTGATGGACAAGGGTTATTGGGGATGTACATGCACTTAGATGGACTAGGGCTAATTGGGGATGTACATGAACTTAGATGGACAAGGGCTAATTAGGCATATACATGCACTTAGATGGAAAAGGGCTAATTGGGGATATACATGCACTTAGATGGACAAGGGCTAATTTGGGATGTACATGCACTTAGATGGACAAGGGCTAATTGGGGATGTTCATGCACTTAGAACGACAAGGGCTAATTGTGTATGAACATGCACTTAGATGGACAAGGGCTAATTGGGGATATACATCCACTTAGATGGACATGGGCTAATTGGGATGCACATGCACTTAGATGGTCTAGGGGTAATTGGGAATGTACATGTACTTTGATGGACAAGGGCTAATTGGGGTTTACATGCACTTAAATGGACAAGGGCTAATTGGGGATGTACATGCACTTAGATGGACAAGGGCTAATTGGGGATATACATGCAATTAGATGGACAAGGTCTAATTGGGGATGGACATGCACTTAGATGGACAGGGCTAATTGTGGATGTACATGCACTTAGATGGACTACTTGGGGATATACATGCACTTAGATGGACAAGGGCTAATTGGGGATGTACATGCACTTAGATGAACAAGGGCTAATTGGGGAGTACATGCACTTGGATGGACAAGGGCTAATTGGGGATGTACATGCACTTAGATGGACAAGGTCTAATTGGGGATATACATGCACTTAGATGTACAAGGACTAATTGAGGATTTATATGCACTTGGATGGACAAGGGCTAATTGGGGATGTCCATGCACTTAGATGTACAAGTGCTAATTGGGGATGTCTATGCACTTAGATGGACAAGGTCTAATTGGGGATTGTTTGCAAGATTTTGTAAGTGGGAGATCATGTCTCACAAATCTGATTATTCTTTGAAAGTGTGACCAAAAAATGTTGCCAATTATTCTGCAACCGACCACATGCTAGGCTACTCCAGAAGGTTAGATCACATGGAATACATGGAGAGATAACCAAATGGATGGAAAATTTGCTTTAAGAAAGAAAGAAGAGGGTGATGGTAGAAAATTATTTTTGGAATGGAAGCCTCTGACTAGTTGTGCGCCCAGAGTTCTTGATCAAGTTGGGCAGGAGGGTAAAGGAATATTTGTTTGAATTTAGTACAGAGAAATGTAAGGCACTCCATTTTGAGAAGGCTAACATTTGTTATAGCTTCACAGTGAATGGAAGGGATCCAGGGAGTGCTGTTAAGTAGAGGTGTGGAGGAATACAGGTACATAATACCTTGAAAGTTGTGTCACAGGTAGATAGGGTGATCAAAATGGCTATCAGCATATTGGCCTTCATCTATCAAAGATGGGAAGTTATGTTGCAGTTGTATAAGACATTGGTGAAGCCCCATTCATGTTCAGGTTTGGTCACTGTGCTATAGGAAAGGCATTATCAAGTTAAAGAGGATGCTGAGAGGAATTACAATGATGTTTGCCAAGACTCAGGACCTAAGCTACAGGAAGAGGTTGTGTAGACTCAGGCTTTATTCCTTTGAGTGCAGGAGGAACTGATCAGGTGAATGCAGTGAGCCTTTTGCACAGAGTAGGGGATTCAGTAACCAGAGGACATAGGTTTAAGGTGGGGAGAGATCTAACATGAGTATCCTTTTTTTTTTACACCTGAGGTGGTGAGTCTATGGAATGGAATGCCAGAGGAGGTTATTGAGGCAGGTACTATTGCAATGTTTAAGAAAATAAAAGTGACAGAGAGTAGATAGGATGGGTGAGGGATACAGGCCAAATGCAGGCAAGTGGGATTAGTGTAGGTGGGACATTTTGCTTGGTGTGATCATGTTGGGGCGAAGGGCTTGTTTCCTTGCTCTATAACTCTATGACTCTTGCAGTTATTTTCAAATTTATATTGGAATACTGATGAGAGTAAGGTATTTGGACTTTTAATCAGATCTACGAGGACAGAACACATATTTAAAGGTAATATACTAGTGTGAGCTGAGAGTTAGTTGATAGAGGGGGAAAAAAAAGTCATTCCCTGTTTGTCAGAACTCTTTGTCACAATGTCCCAACTGATGTAGATACTGTTGTAAACTTAGATATCCTTCACTGTCTTCTACTCCACCATTTTTGGTGTCATCCACAATTTTACTGATTATGTTAACTACATTGCCATCCAAGTTATTAATAGATAATAAACAGTGGATGCAGCACCAACCCCTGTGGCACATGACTGGTCATAGTCCTCCAATCAGAAAAAATATTCCTCCATGACTATTCTCTGACTGCTTCCACTCAGCCAAATTTAAATCCAATTAACCAGCTTCCCTTGGGTCCCATGAGATCTAATTTTCCAGACTAATAACCCATGCAAATCCTTGTGCGGTAAACCACTGTTACACCATGATTGGCAGCTATCGACTGGACACACTTCCCGAGACCGATTCTACCCATAGTTCTTTGTAGGCTACCCCTTTCCTCTTCCTCTGATCAGTCAAAGAGGTGGATGGTTGTTTGATAATGTTCCAGTCTTTAGCTATTAAAAATCTGATTGTTTCACCACCCAGCCTTTTATGAATTATTGCTGGTACATCAATGTTAATAACTAAAATTTTCAAAGGATTATGGAACAGTACCTAAAACCAGAGAAACTTGGCATCAACACCCGATCACTGGAAACCCTGAACACCTTTGAGCTGTGGCTATGATGCTTCAAAAACTCCTTGGTGGCAGCCACACATACCATCACCATAGACACTAACTGGCTGAGACTACTCCTCTCGCGGTTTGGGCCCCAGTTTTTCCCCATAATTAGTGAAGTCAGCTCATACCAAGTAGCAATGGAGATCCTCAAGGCCCAGTATCACCAGAAGGTTAATGAGGCCAATACCAGGCATCTCCTGGCCACCAAAAAAACAATGCCCTGGTGAGTCTAGTGCTGAGATCCTGCGAGCCCTCTCAATTCTGTACCCATGTCCACCACCCAGTGTGCTGAGCACCTCATTACAGGTTTCTACATTGCCGGCCTCTGCTCTGGGTACATACACCAGTGATTACTAGAGCAAAAGGTACTTGATTTGACAAGGGAAATCGAGGTTACGGAGACACTGGAGGTGGCCCACCAGAACTCCGATGACTACTTGGCCACTTGGTTGCCACTACCCTAGGATGAGGCATCATCCAACCCCACAAGTGACTGGCCCCATACACTGACTGACTATTCTAATGACCTGACCTTGGCCACCATTGTGGGCCATCTCTTCAGTTGTTACTTTTGCATGCAAGGCACACACCCCGGGAAACGCTGCTCTGTCAAGGATGCAGTATGCTCCTGGTGCCGGAAAAAGACAAGGTATCTCTCACGTCCGAGTCATACTCCGCTGCCATTCATGGGTCCTGTGTAGTGACCCTGACTGTTGGAGGTGTAGTGTATGAACACTTCAGTCTGCTTGTCATGCCTCAGGTCTGTACCTCCTTGTTATTGAGGCTGGACTTCCAGTGCCAACTGGAGGTCACCTTGCAATTCAACTGACCCTTCCCCCCACTTAGAGTCTGTGATGAACAGTTCTCAGACAACCCCCAGCAGGCGATGTGTGGCCTCTTAACCCTCAAGGTCGACTCCCCCCCCCCCACCCACTATTCACCAATCTCACTCTCAATTGCAAGCCAATAGTCACCAGGAGTAGACTGTACTGTGCTGCTGACAGGGCATTTATCAAGTTGGAGATCCAGCGGTTATTAGACGAGGGCAACATCGAGGCCAGTAATAGTTCTTGGGGGGTGCAAGTCATCAGGGTTAAGAATATAATTGCCATTAACTACAGCCAGACTACCAACTGGTCTACACTGCTCAATATGTACCATCTTCCCTACATATTCGATATGGTCAAGCAGATAGCAAAGTATTAGGTGTTTTCCATGAACAAACTGAGATCGGCCTATCACCAGCTCCCAATCCACCCAGAGGACTGCCAGTATACAGCATTCGAAGTGGACAGCCGTCTCTATCACTTCCTCTGAGTCCCTTTTGGCATAACAAATGGGGTCTCCATTTTCCAATGGACCGCTATTTTCCCCTACCTAGATAATGTTATCATCTGTGGCCACGATCTGCAGAACCATGATGCTTATCTCAACAAGTTCCTTCGAGCAGCAAAATGCATGAAAGTAACTTATAACAAGGACAAATGTGTTTTCTGGACAGCATGACTGGCCATCCTTAGCTGTGTTGTTGAGAATGGCATCATTGGCCCTGACCCTGACCCTATGCATTCATTGATGGAGATGCCCCTCCTGCATACCCTAAAAGCACTGAAGAGATGCCTTACTACACTCAATGGGTCCTCAATTATGAGGACAAAATTCGGCCACTGATCAAAGCCAAAACATTTCCCCTGACAAAAGATGCCCAAAAGGTATTCGAACGGGTCAAAGATGACATCTCCAAGACAACCATGCATGCCATAGTTGAGTTAACGCCATTCCAAGTGGAGAGTGATGTGTCTGACTTTGCCCTGGCGGCCACTCTCAACCAGGCAGGCAGGCCCATTGCCTTTTTCTCCCATACTCTCCAAAGCCCTGAGATTCACAACTCTTCTGTTGAGAAGGAGACCCAGGCTATCGTGGAAGCAGTACACCACCGGAGGCACTATCTCGCTAGAAAACAGTTCACTCTTCTCACAGTCCTGTGAGTGTTCGCATTCATGTTTAATAATAAACAAAGGAGCAAAATCAAACATGATAAAAATCTTCAGGTGGAGAATTAAACTGTCTACTTATAAATATGACATCCTCTACAGACCTGACAAACCTAATGAGCCCCTGGACACTCTATCCCATGGAACCTGTGCACATTTTCAAATGGAAAAACTACAGACTCTTCACAATAACCAGGTTTTTTCCATTTTGTCAAATCTTGGAATCTGTCGAGGAGGTCTGGACAATGACTAGAAACTGCCAGGTCCAATCCGAATGCTAACTGCAGTTCTACTGGCCAAGCAAGGCACATCTCATCAAGGCTACATGCCCCTTTGAGTGCTTCAGCATTGACTCAAGGTCCCCTCCCCTCCTCCAAGCAGAATGACTATTTTCTTATCGATGAATATTCCCATTTCCCCTTCGCCATCCCATGTCCTAACATTACATTTCTGTAGTATTTTCGCGCTCTTTTGGTACCTGGCTTTATTCATAGTGTCCAGGGTACATCATTCATGAGTGATGAGCTGCTGTAGTACCTGTTGGCCAGGAGCACCACTACAATCCCAAGGGTAACAGGCAAGTAGAAAAGGAAAATGCCACAGTCTGGAAGACCAGCCTCCTGCCATTGAGGTCATGTGGTCTCCATATATTCCATTGGCAAGAAGTCTTCCCAGATGCACATCACTCCGTTCATTGACTTTTACATACGGCTACCAACAGCCTCATGAATGGATGTTTGCCTTCCCTCAGTAGTCTGCGTCAGGGACTACGCTGCTTGTCTGGCTTACCTCATTGGGGCCTGTCCTGCTCCATAAACATGTCAGACAATCTAAGACTGACCCACTGGTCGAGATGGTCCACCTCCTCCATGCCAATCCATAGTAGGCCTACGTTGCTTTCCCTGATGGGCAGAAGACAGTCTCGATCCAAGTTCTGGCACTGTCAGGATCCCACCAGACCAGCACTGATTTTCCACAGACACTCTCCTCAACTTCCCCATTATGGGCCTTAGAACCTGTAGCTGACCACCCCTTACCCCAGCCTACTATTGCTGCCGATGATGTACCAGCACCACACCCCAACCTGTTCCCACCCCTCGGAAATTTATTAACAGGCCAATCTATCAACCTGATCATGATGTTACGGCAACCCCCCCCCCTTCACCAACCATTGCCACAATGGTTGACAATGACCTAATCTGTAAAGTATAGACCTAATCTGTAAAGTATGTATATATACAGTTGCTTCACTCTCTTTTGTTTTCACCCCACAGAGTTCTTCTTAAAAAGGAGGGGTGAATGTGGTCAACCACTGTTACACCATGATTGGCTACTATCGACTGGACACACCTCCCGAGACTGATCCTACCCATAGCTCCTTGCAGGCTACCCCTTTCCTTTTACTCCAATCAGTTAAGGAGGTGGATGGGTTGTTTGATAGTGTTCTAGACTTTAGCTAGGGAAAGCCTGATTCTTTCACTACTCAGCCTTTTGTGAATTATTTATGGTACATCACCTCGTCAAAAGCCTAGTCCATTATGTACAACATCCATTTCCCTGCCCTCGCTGAGCATCTTTCTCAACTCTTCGAAAAACTTAATCAGATTCATGAGACATGGTCTCCCACACAAAAGCCCATACTGACTACCTGCAAACAGTCCCTGCATATCCAAATGTTGGTAGATGCTGTCCCTCAGAATTCTCTCCATTAATTTTCTGATCACTGACATCATGTTAACTGATCCTTAGAACATAAAAAAATATAGGAGCAAGAGTAGGCCCATCTGGCCCGTTGACCCTGCTCTGCCATTCAATATGACTGTGGCTGTTCTTATGATAGACTCATCTCCACCTACCTGCCTTTCCTCCATATTCCTTAATTCCCCATATTCCTTAATTCCCCTACTTTGGAAAAATCTTTCCAACCTTGTCTTAAATGTATTCACTGACGTGGCCTCTACTGCTTCAATGGGCAGTGAATGTCATAGATTCACCACCCTCTGGGAAAAGCAGTTCCTTCTCATCTTCATCCTAAATCTACTACCCTGAATCTTGAGACTAGTTCTGGTCTCCTCCACCAATGGGAACAGCTTACCTACTTCTACTTCTCTCTGCCTTTCATAATTTTATACATTTCTATAAGATCCCCTTCCATTCTTCTAAATTTAAGTGAGTACAGAGCCAGACAACTCAAATCACTCATCATAGGTGATCCCCTCATCTCTGAAATCTTAGTTCACCTTAGTTCTTAGCCCTAAATTCACCTGCCTTTACCTTGCTGCCCTTTTAAATAACTGCACAACACTGGCCAATATCCAATCCTCCTGCACTTTACTGGAGGCCAACGATGATGTCAATATCTCAGCAAGGACTTCCATAATTTCTTCCCTAGTTTCCAGCAAGGTGTGGAGCTGCTCTCCATTAGGACCTGGGGACTTGTGCACACCATGGTGTGAAGCAACAAATACTTCCTCTCTGCTACATGGTCCAGAACATTGCAACTCACTGAATGACAAAATTATTTTACTGGCCAACACATTGTCCTGGAAAAAACTCACAAAGTCAAAATAACATTGTCTCTGATTACATTGCATTGCACATTAAAAAGCAAATAAAACATATTGTTGCCAGGCAAAATTATCAGTAAATTCCTCCATGCAGCAGCTGACTGGCTGCAATATTTTGGTGATGCTTTAAGGATCTGTATTACTTAGGTGTCAAACTGAGTCCTAACATTTAAATATTTTATGATCAACCTGTTCTTCAAACTGTATTTTCTTAGCTAACGGATTTCCAATAAGAGATGTTCAGTAAATGCACACCACTACGCACATAGCCGCTTCTCATTTGGGAAGAAGCAATACTTCAGTGGAATATATTTTTATTTTCATCAAGGAATCTTTAACTCTCCAATTAAGCTATCTATCTTGCAGCAAATAGCCATCACGTGATTTTCAATGTAAGGTAGGTCATAAGATTCATTTAAAAGTAATTGATCTAGAGAAGGCTAGTTAAAAATATGATGGGCAAAAATTGATTCAGGTTAAAGACCAATCTCAGCAATGAATACATTTTCAAACCAATCAAATGGTACTCAAGTTTCTATAAGATTATGAGAAAGTTATCCCCTTTGGATTCTGCCAATCTCATTATTGACCTTTCTTGCAAATCGTCAAGACTACTTGTGTTAAAGCATGGACAAAGCAGGGGAGGATGATAAGCAAGATTCAACAAGCCCAGTTCTGGCCTCATACTCTCTAGAAAATGTAGACAGAATTGGGATCATGGCATCAGTGGCACAAGAGAGAAGGAAGAAAATTTAGAAATCCAAACATGATGGGGATTAAATAGTTTGCGAGAGAGGCAAACATGACTCCTCAATGGTACATTGGCTTCTTGGTGCCAGGGCCAAGGAGATCATTGAGCAGCTGCAGGAAGTTCTGATGAGTGGGATGTGAGATAGTGGGATAGGGGTGTAGATTGAGGAGGAACACATGGCCTCTCTGTCTGGAAAATTATGGATTGTGGAGGGTCATATAACCTCCCCATCTGAAACTTACTCCAAAGTTGAATCACCTGCCAAACAAGATTGGACTCTGACCACCTATTAGTGCAATCTTTACCGTTGGCTCATTGAAATGATTAAATCTCATCACTAGGCAGATATCCAGCTCAGAACAGTCTAAAACACATTTTTCTCTCTTTCTCTCTCTCTGCCTCTTGGTCCAAGTCCCAGACATCACTCCATGCCAGGTCGCTACTGTGGACATCGCTGGAGGAGTCGTGGGTAAGGTGTCCACTACACTGAGTTGAGCTGCAAAACTGCAATAGATCAGTGCTTGCAGAAATCCACCCCCCCCACCCCCCCAATCTCATTGGTACAGGGAAGCGGGAGTAGGTGTTTAAGTCCCTGTATTGTTAGGGTGTGTATGTAACCATAAATGAATACTGAACCAAAGTACACAGACTGGGAGTCTCTGCTGCAATCCCTGTCTGTGAGTATGTACACATGTGCAGGAGAGTGTGGTAGGGTAAGCAGCTCCAGTATCAGAGTTTTTTGTGCCTAATGTGCCTGCTTGCACCTTTATAGTTTTTGTCTTGTACTGTGTAGAAGATAGGTGGCCACTGGTATCGGAATCCAAACTGGGTCCAATGTGAATGTCTATATAGCTATTAAGTAGTAGAATAATTAAATATCATTTGACATTTTCCCCTTTGGTTTCCCATGTGTTCAATAAAGTCACTTTTGATTTAACACTTGTGTCCAGACTCCTCTCTCTGTGAACTCATTGAACCTACTTCACAAACACAACAAGAGGGATTGTTGAGAGCTTGGAAAGAAGTTGGAAAATAGAACCTCAAAGATTGTGAATGTTGGATTACTTCCAGTGTCACATGCTTGTGAGTAAAGTAGTAGGAAGAAAGACCAGATCAGTGTATGTCTGGAGAGTCAATGTAAGATGGAGGGCTTCAACTTCAGCTTGAAATTCATGAGGACTTGGGACAGTTTCTGTGGAGGTGAAACTTCCACATATCTGATGCATTGAACCTAAACAGGAATGAGACTAATATCCTGGGAAAAAATATTTTCTTGTACTGTTGATGAGTATTTGATGCAAATATGGAAACCCAAGGGTGAAATCAGAAGAAAGAAATATTAAGTTGGAGACTCAGGAGAAATGATAATTTGAAAGACAGAGAAAGAAAAATGCAATAGAGTAGGGGAGAGATAGGGGTTTGAGAACTAGAAGATCAAGGATAAGGGCAGCTCCAAAAACATAAAGAACACAAGCAATTTGAATAAGAAAAAAATGATAAGATTAATATTAAAGGATCTTTAACTGAATGTTGATAACATTCAGGCCCTAAGATCCATTATGTTGTGCCAACCCAGATACACCTTCCAAAAAAAAAAACCCTACCTCATAATCCTCTATTTTTGTTGCATCCATATGCCTGTCTAAGGTTCTCTTAAATTCCCCTTTTGTTCCAGCCTCCACTATCACCTCTGGCAATATATTCCATGTACCCACAACTCTAGGTGTAAAAGAAATGTCTTCCCTAAACTTCCCTCCCTTCACTTTGTACAGATATCTTCTGGTGTTTGCTACTCCTGCCCTGGGAAAAATGTGTTGTCTACCTTATCTATGCCTCTCATAATCTTGTAGACCTCTATTAAGTCACCTCTCATCCCCCTTTGCTCTAATAAGAAAAGGCCTAGCTCTGCTAACCTTGACTTATAAGACAAATTTTCCAATCCAGGCAATATCTGATAAATCTCCTCCATACCCTGTCCATAGCTTCTACATCTTTCCTGTAATGAGGTGACCAGAAATAAACACATATTCTAAGTGTGCTCTCAAGAGAGATTATAGAGCTGCAACATTTCCTCACAACCATCTTCAATATTATCCACAACACCTCCAACCTTTGTATCATCTGCAAACTTAGTGACCCACTCCTCTACTTCATCCAGGTCATTTATAAAAATCACAATTGACAGGGGTCCCAGAACAGATCCCTATGGAACTCCACCAGTCACTGACATCCAAGTAGAATACTTACTTTCCATCCACTACTACGCTCTGTTTTCCACAGGTTCTAATTCCACACAGTTACAATAATTCCATACCTCATGACTTTCTGAACAAGACTCCTATGGGGGAGCTTGGCAAATGCCTTACTAAAACCCATATACACCATATCTACCTTCATTAATTTCTTTTGTTTCATCCTCAAAATTATGCTGACTATTACTAGAAGACTGTAAGATTCATTGGTCTATAATTCCATGGATCCTCCCTATTATGGCTAAGGAAGATGCAAAGATCAATGCCAATGCCCCAGCAACCTTTTCCATTCCTTCCCATGGCAAACTGGGGTATGTCTCATCTCGTCACAGGGCTTTATCAATCCTAATGTTTTTAATAATATCCAACATTTCCTCTTTCTTAATCGCAACATAAAGAGATTGTGTTGACACCACAGATAGGGATTAAGAGCTATTATCTGAAGGACATTACAATATCAAAATTGTAGGGTGAACAGGACTGCAAACTGAATATTCAAGGCTATCTAACATCTCCAAAGGATAAGCATAAAGTAAAAGAAGGTGGAATGACACTCATTAAAAAGTTTGCAAATCATTTCTGTGATGAGAAATTATTGTGACTCAGAAGCTCAAGATTTAAAATCAGTTTGGGCAGAGATAAGAAATAATAATAATTTTAAAAAAACACCAGCAGAAATAGTTTTTCATCCCCCTGACAAATAGCTGTATTGTCAGACAAAATACATCAAGAAACAATGGGAACTTATGAGAAAGGCCTGCAATAATTTAGGATGATTATAATTATCATTTAGACTGAACAAATCAAATTGACAAGGATAGCCCTGAAGAGAAGTTCGTTGAATATATCCTGGATGGTTTCAAAGTGCATATCATTGAGAAACCTAACAGGGCTCAGGCTATATTGTGCAATAAGATGGGATTAATTAATGATCTCATTGTAAAGAATCCCACAGGAGAGAGCAATCATAGCATGGTGGGATTTCAAGTTCAGTTTAAAAGGAGAAAAAAAATGCATCTGGAACTAGAGACCTAAATTTTTTAAAAAGATAATTAAAATGCTACAATGGTGTAAAACTGATTTAGATTACATGGACTGGGAACATAAATTAAAAGGTAAGACAGTAGATCAGCTATGACAGATATTTAAGAAAACATTTTGTAAATACCAGTAAGGGTATATTCTGATGAGTAAAAAGGCTGTATGAGAGGAAGATACCATCACAGTTAAGAATAATATTACACTGAAAGAAAAGGAATACAGCATTTGAAAAGTTAGTGGTAGGTCAGAGGACTAGAAATTTTTTTGGAAAGCAGGATATCTTACAAAGAGAAAGAGCACAGCTTATGAGATATTCTATGTAATTATATACACACACACACACACACATATATATCCTGTGTGTGTGTGTGTGTGTGTGTGTGTGTGTGTGTGTGTGTGTGTGTGTGTGTGTGTGTGTGTGTGTGTGTGTATTTATTTGTTTTTATATATATGTATGTTTGTATATCTGTTTGTGCATATGACCACACTAGGCACACAGTGAGTGAAAGAACCACACAGAGTCAAATACGAGTTAAGCCAACCAACTTTAATAAAACTCTCGGGCGTGCTTAAATCCCTCGGAACCCAATGACACTTGCGATTCCTGGGGCCTTTATAATTCATCTGCCAGGGTGTGGGCTGCCCCACACTCAGAGCTCTTACAGTCAGATCTGTCACGGACTTGCCTGCAACTCTGTGAGCTGATTTGCCTGTTGCATGAGTCAGCCTCCTCACAGACTGTTAGGAAGTGTGGACAACACCTCTTTAGTCCGTTTGGGTGGCCAACCTCATCGGCTTGGGTGTGGCATAGTCACAGGGTGTTCCAGGTCTAGGTGCACTGGCTTAAGGTAGTCAATAGTTAAGGTCTCCTCATGCCCACTCATGTCGAGGACATATGTGATTCTGTTCTAATGCACCACCTTGCACAGGTCCTTATACATCCGCTGGAGTGAAGTCTGATCCATGCCCCTGTGGACGAAGATGTAGTCATAGTTTCAGAGACTATGACCCTTGGGGGTCAAAAGAAGGTATCAGGCCATGGCACGAGGTTGGGATAGGAGCTAGTGTTCCTACCTTCTCTTGGAGTCTTGTGAGCACTGCCGTGGTGTCTCTGTGCCACAGGCTGCTGGCACAAACTCGCCTGGAACCATCAGTGGGGTGCGTATGTATACCAACTCTGCCGAAGACGTGGCTAAGTCTTCTTTAGGAGCCATGCAGATGCCAAGAAGCACCAATGGGAGCTCGTCCACCCAATCCCAGCCTCGGAGGTGCGCCATCAGGGCTGATTTCAGATACTGGTGGAAACCCTCTATCAGGTCATTGGATTGGGGATGGTAGGCTGTGGTGTGGTGCAGCTGAATCCCAAGTAGCTATGCCAGTGCTGACTATAGGCTGGACATGAACTGCAACCCTTCCCATCCTCCACCCCAACCCCCACCAGTCTGAGGTGATGTTGGCAGGATAAGTGGATTGAAGTGCGAGACAGTGTGTCACCCATAACGTTGTTTTTCCCAGAGATGTGTTTGACAGTGGTGGTATGCTCCGAGATGTATGAGTGGTCATGCCCATCATGGATCCGACACTTTGGTGAATGCGAAGCTGAGGGGTTTGTGGTCTGTGAAGACCATGAATTCCCACTCTTCCAAGAAATACCAGAAGTGCCGGAGGGCAAGGTAGAGGTCTGTCCATGGTGCTGCATTTCAGGTCCGGGGGTCGCAAGTGCTGCACTCTTAATTGGTTGTTCCAGCACACCGCCCACATCTGACTCCGTCTCCCAAGTGATTTCCTTGGTCTTGCCAGACATCAGGTTGAACAGGGGCTTCATGATTCAGGCCACTGACGGTAGGAATCAATGATAAAAGTTGATCATGCCCACAAACTCCTGTAGGCCCTTGACTGTACTGGACCTGGCAAACTTGCATATGGCTTCGACTTTCGCCAGCAGGGAACCGCTCCATGCTGGTCGATGTGGTGCCCAAAGAAATCACTGACCGATAGCCCAAAATGGCACTTCGCAGGGTTGATGGCCAGGCCATATTCACTCAAGCGGCGGCAGACTTGGTGCAGGTGCATTAAAAGTTCTTGGTGGGAGCAGTTGGCGATCAAAATATCATAAGTAGATGAAGATGTAATCTAAACTGTGCCCCACTGAATCCATGAGCCACTGGAATGACTGTGCCACGTTCCTGAGTCCAAAAGGCATCCACAGAAACTCAAATAACCAAACAGGGTGATGAGGACATTCTTGGGGATATTGCTGGAATGGACAGGAATCTGGTGATACTCACAGATCAGAATGACCTTGGAGAAGAAGGATGCCCCATGCAAATTGGCTGTAAAGTCCTGAATGTGGGACATTGGTAGTGGTCAGCCGTGGTAGCGTCATTGAGCCTTCAGTAGTTGCCGCATGGCCTCCATCCTCCAGCTGACTTGGGCAACATGTGCAGCAGAGAATTTTAGCACAATAATTGTCAGGAAGTCCACTAGTAATCTGGAAAATTTGTTGCCTGACAAAATCATAGAGTCCAGGTGTGGGGCCGGTAACGTGACCGCCGAGCAAGAAGATCTGGAAGGTCTTGGCATTCACTAGGTGCCACCCTTTGAAGCCCACTAGAAGGCAGTGCGCCCAGAGGAAATCTCCACCCAATAAAGGCTGCCACACTGCTGCCAGTGAAAACAACCAGATGGAACCGAACTGTAGTGGGATGGTTTGCATGCTGTACATGCAAATACTGCTGTTGTTGGCAGCAGTGAGCACTGGTCCTGACTTCTTGGCATGGTTGTCTTGGCTTGAGGAGGGCAAGACGTTAACCTTCACTCCTGTGTCTATGAAGGACTTTCACTCGGAATGTTGGTCCCATAAGTAAAGGAGGCTATCACGGTGGCCAGCCGCCAGAGCATTTAGCGACGGCTGGCCCCAGCGTTTCCCAGAAAAGAACAGGGTGGGCAGCAATGGATGGCTCCTGAACCCCACTTTTGGTGGTAAAAACACCAAGGGTCCAAACTGGGGTCACTTCCTGCTGCAGGCTTTGTTGGTGGCGTAATGCAACAACTTAGTCAATGGAGGCGCCACCATGCTGCTTGGTGTGCCACAGGATATCTGCACAGGCTGCTACTTTGCGAGGGTCACTGAAATCATCATCAGTGATGAGGTGGTGGATATCTTCTGGCATCTGTTCGAGAAAGACTTGTTTGAACAGTAAACATGGTTTATGACCATCTGCTTGTGCCATCATCTCCTTCATTAAAGCCAATGGCGCACGGTCGTCCAGGAAGTCCATGTGGAGCATTCTGCTGCACACTCACGGCAGTAGAGGTCAAAAGTACAGATCAGGAGTGTCTTAATTGTTTCATACCTGTCCGTAACTGGTGGCTGGTGTAGGAAGTCGATGATGCAGCCTGCTGTTTCCTGGTCAAGTAAACCGGCAACATAGTAGTACTTTGTGGTGGCCAAGGTGATTTGCCTGAACTAGAAATGGGCTTCAACCTGTTCAAACCAGAGCTGTGGCTGCAAGATCCAGCAAGTCAGCAGTTTCAGTGAAACTGCATTCTGTATACTTGGGTCAGTCACCATTGGGTCCAAATGCCATTTTGGCCATCAGGGTCACCAATGTAGTCACACTAGGCAAGCAGTGAAGGAAAGAACCACACAGAGTCAAAAGTGAATCAAATGACTTTAATGGTATTCTCGTGTGCACTTAAATCCTTCGAACCCGATGACGCTTGTGACTCCCGGGCCCTTTATGATGTCAACTGTCAGGCTGTGGGCTTGCCCTGCAACCGGACCTCTCACAGTCAGATCTGCCGCGGACTTGCCCACGATTCCTTGAGCCAGTTTGCCCATGTGTGGGCAAGCTGCCACTAAATTAGATATATAATATATAATTTTTTATATATGTATGTATGTGTATATATATATATATATATATATATATATATATGTATATATATATGTATATAGAAATACACACACACACACACACACACACACACACACACACACACACACAACGCACTCACAAATATTGTATATATTCTGCAGGTATATAAAAAAGAGAGCAGCTGAAGTAAATATTGTTCCTTAGAGGATGGGACAGGGGAATTAATAATAGAAAACAGGAAATGGAAGATAATCTAAATAATTATTTTGCATTGGTCTTGATTGTGGAAACTATTAAAAAGCATTCTGAAATATTAGTTAATCAAAAGACTATTTTCAAGGAAGAGCAAAGCGATCTTAACATCAGAAAAAAGATAAATGCTAAACAAACTAATGAGTCTTAAGGATGACAAGTGATTTGGACCTGATTACCTTCACCTTGGGTTATAAGTGGTTTCAGAACTAGTGGATTCTTTGAATGTAATCCTCCAAAATTCCCTGGATTCTGGAGACATCACAGCGGATTGGAAAATTGACACAGGAATGAATGCTCATACGGATCAGTGATTGGGTCTCTATATTTATGATTTCTTTGAGAACTTGAATGAAGATTAGATTGGGCATACAGCAGCTAAGTCTGCTGCAGCTAAATCTGCTTTGGTTATTATTGAAAATGGTCTCACTACTGGAGCTGTTGTAATGGCAGCATTGCTGCTCGTGCTGATATGTGAAGAGCAGGGAGACACAGGGCTCCCACGTGGTCCAACCACCCAGTCTGACTGCCATTAGCTCCACACATGGTTTAAGTGGCCTGTTAATGGAGCCAATGGTGGTTTTATTTTAAAATTCTGGGACTGTAGGGTCTGCGTTCAAGATGGCAGTGCCTATGATCAGTAGTAGCCATGAGGGGTTGAAAACCAGGAAAGCAGTGGATTGGCTCAGGGCACCAGAAAACAAGGAGAACAGCTCCATTTGAGAAGAAGATACATTGGAGATGACTCATGGGATAGTGACTATGAAGACGGACCAGTGAGGGGTTCTATAGATTAAGATCACAAAGGCAGTTGGCTATTGGCAACTTGAGGTGAAGAACCCACAAAGGTTGAGAGCTCTAGGTGATTGAGGTCAAGGGATTCACGCTAGGCCACAGACTGCTGGAGACTGGGTTCGAGACTGGCTGAAGGGGTACCAAATATTGGAACTAGGATGTGAGAAGGTGCCAATGGTACAATGTTCCCTGACCGTGTCGGAGGTTTGGATCTGGACCCTAAGTTGCTGATGGTTTGGAATGGATGGAGTGTGTGTGTGTGTGTGTGTGTGTGTGTGTGTGTGTGTGTGTGTGTGTGTGTGTGTGTGTGTGTGTGTGTGTGTGTGTGTGTGTGTGTGTGTGTGTGTGTGTGTGTGTAAAAAAGATAAGCAGCTGGAAAAGGGATAATTGGGGAAAAAGAGGGTAGCTTTAACAATGGAGTTTTCATCTTTCATATTTTGTGACAGTCTTGGTATGATATTATTTCAGGAGGAAGTCAGGGGAACATGACTCAGTTCTCATCGAGGACTCAGTAGTGGAGAGGGTCAACAAATTCCTGGGTGTCAACATCTCCAAGGATCTGGCCTGGAGCCTCCATGTTGATGCAATATAAACATCTCTAGCAGGTATACTTTGTGAAGTGCCTGAGGGGATATGGTATATCAATCTCATAAACTTCTACAAGTGTACAGTGGAGAGCATTCTGGCTGGCTGCCTCACTGCCTGGTATAGCGACGCCAACTGTCAGGACAAGAATAAACTCCAGAGGGTTGTTAACTTGGCCTGCGACATCACAGGCACTAGACATCACTCCATCGAGGACATCTATATGAGGTGGTGTCTTAAAAAAACAGCCTCTATCCTCAAAGACCCCCATCACCCAGGCCATGCCCTCTTCACTCTGTTACAGAGCCTAAAGGTACAGGAGCCTAAAGACAAGCACTCAACAGCACAAGGACAGCTTCTTCCCCGCTGCCATCAGATTCCAGAATGATCAATGAACCAAAGACACTGCCTTACTTTTTGTGCAGTATTATTTCTACTTTTTTTTATAGTAATGGTGTATGATGCTTATAATCTGAATGTTTGCTCCATGATGCGGCTACAAAACACGGAATTT
Source organism: Narcine bancroftii (assembly GCF_036971445.1). NCBI lineage: Eukaryota > Metazoa > Chordata > Chondrichthyes > Torpediniformes > Narcinidae > Narcine > Narcine bancroftii. Next base: position 99,717,009 of record NC_091475.1, on the reverse strand, counting down.
CATGACTTGTTCATGACAATAAATTCTGATTCTTATTATGGTTATTTCCAGCATCTCCCTGTTGCTTGGAATGCCATTCGTGAAACTCAGTATTTTCATGACCTCCTGCCAACTGTTTTGACCACTGTCCTAAGGGACTCTTGCACCCTGTCCCACCCAGTACATCCAAGTTGTTATCCACAAATTATGAGGGCTCATTCCCTTTTCCATCCTACCTCTCTCACCTCCATGGCATGCTATCTGTTGTTCATCACTGCTGCCTCAGAGATACCTCTTTAAGAACTAAGAGGTTATGTGATTGCTGCATGGCAGAGGGTCTTTGATGGATTAATATCACAGAACAAGTACCAGCCACAGGAACATCTCATTTACAGAAACATAGCTTAATAAATCAGCATCTGGCCTGTTGTAACTGGATGCATCTCACATGAGTTATTTGCCTTGGATATACCATGCAAACATTTTTTAACACCCCAGAAATCACAGATAGACCTCTGAAGAATGTTGCAAAGTTAACAATGCTTCATAGGTCAATTTTAAAACACTTATCTGATGTCCTATGCTTTAAAAGGGGAAGATGTATCAAGATGTCTGCAATTTTAAAATATTAACTTTTATTTGGCATAATTTTGCAGTTGTAAAGAACAATTCTTACTTATATAATATCTGCAGGTCTTTGCAAAGTGCTTTATAATTAATGAAGAACAACAGCATGATGTTACCAGGTCTTTGGCTTGGCTTCGCGGACGAAGATTTATGGAGGGGGTAAAAAGTCCACGTCAGCTGCAGGCTCGTTTGTGGCAGACAAGTCCGATGCGGGACAGGCAGTCACGATTGCAGCGGTTGCAGGGGAAAATTGGTTGGTTGGGGTTGGGTGTTGGGTTTTTCCTCCTTTGCCTTTTGTCAGTGAAGTGGGCTCTGCGGTCTTCTTCAAAGGAGGTTGCTGCCCGCCAAACTGTGAGGCGCCAAGATGCACGGTTTGAGGCGTTATCAGCCCACTGGCGGTGGTCAATGTGGCAGGCACCAAGAGATTTCTTTAGGCAGTCCTTGTACCTTTTCTTTGGTGCACCTCTGTCACGGTGGCCAGTGGAGAGCTCGCCATATAACACGATCTTGGGAAGGCGATGGTCCTCCATTCTGGAGACGTGACCCATCCAGCGCAGCTGGATCTTCAGCAGCGTGGACTCGATGCTGTCGACCTCTGCCATCTCGAGTACTTCGACGTTAGGGATGTAAGCGCTCCAATGGATGTTGAGGATGGAGCGGAGACAACGCTGGTGGAAGCGTTCTAGGAGCCGTAGGTGGTGCCGGTAGAGGACCCATGATTCGGAGCCGAACAGGAGTGTGGGTATGACAACGGCTCTGTATACGCTTATCTTTGTGAGGTTTTTCAGTTGGTTGTTTTTCCAGACTCTTTTGTGTAGTCTTCCAAAGGCGCTATTTGCCTTGGCGAGTCTGTTGTCTATCTCATTGTCGATCCTTGCATCTGATGAAATGGTGCAGCCGAGATAGGTAAACTGGTTGACCGTTTTGAGTTTTGTGTGCCCGATGGAGATGTGGGGGGGCTGGTAATCATGGTGGGGAGCTGGCTGATGGAGGACCTCAGTTTTCTTCAGGCTGACTTCCAGGAAAAAGATCCCACAAATCACATAAATTGTTTTATGAACACTAAGAGATTCCCATGCTCTCTTTCAATGTCATGGGATATTTAATATTTTTGTTTTTTTTTGAAGACTTTATTTAAAATTTTATAACATGAATACAATAGAGAATTACATTTAAAGAAAAATTAAAAAAATTAAAATGATATTACAATATTACATCAGAAAACTACACAAAATAACTCCCCCCCCCCATTAATTGTAACACAATATGGATATTTAATATCTTCTTGAGTAGAAGACCAAGCTTTCAGTTTAAAATTTCATGCAAAGGAGACCCTTCCACTACAGCACTGCAACACAGGCTCAGCAGAAACAATGATGTGATCTGGAGTGAGACCTCAAACTACATTCTTCTGGTCAGAGTTTAGAGGCTGACGACTCCGTTAGGGCTGCCTTAATTGGCTCAGACTTGCATAAATTACAAGGCACTGAAGAAAATAAATTGGACTTTAAAATGAACTACTTGTTAATGAATATTTGCAGATATTTCCTCTGTAATCTTACCGTTTGTATGAATGTATTGTAAGAAGGATGAATTACCCTCTGAATTACCATTCTCCAGGATCTGAGAAGAGAAGGCAAGGTTGCATGTGTGAAACCATTTCTCCCATTCTTTTTCTAACAGCTTTTTGCATCCATTCAGTTAACTACACTCCAGGCGCCCAGAACCACAGCTGTACATTCATTTTTTATAGGATAGTGTCTCAGACACAGAATCAATACAGTTAGGGATAAACTTATTTGTTGTCAGTGAAAGGCAAATTAAGGAGCAATGTGGAAATATCCCTCCTAACGTAACATGATTGAGAAAAATCAAGTGTTCTATCTCTTTTTGTTTGGATGGTTCAGGCTGATTATGTTTTATATGAACTGGAAAAATATAAGAGGTTGTTTTACTGGCCAGAAATGTTGCCACACCTAGACATTAAAACTATAATTGCAAGCTAAGATACTAAGCAAAATTTGTGGAAAAATGTGGGGTTTTCTCACTGCTTTTGCTGTTCATTTGCAAATTAAACACTTTAAATCAGTATTTATTCCATGTGCAAATTTATTTTAATGTTGAGCACACAATATACTGTGGTAAAGGTATGCCCAAAATTCCTATTCAATCCCTCTCACTAATGGGCAGATGGGTTGAATCTCAAGACACTATCACTCCTGGCCTCTTTATCATGATCTTATTTATGTGGGCAGAATGTGATTTTTGTGTTTAGAGTCTACAGGGAAGCAGAAATGTCCCTTTAATGGACACAGTAGGAGATATCAGCAGGGATGAGCTGTTAAATACCATTTTATTACTATTACTAACCAGTGCCCATTTCGTTGGAATAATTATATTAGCAACCGTGAAAGAGATGAAAGAATCAGCCCATGTGCCATTTTCTTCTTACGTTAAATCTGATAAGAATACTCTTTTTCGGTTATCCACCTGAAACAAAACTGGATGTTGATATATGATGTCTCTGATGAAGCATCCTGCGGTGCTTTTCTGCTCTGCTAACGAGGTTCCCTATCTTCATTCAGGCACAGTAGCCTGTACACATTTGTTACATTCCAAGCTGCCAACCCCACAAACAGAAATGGCAATGAGTAAACTTTTAAAAAAAGATAAACCTAGGTAAGTTATAGAAGAAGCAAAATCACAATCTATAACTATTGAACAGTAATGAAATTGGAGATTATAATATGAATACTCACAGAATATGGTGTTTTTCCTTGAGATTAGATTGAACTCTATTACAACAGTGTTAGAAAATGAAGGAAAATAAAAAGTGACAAGCAATTTAAAGTTTGGAACTCGTGTGACAAAGTTTAGCCTACAATTGTGAGGTAAATGGATGTACTCCTCAAAAGAGTCATACTGTTCATCTTTAATCTCCTGAATGTGGAGACATCATTATAATGACCATCAAATAGTGTATGATAAATTGTTTAAAGCAATCACTGTTTTTAATGCTGAATGAGAAATGAAGTGGTAAAAGAACTGATGTTGCATCTCTAGATTTTACAAGGAAAGGTAAAGAGAGAAAAGAAACAGGGTGTTGGCACTGATTAATAAATCAACCAGGTTATTGTGAAAGGAATGGTCAAAGCAGGACAAGGCACGAGTTAATTAGAGTAGATGATTGAGGGGGGTGAATTAGAAGGACAAGTGGAACTCGAAATTTAAGATTCAAGAAGCAATATTCCTTTATTGTCAAGTATAAAGCAGGTGTAATATTACATAAAATTGACTTTAATCTGCCTTAAGGCGGGCAAAGATTCTACATCAACAGGACTTGCCCGGCTCCCCTTCCAGTCAGAGAAAGGGAGGCAAAAGAGTGTTCCACACCCCCCCCCCCCCAAACCATGTCTCTGAGTGTCCCATCAATTCACCTCCAGTGCTCCTGCAGCCTCCACAGCCCCACAGACTTCAGTCCAAACCATCAGAAACTTAACCTTCAGATCCAAACCTTCAACGCGATCCTTTACTGCCCCCACCAAACACTTCACATCCCGACTCTGAAACAGGTACCCCTTCAGCCAGTTGAGCTAGTCTCCAGCAGTCCGCAGTGACCAACAGCCTGTGTTTTTCAGCTGCAGAGCCCCTCAATCATCTGCCCCCATGGTCGCTGTCTTTGGGGTCATCTCCTCTGCTTCTCTTTCTCAAACAGGGGGTGGTCTAATTTTTTGGTGCTCTGCATCAGTCTTCTGCTTCCTTGGAGTCTGCAAACCCTTGAGGCTGCTGCAAGTACAGGCACTGCCATATTCTAGTAAGATAACTCAATTATTTTACTAGAAGTAGAGAAATGAAGACAGAGAAGTGGGCAGTAAATGGGTGAGCACCATGTCAAAAAGGTGGAAGAGAAATTTCAGATGATTAAAAAAGTAACAGTGGTAGCACCCTATATGGGAGATCTCATCTTCAAAACCATTGAAATAGAGACAGGTTGGGGAAAATGTAGTAAACATAGCTGTGAATTGGATTAATTGTGCAATATACAGGGAAACTCCTTTGTGAAGTTTTGAGTCAGGTAGAAAATATATATGAATTATTACTAAATTTCACTGGATAATCTACATCAAAAATTTAACACAATAATGGTTTAACACTTATGGACTTAAAAGTAGTGATTTTAAAGAAAAAAATATATTTTGAAAAATGTTGCATGAATTGAATGCAATTTCACTAAGTAATTAATTTTGCTTTGGGGTGAATGAATTAAAGAGACAGACTGCACAGGTGATTATAGAACCTGATAGTGCAAATTATTGGAAAACAGATCATTTTGATCTCTACCCTTGTGCACCCGTTTTGGAGTCAATTACATCTGCACTGTACAAATATTTGAGAAAGATTCAGATCTTACCCTCAACAGCAAGACCTCTGCATTGTGAAATGTACTATAAAACTCTAGAGCATAGTCTAAGCCTTGCAACCACCAATGGCAATTTTTAATGGCAAATTTATTTACCTGCATCCCCATTTACTGAGTTTCTTGCCTGCTCTATATATTTTACTTCAGAGAATCTTGAAATATGTGTTCATGTCTCTAATCTTCCAGGAATTTTCCTTCTGATCTACATGGCTTCTTTCATGTGCATCCAGATAAGGCTATAACCCTCGATGAGTTGATAGCACGTAACAACTGTGTTTCAAGTTCTGATTTTTTTTTTAAACAGAACTCGCTACTCAAGACCAGCAAATAACTTTTCCTCAGCTTATAATAACTCATCCTATCTCTGCAACATTGTGTTCTTTACCTGGCACTTTCTGAACAAAACCCAACTCTAGTTCAAATCACGATTGATATTCCTGCAATGATGTTGGGATTGATAGACACAGTGTAATATGAGGTGGATGGGAATATTCCAGACTTAATTCCTGCTACTCTTTCTCATAACATTTACCCCCTTCCCCAACCCACTTGCAGGATCATAACATGTCATTAACACATCAAGTATTGCCCAACATGAAGTTTTGGTGGTACAAAATGTAATTATGTTCAGCATTTTCTTTCCTGATACAAATATTCTTTGTTATCAGACTGAGGTTTAAGTCCAAAATGTGCAGCATGTTTGCAACTGAATGATCCATTGAGAACCATGTAATAACTGTTTTTTTTTAAATGAACAGCACAATACAAGGTTCTGCTATTTCACATTCTAGTAAAGCCTCACAAATCTATCAAAGGTCCACATTTCTGGCTTGCAAAACCTCACCCCCAGGTGACTTTAATTTTTAATTTAGACATACAGCATGGTAACAAGTCATTTCGGCCCATGAATCCTTGCCGGCGAATTTACACTCAGTTAACCTACACGCCCAGTAGGTTTCGAATGGTGGGAGGAAACCAGAGCCCCCAGGGAAAACCCATGCAGACACAGGGAGAACGTACCAACTCCTTACAGACAGTGTGGGATTTGAACCCCAGTCCCAATCAGTGGCACTGTAAAGGTGCTGCACTAACCTCTACGCCAAATGTGCCAGCCATGATGCTCGAGCCAATATTATTAAGGCTGTAGCAACCTATCATAAAATGCACATCTCAGTCCTTTACAGTCAAAATGAGCAATTCAACAACTGCTACTTTGATATTTTGAGCATTAGTGAGATAGTTAAATAATTTCAAACTGCATTTTTGTAGTGTTATTAAAAAAGTCTATTATAGTTTGGTCAAAGTGGCAAGTTTTAAAGAACATCTCAAAGGAAAGAGCTACTGCAGTGGAAAAAGTTATCAAGGGAATTTCAGACATTAGCTTCAAGATAGCTGAATTGAAATCTTAATTGTTAAAAATGCATTAAAAAACTCAGTTAGAAAATCACAGCTTGCTCAGACCATTCAGCTAACAGTAATTAAGTGCATGATTCAGAAATTGATGAACAGTTAGTTTTATCCCTTAAATTATAAATGTAATTTTGTATTTTTTTCAGATATTAGTCCAGCAAAGATAGTCATATATGGTGCAACACTGCTAAGTGCTAACAGGAAAGTTCACCCCATGAAATACAAACACGTATTTAGTGAGAGCATGGCCTTAGAATTGGTCAAATACAGTATGCCCAAATATAAAACAGGAGCCGTACAGATACAGTTTGGTGAACCTTTACTTTCTGTCAAATGTCTAATGAAATCCACTCCCACTTGAGCATTTGCTCCTAACTAGTCTCCTTTAGTCTATTCTCTGAAGATTTCAATTGATCCAAAGCTCATTGCTTGTTTTACTTTCATCTATCTCATTCATTCATCATCTCTTGCTTGTTACCATGGTTGATAGTTAACTGTGATTTTCAATATCTCATCATTGTTTCAAATTCCTACAATGACTTGATTGTGAAATTCTTATCATTTTTTGTTTTCAAATTGCTCTATAACTTCACTTCTCCCCATCTCTGCAATATCCTGCAGACTGGAAATGTGAGATAATCTTCTGCCTAAAATTCTATTTCTTAATCACTCCCAATTTTAACTTTGTGGCGGTGTGAGCAGTGGAAGAAACACAGTCAACATGTTAAGGGTCGTTATCGGTTTTAATTCAAATTCAGTACGCCCCTTTAAGGGCAGCATGAGCTCAGTCACCTGGTGCATTGTGATATCAATATCGCTGCCCATGGTGGGTGCTGGAAGGGATGCTGGAGTCAGAGAGAAACCTCTGATGATGCTATTTCCCCATGGCTGCCCCGCCATGTGGCGATACAAGCAGGGTTGGTTCGCCATGAGGATGTGCGCTGCCACACAACCCCCCCCCCTCACCCCAGAACTAGCTACACGTCCTGTCACTTTGGTGGCCGGCCTGGCACTTGGGCGCGGCTCTCTGCACCAGCTGTGAGAAGTCCAAATGAGCAGTCTTTAAGCGGTCCACAGTAAACAGTTCTTCCCTGCCCCCCACATTTAAAGTAAAAGTCCAACCCGACCGCTGGAGAACCTTGTACGGCCCTTCGTATGGGGCCCTCTGTGGTCCTCTCCAGATGAACACAAATTGTGCCACACCCAGATCTTTCGGTTGATGGGATGGTCGGGTGCCGTGGTGCGATGGGGGCGGCGGGGTTCGGTTGCCCAGTTGTTTACAGAGGTTCGCGAGCCGCACTAACACAAAATATTTTTGTCCATTGCACTCCATGGATACTATCTGATCTGTTAAGTCCCTCCAGCTTTTCATTATTTGCTCAATTTTTGCTTGTACAACACACCTTTGTCATCTGGGTTTTGCTGTGGACTGAATTTTTAAGCAATCAAAAATTCTGTTAGCTTTAGAAAAATTAATAATTAATTGGACTCCTGAGACCCTTTAAATCTCACTCCAGTTGCAACTATACTCAATAGTCAAACCGAAGATATGGCAGCACAAGTTAACTGGGCTATCTATTCCACATCGCAATGATTGTCAAGTTTAAATTGCTTTGCATTAGTCAAGTGGCCCATTGTTGACCGTCCTGATACGAATGTGCATTATTATCTCATGACATGGTTAATTGATTTTTTGAAAAAAGACTTCAAAAGTACTGAAAGCATATTTTGCAGTCACAATAGAAAATTGGCTTAGCAGATGCAACGAGCTTTCAGTCACCTCAGAATCTGCAAGTGCATTCAGAATCCTTGTGCCATTGAATGGTTTAAAAGTTCGTTAAACTCGATAAATCAATGTCTGATTTGCTTATTTTAGTTATTATATTGAAAGAGTAACCTTTATCCTTTTTTTTCCCACAGAATTTGGGCGGTCACTTTAGTACAAAGGATGAATCGCCCCTTCACGGCAATATCTTTTGACTGTTTAACAAGACGGCGAAACACACAATCACTCCCAGCCACAGAATGGATTTCATTGATCCGCCACTCTGCTACTTTTCTCTGTTAATAATAGCGCTCTCAAAGGCTTCTTCCACATGTCTTGAAGGTAACATTTCACTCCAGAGAGGGAAAAAGGAGCAGCAGGTGCCTGCGGTGTGGGGTTGAAACCATCTGCCACCGAAAATCGAGGAACGGCGAGGATTCCAGGAACTCGCTTGCAGGGGCACAGATCTGCTCATTACATCTGGCAGGAGAGTGATTCTGTTGAACTATATTTTCATCATTAAAGTCTCCTAATTTGCAACCTTTTGCACTCGACAGTTGTCCATGCCTCCAAAGACACACAACACGGCCCGTTTTTCGTGGCAGTTTGCTCAAAAATCACGGCGAATGTGACCCGCAAACGGATGAACCGTGTCTTGAAAAATGAAATCGGAGAACAAGAAGGGAAAGGCGCGCACGGTGTGACGGGCCGAATCCCAGACCCAATGAATGGAAAGATCCGTGGCTCTCCGCGCTACTTCTCCGGAATATCGATGCAGAACGGCACACGTGAACTTGGCCAAATTAAAGCCGGCATGTTTTGGCAGAAGTGCATTCACCCGATTGAAGTGGTACACTGAAACGGAAGCGTCCCATCTAGTCCCATAAAACTTGATTGAATCAGTGACTGGCGACCAGGTGCCACTGATCTGACTGCGTTTTTCCTCTTCTTGCATTCAGAATGCATTATGCCCGCCACAATTGCAGTGTCAATAACCCGCTAGTGGTGTTGGTGGGTAACTCGAGAGCAGATCAGTGCTGGGGACCCAAATGAGTTCTGGTCTGAAGAGAGCCAGTGACTGCATAACGAAAAAAAAGAGAAATATTATTTGCAGAGAACCTCTATACTGTTAAGAATGTGATAGAGACAAATTGGTCAGGATTAAATGTCTTTGCGGAAAACTTCAACTTAATATTTTCCCCCAAAAATGTTTTAATTGTATTCCCACCCATCTAATGTGCATGTTTATAAGGTTTTTATCTTTTCATTTGAATTTTTCAACACAAGGAGTTATTTGTTTTTTTTTGAAAGAGCTGTTCCACTAGTTTCACTCGCTCCCTATCCACGTACCAGAACAACAGTATCCTTTTTGGAGTATTGCAACCCCTTTCAAGCATCGTTTCAGAAAATGAGGAAGTGCTTGATCAACACTGGCTATTTACTGAGGGGCCAGCCAGTGAGCTTCATTGGAGTGGAATAGATGGGCCACATCCTCTCTGAAGCATTTCAAGAACTCACATCCAACAATAAAATGTTGTATTTATGTAGTGATTTCATTAAAGGGAGATATGATGAAGTGATCCATAGGAATGTTATCAAACAAAACCATATGAAGAACTAAATAGAGAGGTAAAGGGACCATATGAAGAACTAAATAGAGAGGTAAAGGGACCATATGAAGAACTAAATAGAGAGGTAAAGGGACCATATGAAGAACTAAATAGAGAGGTAAAGGGACCATATGAAGAACTAAATAGAGAGGTAAAGGGACCATATGAAGAACTAAATAGAGAGGTAAAGGGACCATATGAAGAACTAAATAGAGAGGTAAAGGGACCATATGAAGAACTAAATAGAGAGGTAAAGGGACCATATGAAGAACTAAATAGAGAGGTAAAGGGACCATATGAAGAACTAAATAGAGAGGTAAAGGGACCATATGAAGAACTAAATAGAGAGGTAAAGGGACCATATGAAGAACTAAATAGAGAGGTAAAGGGACCATATGAAGAACTAAATAGAGAGGTAAAGGGACCATATGAAGAACTAAATAGAGAGGTAAAGGGACCATATGAAGAACTAAATAGAGAGGTAAAGGGACCATATGAAGAACTAAATAGAGAGGTAAAGGGACCATATGAAGAACTAAATAGAGAGGTAAAGGGACCATATGAAGAACTAAATAGAGAGGTAAAGGGACCATATGAAGAACTAAATAGAGAGGTAAAGGGACCATATGAAGAACTAAATAGAGAGGTAATGGGACCATATGAAGAACTAAATAGAGAGGTAATGGGACCATATGAAGAACTAAATAGAGAGGTAATGGGACCATATGAAGAACTAAATAGAGAGGTAATGGGACCATATGAAGAACTAAATAGAGAGGTAATGGGACCATATGAAGAACTAAATAGAGAGGTAATGGGACCATATGAAAAACTAAATAGAGAGGTAATGGGACCATATGAAGAACTAAATAGAGAGGTAATGGGACCATATGAAGAACTAAATAGAGAGGTAATGGGACCATATGAAGAACTAAATAGAGAGGTAATGGGACCATATGAAGAACTAAATAGAGAGGTAATGGGACCATATGAAGAACTAAATAGAGAGGTAATGGGACAAATGATGCTCTCTTCCATGCTCCTCTCTAAATCTTCCATTGCCTCCAACTCTTCTGAAGCAGTGGCTTGAAAGATAAAATTTTCAGTAAAAGTATATCTTTTTTATCTTCTCAAATATGTATGAAATGTACACATTTAATATTTCAATTTTACTTCAGGTTATAGGTAACTTTTATTCAAATTCCTCATGCATAATTAAGTTTGATTCTGTAATATCTGTCCTCCCATTTCTATAAATTTGAATGAGCACCCTGAAAGAAAATTGAAGAGTTATTTCCAGTGTATAGCTAGTCTTTTTTTAACCTTTCTGGGAATCTTGTTTCTGAACTGGATCAAAGGTAAGGTATGGCAAATAAACCTGTTTTTTTACCCCCCTACATAGAAGCTGGGAGAAACTCCAGAGAAGTCAAAGAAACAAATTAGTGCCACATTCCTGGTCTCACCTATTTTCTGTGGGGTTCTTGAAAAAGTTGATGCAAGTTGTTGCTTTAAGCAGGTAGTGTTGGTTTACATCAATAACAATTTTCAGGTAATTGGGTTCAGAGCTACAAACATTTTTAAGATAGTGAAAAGCTTAGGAAAAAAATACTTTTGATCGCAATGTGCATTTTAAAGAATTCAGGTGGAGAGAAAATTAAGGGATTCTATAGGTTAAGGCCTTGATACATGAAGGCATACCAACCAATGATGGAGAAATAAAATCTGGGATGCATATGAGGTCAGGTTTGGGAGAGCAATATAGCTTAAAGAATGATAGAGTGTGAAGATTATTACAGAAGGATTGACTACCAGAATTGTAATATTCACAACCTCTAGTCCAAAAGGTTACTTATTTTTATGAGACTGAGGAGGGAAGAAAGGACATTCAAACCTAGAGCTTCCAGGATTACTAAAATAAAGCTATAAATGACTAACTGGATCCAAAAGAACTGACTTCATTGACTGAATGGCTTCCTACAGTTCTACCTTATTGCCATTGAACAGAAGGAAAATTGACACCATCTGTGATTGATGAAACATATAATTTACAAGCTTGTTTGAATATTTTGATAATGCATTAATCAAAGCTTAATGAAGGAACTAAATCATGGCCAACAAATTATTCATCTTTGAGTTTATTATTTACCTTCTTACAAACAAGATATTACATGGATATTGAGATTAGTAGCTTGTAATAAACTTATGGATCCTGGTTGTATTAATTATCCAAATATGACAAGATAATCAGCACTTTATTTAATGCTGTTCAAAGTAAAAATGAATTCTCAGCCTGGCACATTTTTCTCACAGCACCATAATCTTGCAGCCTTACAAGAATTCTAGTAGATTCACCCAAAGCAATGAAGCACTAAATGGACAAAAGTATGTGAGTGTGTGAGTGAGTGAATGAGACTGGTTGTGACAGAGATCTGCAAACACTGACAAATAGGACCTGGGGAGGCAACTCAAATACTCTTAATTTGCCATTGAAGTCATTAGAAATCTGGCAGGGAACTCTGAACAGGTTGCTAGGCAATCAAACAAAGCCTCGTGATCCTTAAATAATGATGGGAATGAACTGAAAGAATTTCGGATGGAAATCAAAACTAATTCATTACTTAACATTACCGGAGCTTCATTTTTTTTTCATTATTTGCTCACTCGTAAAAGTTTTATTCATGTCTTGTTAAGCCATTTTGTTTGGTTAATCAATTTATCCCTATGACCTTGGCCAGTCATTACTCTTTTCTGCCAGATGGTATTTATTAAATTTATTTCAAATCAGTTGATATGTTATAGATAACAGGGATAAAGCAATCAGGAAGGAAATAAAATGAGCATTTTTGATATTCATGAATTGAATGAAGACCACTTGCTGCAACTCAGTCTGCAGATATCGAAAAGGACACTTTCATTGTCCTGCAGGCCCAACTATCAGATGTTAAACTGCCTGTAGAACAGAAGGTACAATCCACATATAATGCATGTTAATGGTATATTTTATCCATCACTGGGAAACATAAATGAATGTTTAAAGCCTAAATCAGTAACAGTGAATAAGCATGTTTAAAAAATAATGAAAACAGGAAAGTGGCAATTAGATAAAATAGCCTTAAAATCTTCTAGATTTTGGGCAGGGCAATTGTTTCACCATTTTCATAAAAAAACATTACTCAATTATGAAATTCAGCCTTTAAAGTACTTACTTTCACAAGGACGATAACTGGCTATCTTTCCCTTGTCTTTGGGGAATTCTTTGCCATTAATGATATTGTTAATCAGATGTCAGAGCAAGGGTCTAGTTAGGTTGAGGTTAATGAGATGTTAATGGGCGGCTACATCAAAAGAGGCAGCATGATCCTCAATTACTCACTTTTTCTAGAGGCTCCTTTCATTTATTTTTCCTTTTTTTTTGTGCAAGATAGCACTGGAGTATGGTGACTCCCTCAGCTTTTGAATGGCACTGTATCACAGTACATGAGACAATAAGCAAATCTTGGTTCTAAAGGGAAGCACAAAATAAAATTTCAAAAATATGTTCCTTACTTCAGGTAAAGGCTTGATAAATCAAGACAAAGGAGGGAATCAGATTTGGGTATAGAGATGATCCATTTTGCTGGTCCAACTTATGTCAGGACAGCATGTTTAACACAATTAATGTAAGGTATCGGCTGGCACAATATAACTTCTTACATCACCTATACCTTACTCCACAAAAGTTACATAAATTCAAATAGGAAATATCAGCCAATGCTTTTGATGTGGTCAAGAAATAGGTACTTTCTTGCATTCAACCTGGTCATGCCCTAAAGTAAAGCTTTTCTGAGAAGATTTGGGTAATGTCCTGGGGAAAAGAAATACTGGAATTCGATACCCTCAGTCACCTGAATTATTTTTATTGGGGAATTTAGAAGACCTAAAATGAGGCTGTCAAAATATCAATTAATTTTCGTTAAGATCGCTTTAGCACTGGCCAGGAAATGCATTGCAGTAACATGGAAAACTGATTCGCAACTAGGTTTAGCCTGCTGGAAGATAGAAATGCATAATTGTGTTCCCCTGGAGAAGATCACCTGTAACCTCAGAAACAAAAATATGGAATTCATACCTAAGGTACATCTGGGTAAATCTTTAACAGTTCCCCCACCCCCCGGTACATGCAGCAGCAAGGACCCTTAATAAGTCAGGTTATTTTTTTTCCTCGATGGGTGTGGGGTTTATCCGAGGTGAGGCCAATCTTTTCTTATTCTTTCTCTTTTCTTACTTTTTTCTTGTTTCTTGGGGGAGGGTTCTTATTTTGTTCTTCTTTCTCTCTATTATCTTTTTCTCCATTTGGTTCAACTTGGACATTGAATTTGCATTTTTGAACTATTATTGTAATTTTTCTTTATTTACAATAATTGAATCACGCTGACTTCTTTTTTCTCACTTTCTTTAATATCAACATGTGGATCAATGTATTATTTTGTTAATATTATCGATATTAATGTTTTACTTTTTGGTTATTCTTCATTTTGACTGCATGTTGATTGAAAATTAATTCAAATAAATAAATAAATAGATCTAAATCATAGTTATACAAGTCATTTATAATTTAATATCCAGGATAAATCTCAAATGCAGATGATGGTTCCATAGGAACTGCCATCTATCTGGCCTTTGATGTTTTACATGCCTTCAACTGTCATAACTGCATACAGTGATGCATCCTGAGAGGTTATTTCAAGAGCACATCTGTAGAAATTGTTGAGGGACTCAGGTGGTGTGCCAAATTTCCTCAGCCTTCTGAGAAAGTAGGGGCACTGATGCACTTTCTGAGCCATCATGTCAACATGGGAGGACCAAGAAAGGTCACTGGAGATGTTTATTGCTTGGAATGAAAGTTGTTTACTATCTCCACCTCAGCACCATTGATGCACAGGGAACTGAGCTCTGCCCTCTTCCAGATGCCATGATCAATTCCTTAATCTTGTTGACATTGATGGAGAAGATATTGCCTGGGCACTGAGCCAATAGTCCTTATCCTCTTCTATATTCTGACTTGAAGAAACTGCCTACAATGGTGGTGCCATTTGTGAATTAACAGATGCAGTTTGAGTCATTTTTGGCCACATGATCATGGGCGTACAGGGAGTATTGGTAAGGGGCCCTTTGCAGGGCCCTGGTGTTGAAGATGATTGTGGAGGAGGTGTTGTCACTAATCTCCACTGATTGTGGCTTGAAGGACAGAAAGTCAGGGATTCAATTACGGGGAGGGAGGCACAGAAGCTCGTGGAGTTAGGGGATGAGTCATTTGGCACTGTTGTCTTCTATATAGTCAAAGAATAGTAGTTGACTGGTGTCCTTGCTGACCAGATGTTCCATGACACTGTGTAGGGTGAGGAAAATTATGTTGAGGTGCTTTAGCAGTTAAGCAAATTAGAATGGGTCAGGGCTGTCTGGTACACTGGAGTTGAAGTGAGAGTTATGACCAGCTTCTTGAAGCAGTTCATGATGGTGAATATCAGAATCACTGGCCAGTAGTCATTTAGACCCATCACTACATTCTTCTTCTGCCATCATCTGGTCAAATGTGGTCCCAAGCTGTTGACATTGTGAGACATCATGGTGGAAATTACATTTGATGTCTAGTTAAGTTGTTAGACTCCTTTTACAGACTATCATTTTCTAGCATTTTTGTGGTCTGAATGTTCATACCCACTTATTAGCTTATGTCTGGGTGTTGTTATCTTTCTTCATGCATGAGTAGAGTACATGTCCGAGGAGTTCAATATTGTGTTAATATCAGTAAACATCCTCATTGCTGACCTTATGAACAAAAGATGGTAATTGATGATGAATCTAAAGCTGGTTGGGCTTAGGACACTGCCTGATGAACTCTCACACTGATGTGAGAGAAATACAATAGGTTGCAGACACTGTGATTGTAGTAAAAACACCAAAGTGCTGGAGGAGCTCAGCTGGTTTATTTAGCATCTAGAATCTTTTTGACTCTTTCTTGCATTGATGTCCTCTGGCTGGGGTGATTACCTTCTTTATTCTTGAGTGTATCACCAAACAAATTTAATGAACTACATTGTGATATACTCAGTTTCTTCCACAGGGGAATTTTACAGTTATGCTTCTGACACAAAGTTTTACCCATTGGAAGTACATTTAAGAATGGTGCAACAATGTCCCACAATTTCCTACCTAGAATAAGGAAATTAAAGATTCTGTGAATAAATTCAGAAAGTAGTATTGCCTATTTTATTGAAGGAATATGACATCTGCAGCAGAGGTTGTCTTTTGTTTTATGTTATAATTTAGGCATACCTGTCTATTGTATTATGGAGTAAAATAAAATCAGATTAATTCATTTGGTAAACAATAGTTAGGGCTTCTAATGCACAACAGACAAAATGACTTCGTGGATACAAAGTGGGTGAGTTGCTCTGGGATATATGGTGCATTTCCGTTCTTATTTCTACAAGTTTTTTTTTAATCAGGCTCTAACTTCAAGTGAAACCTTTTTCAGGTGACGAGATGAATGTGGTGGGGGGAAGAAAGTGTGTCCTCCAAATCAAGAGCCCTTTTCAAAACTGCGCCCCACTAAACTGGTCATTCAGTATCTGGGGATAGGAATGAGATTTGGTTTGACCATTCCTGACTGGGACACTGAATGCTTTCACACTTGTAAGTAGCCAACCCCGGGGTTAGGACTGTTCTACCTTCTACTGGTGATGTCATGACGCATCAAGTGATGGTGGACCTGCCCTAAATCCTGATCAATGTATTATCATCTTATATTTGAGCAAAATTAATCATGCCTAATTGTAACATAATTAAGCTTTATGTGAACTACACTTTGCAGATGATGCCGCTTTAGTTGCCCATTCAGAGCCAGCTCTTCAGCGCTTGACGTCCTGTTTTGCGGAAACTGCCAAAATGTTTGGCCTGGAAGTCAGCCTGAAGAAAACTGAGGTCCTCCATCAGCCAGCTCTCCACCATGACTACCAGCCCCCCCCCCACATCTCCATCGGGCACACAAAACTCAAAACGGTCAACCAGTTTACCTATCTCGGCTGCACCATTTCATCGGATGCAAGGATTGACAACGAGATAGACAACAGATTCACCAAGGCAAATAGCGCCTTTGGAAAAACAACCAACTGAAAAACCTCACAAAGATTAGCGTATACAGAGCTGTTGTCATACCTACACTCCTGTTTGGCTCCGAATCATGGGTCCTCTACCGGCATCACCTACGGCTCCTAGAACGCTTCCACCAGCGTTGTCTCCGCTCCATCCTCAACATTCATTGGAGCGACTTCATCATCAACATCGAAGTACTCGAGATGGCAGAGGCCGACAGCATCGAATCCACGCTGCTGAAGATCCAACTGCGCTGGGTAGGTCACGTCTCCAGAATGGAGGACCATCGCCTTCCCAAGATCGTGTTATATGGCAAGCTCTCCACTGGCCACCGAGACAGAGGTGCACCAAAGAAGAGGTACAAGGACTGCCTAAAAAAATCTCTTGGTGCCTGCTACATTGACCACCGCCAGTGGGCTGATATCGCCTCAAACCGTGCATCTTGGCGCCTCACAGTTCGGTGGGCAGCAACCTCCGTTGAAGAAGACCACAGAGCCCACCTCACTGACAAAAGACAAAGGAGGAAAAACCCAACACCCAACCCCATCCAACCAATTTTCCCTTGCAACCACTGCAACCGTGTCTGCCTGTCCCGCATTGGACTTGTCAGCCACAAACGAGCCTGCAACTGACGTGGACATTACCCCTCCATAAATCTTTGTCCACGAAGCCAAGCCAAAGAAGAAGAAAGAAAGAAGAAGCTTTATGTATAGCACAGTCTGAGCCTTTCAGCCCCTGTTGTTGCTGTGCCGACTCATATAAACCTTTATAAGGTGGGAAAGTATTAGCAATAAATAGCAATAGCAGACAATTTTTATACAGCATTGGGAAGTTGCCAACAATATAGTACACAATTTATACAGCTTGGGAAAATTAGTAGCACTATCACATACAATTTATTAATACTGTGGGAAAAAGAAATGCCGGACCTGTCCTCCCAAAATTCCATGCAGGAAAAAAAGGGCTGTGTGCATGGCTGCATGCTCAGAACACTCATGAAGGGGTTTCTCTGCCACAAGGCATTCTGGGAAGTTGGGTCCACCATTGCTTTTTCCCACAGTCTTTATAAATTGCACACTATAGTGCTACCAATTTTCCCACAATGTTTAAAAATTGTCTGCTATCACTATTTATTTCTTCTCTCTCTCCAGCTATGACTTTCCCATGGCCAAGTTTATACCTTCATTTTAATCTTTTCCTCCTTCACATTTCTGCTCATGCAAAAATTTGGGTCATTTCAATCCCACAATGCAATTGCCCATTGCCCATTGCCCGATTACCACGCTGGTGTCTGCAGACGCTGGGGATTGTACTAGAGTTCAAGGCCATCAGTCTCTGGTGTGAGATAACATCATCTGATACCGGCGTTGAGACAATTTTCCTTTCCCACTAGACACTTCAAAGGCCGATTGGCTGATAATTTCTAGGGCCACTTGAAACTTTGAAAGGGGTTATTGACTCCTATGTCCCAGTCTGGAGACAAAGAAGTTCTCACTAAAAGAGCCATTGAGCCTACTGGAATGATATCAAAGATCTTGCTGAATATTTTGGAGCTAATTCTAATTAACACTTTCATCTTCACCATGTTCTGCTATTCCTGTAGACTGACGAGCATCAGAGCTGAACTTCTATTTGATACAGGATTCCAACACCATTACGAGTCGGCATGTTGGTGTAGTGGTATGCTTTCTCACTTTGGGATGTAAAATCTTAATATGTGAGAGGTCCTGGATTCAAATCCTAGACGAGCCCATATATCTGACCAATGGAGAAAAGTGGCAAAAATTCTCCCAAATGATAGGGTTAATGAATGTTTAGTTTGAAATGTTGTAATATAAAATAAATCTGCAATTATTGAGGGTGGCACGGTTGGCTTAACAGTTAGCACAATGCCTTTACAGCACCAGCGATTGGGGCAGGGGTTCAAATCCCACGCTGTCTGTAATGAGTTTATACATTCTCCCTGTGACTGCATGGGTTTTCCCCAGGGGTGTATGTTAATTGGGTGTAATTTGGGTGTCACAGACTCATGGGCTGAAATGGCCTGTAACCGTGCTGTTTGTCTACATTTAAAATTAAAATTAAAAAAATAATAAATGTAAAATTTATTTAAATAGGAAACTTCCCCATGACCAGGTATTTTCCAGCAGTGGAGGTTCCCAGTTTAACTAAAGATCCAATTTTTCATGTCTATTCCATTGCATATTTTGTTAATGCCACAAATGTTTTTTGAGAATGTATTGCATCACTGAAATACAAATTCCTCAGTTTTTTTTGGAAATACTTTGCAATTGGTATTCTTTCATTTATTTCTGCTTTATGTGTTTTATATTAGTGAAAAGAAATAAGAAAATATTTGCCTCAACAGTTACTCAATTGTTCTGGAATAAGGGTGTATGTAAAGAAGAGGTATAATTTAACCATTACTGTTTCCTCTGAAGACTGCAACATTTTCCATATTATTGACTCAATCCAACCGAGAGGCAGTGAAGCACAAGTAAAATGGTGAGCACATAAAGCTCTGTGAAATATCTTTCTCACCCCATAAAATAATCACTGAAAACCTCAGAATACTGAGCCAGCCTTACATCCCAGATTTAAAACTGATCAATCATATTTCACAAGAGACATGTCTGCAATCTTATGTATATATTACTTTTTTATATATACAGATTGTTCAGACTATTATCCAAATCAGACTTATTGGAAAATCTAATTCTCAAAACAGATATTTTCCAGTTTATTTTATAGTACTCTTTTTTTTTTAGCTCATTACCAGAGAGTAAAATGTAGAATAGTACAGTAAGGTATTTTAGTTCAGTACTTTATTTTTTTTCACTCTCTCTCCCTTCTCAAATGATGATATCCTAGTTCTGTATATCCTTCATCAGGACTCCGAGTTATAATGACCAGAACTAGCCCTGTACTTTTTTTTCCTTTGAATTCATTCTGATGCATTAATATGTTTTTAATTGGCATCCAAAGCTCCAATATTCATCTTGTGGAATGAATTTTTCTCATTTTCCATTAGATTTTATGTTAATTACAAACAGACAAATTGACAAATACAAGCAGGGCTGCAATCTATTTCTATTTTTGTGAATAATTGGATCATATACAATTAAATATATTGGTTTCTTAAATTAATTGGTCAATAAATTTGGTTTAGAATCAATTTTATTGATTTCTAATGGCATCAAAGTCACAGAGAGAATTATGTAAATCACAATAGAATCATGCCTAGTAGGATTTAAATTAGATCTATCTGAAGGAAAATTAGTATAACACAGCAGGAGGTATTGAACCTTGTTATAATCTTATATAATTTTAAGATGATGTGCTTAATATACAGTACACAAAACAGGTAATGGTTTATCAACATATCTTGTTTAATTGAATCTTATTAAGTTGATTTGGTCAAATATACTTTGCTTGTCATATAGTCAATCATATATTATGACTGGATAAACTTCAGTGTGGCACACAATGATGTGGGAATAATTATTGAATTCACTCTTCTTTTTCATTCTTTGCAAACTAGTGGGATTGTTCCTTTTGTTATCATTCTATATTTATAATGTTCAGGTATTGGATATTCATTTGATAATTCACTTGAATTGACAAATTGTTGAAGCAGTCAGACATTTTTTTCTGTGTATTTTCATTGCTATATTCTCCAATGTTCTCCACATTGCTCCCACCCAAAAAAAACTACATTTTTCCAGAAGATATTGTTATTTAGTACTTTCAAATGATCTCCTATCTCTCAATTTTCATTGGTTCTATTGAAATTCAGGTTTCTTTATTTTACTCATGTCTTTTAGCATTGTTCTTTCCATCAGTATATTGACTATACTTGTGGAAAACTACCTAAAATATTTCTAATATTTGAAAAATTCTCTAACCTATGACTCAGTTTCAGAACCTTCTCCTTCCTTATCTTTTACTTTAGATATAAAAGCTTTACATCCATCTCACTCATGGTTCCTTTTTAGGATTGTTAGATTTTTTTTGTTTTTCTTTGTCTTTTTTTTCTCTCTTCATTGGAGGAGAGTCAATATCTCTTATCACATTTGATTCTCTACATATTTCCATTAATTCCCTCCAGATTCAACCACTGAATCACACACTGAAACATTTTTATTCCTAAGCTCCTTGCAACTATGTTCCCCACAAGCTTCTCTTCTTTTGTTTCACAATTATCCCCTCACACACCTTTGCTATCCATTTCTTTCCATCTCAATAAAAAAACATCATTAATCTTTAATCATGTTGTTCCACCCATCTACTGCTACCCAGTACAAGTCTACTACACGAACACACATACACACACAAGAACATATCTTTCAAGGCAAAGTTGAACTGGACAGATGCAGTTATGGGAAATAGCTCTTTGATGTATACTTTGAACAATCTTTGCTAGCCTTCCACATTTTTAACATAAAAGTTACCCTCGTTCTTTTTTTATGTTACAATACATTAAATAGCATAATGTTAACAAATATGTTTGCATTTTGGTGTGCATCCTGTACTTAATCAGTTATGAATCACAAAGTGGTTTTGCTTGTGATGTTAAACAACCAGAGAATTGTATCCCATTTGGTCTTTGAAAAGTAGCCCTGCTTATAAATGTGCAATATATAGTAAATATTCACATTTTAAACATTTTCTGAATAATAATTCAACATTGTCCTTAAAAATTGTTTATCAGTCCTCAAAGTCATAGTGAAACCGTCTGCTTGTCATTAGCAAAGCCATTGTGCTCTTGCTGATTTTCATGAAAATATTCCAAACAAATTCAGTAATATTTGAGGTCGATTTTCCCATTTTTTAAATGTTATTTGCTGTCAATAGCTCTGTAGCGACAGCCGGGGGGGGGGGGGAATAGGGATTCACGTTCGAATCACCCCCACAATGCCAGCATCCCAGGGGTCCACGCTAAGATGGTGCTTGTCCCCCTCCACCTCAAGGACGAAGCGTGTGAGCTGAAAAGCGTGTCGGGAGTGTCATGACATCACTTCCGGTTTTGCGGCTGCTGAACTGGAAGTGACATAAAAGTGGTCTGAAAAAGAGAATAAAACAGTTCCTTGCTCATCCCAATGAGAGTCAGGCATTTTCCTCGGCAGTCTGCCTCTAGAGCCACATGTAATGGAGGATTTAGACCAGCTTATGCAAGAAGGGATGCAGTTGCATCACAAGACATGATCTAAATTCCACCATGGGGCCCAGGGATGCAGTTGAATAGGACGACATAATCTAATTTACACTATGAGGCCCAGGGATGCATATGAATTAGTAGATACATCTAAATTCCACCATGAGGCCCAGGATGCAGTTGCATCCGAAGTCATGATCTAAATTCCACCATGGGGCCCAGATGCATATGAATCAGTAAGACATTGTCTAATTTCCACCATGAGGCCCAGAGATGCAGTTGTCTTTTGTTGGTCGCAGACTGTCAGGAGACCTTGAAGATTATGAAATCATTTATTCAAAGAGATAAGCTATGAAGTAAACAACTTTTGGGTAATATAAGCCATGGTCCCACTGCTGAAGTTTGAGACTCTCCGAGAGATGGCAACATCTCTCAGCAAGAAGAAGAACTTCTAGACTCCAACCAACATCCTGGTCGGGGGAGGTGGAGAAGCTGCTACCAGCGCCCAAACAACCTACTACAAGTTTGCAGTCGTGGCCTCGCTTCGGCAGTTGGGACCAGTCCAGGCATTGATAAGTTTAATTGGGAAGGGGTTTCATATTGTAGTTTGAATTCAGCTTTAGATTTAGTAATAAAGACTTGTATAAACTGAACTGCTCTCGGTGTGTGTGTCTGTTTTCTTTCAGTAGCTCAAACACTGTGACCAATCTAAAATGAACAAAGTGAGAAATACAAGTTTACCCAGGACAGCACCGCAAGCTCAACAAACTTTCTAGTACTGCCAATGGTTTTACCATCAACCAGGCTAACCAGCCAATTACATTGAAGAATTACTGCAGCCATCAAACCCAGAAATAGTAAGTGTTCTACATTTCACAACATAAAGACTGGAATAAACTTCATTAAATTGGAGCAGAAGCAAAAATATCAAAATGATAATTTAGATTTTTTTTAAATCCTTCTAAACTGGCACATAATTTTTATTTAAAGAAAAGACTACATTTTTTTTGGTCAGATATGTGAAATTGAAATTATACCTTAAATTACAATTGCAAAGTCTCTTATGTGCTGCACAATAAAACATTTCCTGTAAGTTATAGTGAGAGTAGTTTTTATATATCTAAAGTACTTTTTCATTTCAAAATTTTTACAGACATTAAAATAGGGTCTCTTCAAACACTAACAGAAATTGTTTTGCAGAACCTGCCTTACGACAGGCAAAAGCAACTTTTATATAATATTACATTTTTTGTATTATTACCTAACAATAAAGGCATCTGGAACCATTGCCTGGAGAATGCTGTAACAGAACTTGCTGTGGGGCGACAGAAATTAGTGGCAAATAATGCACGCTCAATTTCACTTCAACGTCTTGATGACATATTCAGAGCCAGCACTTGAGAGCCATGCACTGTCAGAGGACCCCATGATCTGAATCAGCCATTAAATTTACACTCTACTTTCCTTTTTCAGGTGAATAGAAAAGATCCTGTTTACAATTAGAATAAGAGGAGTTTTCCAAGACTTCATTATATGTCAGCTGAAATAAAATCATTTAATTTTTCCACTTATCCAAGAATTACCTGCGTGACTTTGCCAAGTGTAATTTGCTGATCCCATTGCTATTTGCAACTATGTTTTAACTAATGTTCATTTTTTTTGTAAATTGATTTGGGGTTCTCTGCAAATTCTAAAATGCACAGTATAATGTATAATTCATTTTTACATTATTTTACATTTGTAGTTTGCATGAGGTCAACAACTTGCTTTGAATAACAGGCCTTACTTCTATTTAAAATTAAAACAGCTATTTATAAAAGCAGGCTTCCAGATATAAAACAGTATGGGTGTATCTGTCCTGCACCAAACTGCTCTTAATTTTTCATACTTGTTAAACTTATGTATTATTAATAAAATATATTCACCACTGAGGGCTTATTAGAATTTCATTAAATCAGTGTCATATGTAACAAGGAATTCTCTGCTTGCATATGTATAAGGTAGTTATACAAAGTTTTTGCATGTAAATGGTCTAATTTTCAACATGAAAGGTCCCAAATGGATTATATAACATGTATGGAACAGCTCTCTGGATTGTGCTGTCATCAGTTCTGAATATATATTTGGAGGTAGATTTTTTGACACATCATCAGAAATAAAAAATTTAAAAATAACAGAAAGATCTACAATAGGCATTAGTCAGGTGAAGATATGTTAGGGTGCATGTATTTCCCTTTCAAATCAACTCAGAATTATTAATATAACACAGCAGCCTAATACAGCTCTGTCTTCTGAGTGTATTATATCTTTAAGCAAAAGTAAGTTATATATTTGTTCCTAAATATAATCAATTATACCAAGAAATATTGTACATTTTGGATCGGATTTAAGTAACTATACACAGAAATAAATGTTGGTGTCATATCTGCACAGATGTTGTCAATTGACCTTGGGATTCTTAATTCTGTTTTAACTACAGAATTAATATAAAATAGAACCCCTTCTAAACAGATAATTTTACTATATTTTGATCTTCATCACTTCAAGACTAGTCAACAGTCTTCAGAATTTCAAATCAGATTAAAATTGTTTCTTCCCCACAATCTGATATTGCTAATTGCCAACTGAAATTTATCCCTTAGGGTCCATAAATAGCAAGAAAATGAAGAGAAAATTGATGTGCAGGTGAAAAAGAGAAAATTGCCGACTACAGAGAAAGAAGAAGGGGAATTGGACAGATGGGTTTGCCCTGGGAGCAATCAAGGATCCAATCAGTTAAATATTCTCCTTCTGTGAAATAAAATAAGAGTAATGTGTGTCTTTTGGAATATTTATTGTGCATGGCAAGGAAAGAAACAACTGAGGTTTTGGTAAATATACATCAGCAAGGTTATTTTTTTGCATGATGCCAGAAATCAAACATCAGATTCAAGATTCATTTTATTGTCATGTAATAAAACAGAAAATGTAATATTACACAAAATTCTCTTTAGTCTGCCATAAGACAAAGAGTCACCATTAGCATTGTTTGGTGCCCCTTATGGGAAGAGAAAGAGAAGTAAAATAGAGTCCCTTTAGAGTCACTGACTGTGGATTCTCCTCCAATGCTCTCACAGCTTCTGCAGCTCCACCAATGGCAACCTGAGCTTCAGATCCAAACCTCTAATATGATCAGGAAGCCTTCTGCACCTGAGAACCTTTGGGAGCCCTTCTTGCTCTCATCACCCTCTTGAATCCTGGTTTTGATACCAAGTTCCCATGAGCCAGTCTCTCAAGCAGCCTGCAGCTTTTGAGGGTTCTTTAACCATGTCACTAGCCATCCACAGACTATGTGGATGCTTCAGCTGCTCAGTTGCTCACTGGTCCAGTGCCATAGTCATCTCCTAAGCTTTGCTTTCTCAGTGGTGGATGTTTCACCACATTTCTTGTTCCCTGCACCAGTCTTCTGCTCCTCTAGTATCTGCAACTCCTTGAGGCTGCACCCAAGCATAAAAACACCAGTGGCCACTTTAACAGGCCACTGAAGCATGTACGGAGCTGTTGGCATTAGAGCCATGCAAAGGAATTCTGAGAAACCTGACGAGCCATGCGCTTGACCTCTGCTACACCAATGCCTACAGAGCCATCCCACTAGGGCCAGTGCTACCACTAGGAGAATTAGGCAGCCGCCTGTAATAATAGTGATCATGTGAGCAATGAAACTAGCAAGGCCTTAAGGATTATAGTTCCTGTTTGATTATTCTTTGCTGCCAGCAGGGGCTAACACAGAGCAAAAGACTGCAGTATGAGAGATCTGTAATGGAGGCTTGCAGCCTCATGGCATGCCTCAGGGGCTGTTTACAACAACTGTTTACAAAAGGTAAATAACCTTTTTCTTCATCCATGTGTTGTCTAAGAACTCACACATATGAATACAATATGAAGCATGGTGTCAGAAGTGGGATGAAGGAAATACTTTAAAAGGAAAATCTGAAGTCAGCAACTAATCAGTGAAGAGAAAATAACAAAATGGAAAAATGGAAGGATTACATCCACCAGCGAAACTTCAGTTGACAGGTAATGTGGCTGAAAATTGGAACAGATTCAAACAAAGATGAAACACTGAGACAGCTGAGAAAAAAAACATATTGGATGGATGGCCCAACATAAAGCAGGACTGCTCACCTGAAACTGCAGATTACTGGAACTGCAGGACAGAACTATCAATGGTTGAAGACATCATCAACAAAGGAAGTAAAATCCTTATCCCAAAGAGTCTGAGAAAAGAGATGCTAAAAAGGTTCCATGGGGGACATCTCGGAATTGAAAAGTGTAAGAGACGAACACAAGAGGTGATATACTGGCCAAGAATTAATGATGATATAACAAATGAAGTGTCAAACTTTACAACATGCTGGAAATATCAAGTAAGCAATCCTGCAGAACCACTATAGCCACACCCAGCACCATACAGAAGGTAGGCACTGACCTATTTGAATGTCAAGGGAAGGATTATCTTGTAGTCACAGACTCCCTGTATCCAAAGGTGTGTAAATTGAACACCACCACTGCAGATGCTGTAATAACAGGTATGAAAGCCATATTCTCCAGACATGGCATGACAAGCGAAGTCTTCACAGACAATGGACCTCAGTTTTGCAATTCAAAGTTCTGACAGTTTGCCAAAGAGTGGGACTTTGTACATACCACGTCAAGTTCTCATTTTCCACAATCCAAAGATCTAGTGGAAAAATCTGGACAGACAGTGAAAAGTCTGATGAATAAGGAAGAAGACAGTGGAACAGACTTCTACCAGGGCATGCTGGTATATGACACAATGCTGCTCACATGTGGTATATCACCAGCACAACTCCTTATGGGTTGTTATGGGACGTAGGCTAAGATCAAACCTGCCCATTCAGTAGAACCTCCTAAAAACAAAAAAAGAGGGAGAAAGTGAGGAAATTCAAAGAACAACAGAAAGAAAAGCAAAAATATTACTTTGATGGAGGAAAAAAAAACTACCGGAACTCTACACTGGTGACAAAACGAACTTATGGACTCAGAAGGGAACTGCCCTTAGTGAAGTCCAACCAAGATCATACACCATTCAGACAGATGAAGGTGCTGTTCTGTGAAGAAATCATCGATATCTTCAAATGGGACCAGCCACAATAGGTGGAAAGATGGATACTGTTAAACAACCTGAATACACATCTGAGAAGACATCGTCTGAGGCAACAACTCAGATTCAAGGACAATCAATTAGGAGATCATCAAGACACGTGAATCCTCCTAAGAGACTCGTAGATCCAATTTAAAGACTCCAGTTATAGAATGAAGTAGTGCTATCTTATTCTCTCTTCAACTTTTAGTGTATGTAAATGTGAAAACAGAAAACAAGTTTAAAAAATGTTAACAATGTAGATAATAATGAAAATGTAAGTTCCTGGTATTAAAGTTAAAATTGCAGTGTTATACAAAGAAAACATGTTAGTTAAAAGTAAGCTTCTTTTGTTTTAAAAAAGGTAGATGTAATGATAGAGATCATGGGCGTAATGCAACTGAGAAGGCCTTAAGGATAATAATTCCTGTTTGATTATACTTGGCTTCGAGCAGGGGCTGACACAGAACAAGAGACTGCAGTATGAGAGGTCTGTAATGAAGGCATGCAGTCTCATGCCATGTCTCATGGACTGTTTACAACAACTTTAAACAACCTTTTCTTTCATCCATGTATTGTTTAAGAACTCACACATACGAACACAAGATGAAATACCGCCCAGGGTGAAGACCTCAGAGGGGTTGGAGACAGGATGGCCAGACGCTCTATGCGTAGGGGCAAAATGTGAAAAATTACTGTGTACTTATTATTAGTTGGCGTCCCTTGGTCCGTTGGCTGGCCGGGTGCGACCATCTTTATTCCTTTGCACATGTACAATGGCTGACTAGTGCATGTGCAATGGATTTTAAGTACCAGGGATGGCAGGTGCATGCATGGCCCCCAGACAGGGGAATACTTAGCGCTGCTATGCGCAAATGCATAGTTCTGCCATGGATGGCAGAACATGGAAGGTAGGTAGGTCAGAATAGTGGGGAGGAGGGGGGGAGGCCAGAATAGAGAGGAGGTGGAGGCCAGAACAAAGGGGGCAGGGGGGAGAGGCAAGAACAGATGTGGGGAGGGGGGAGGCCAGAACAGAGGGAAGGGGGAAAGAACAGAACAGAGGGGAAGGTGGAAGGCCAGAACGGGAGGGGTGTAGGAAGACCAGAACAGAGAGAAGGGTGGGAGGCCAGAACAGAAGGGAGGGGGAGGCCAGAAAACAGGAAAGGGAGGAGGACAAAACAGAGGGGAAAGGAGAGGCCAGAACAGAGGGGTGAGGGAGGCCGAAGGGGAGACCAGAACAGGGTAGAGGGAAAGGCCATAACAAAGGGGTGGGGGAAGCCAGAACAGAAGGGAAGGGGAGGAGGGTGGGAGGCCAGAACAGAGGTGAAGGTGGGAGGCCAGAACAGAGAGGAGGGAGGGAAAAGCCAGAACAGAGGAGTAGGGGAGGCCAGAACAGAGGGGAGGGTGTAAGCCAGAACAGAGGGGAAGGGGAGTTAGGGGGGAGGGGGAAGTCAGAACAGAAGGGAGGGGGGAGGGAGCCAGAACAGGGGTGCAGAACAGAGGGAGGGGAGGCAACAACAGATGGAAGGGTGGGAGGCCAGACAGAGGGGATGGAGGGGCCAGAACAGAGAGGAGGGGAGAGGCCAGAAGTGAGAGGGATGGGGAGACAGGTGGGCCAGTTGGCATGGGCCTACCAGTAGAGGCAAGGGGAACCCTTTACAAAATCAAAATTCTTTACCAAGGCAAAGGGGGAACTTCGTCAAAGAGAATCAAAGTGGGTGGTCGGTGGGGAATCCTTTGGCACATAATATTAATATTTTAAAGATGATTCATAAAATATTAATACAGATAAAATATAGCTAAATGAATACAGGTAACTGAAACCAATTTATATTTGATTTATTATGTATATCTTGTGGTGGCTACACACACAAATAAAAATATATAGTATCTTTTCCACTCCACTCATGACCATCACAACTCACTGTGCACACACATCACATGAGAATGAGTGATCGTGTCAGCCTTGTATCAAGCAGTAGCTCAATAGAGTCAGTCTTACCCCATCAGTTTTTTGTGCTAATTTTGCCGTGTGCTACTCAAAAGAAGACACACACGCGTAGTATAGTCAAGTTAAGCTCTGAGTTTTAATAGGGCTCAGGTCTGACTTTTATACTTGCACTGTTCCCACCATGGCCTCCCTTGGCTGACATCACAACATGCATAACAAAAGTGGGTTTCCCATGTGCAGGTACTTCCCTGCATAACAATACCCTTCTTCTCCATGCGCTGTCGGTGTCTGTTAGCTACACAGCAAGGCCAGCACCATTTTGGGGTCACTAGCCTTTAGGGTGTCCTTGCCATTCACCCGCTGGTTCGCTTGTTGGGGCCAGTGCCGATGCACGGGCTGTTGGCCTTTGGTTGCGCTCACCACCCGGAGCACCAGCACCATCGTTGTGGTGACGGGCCGCCACACTCATATATTTATTGTGTTGTGTAATTAGTTTATGAATAGATATCTGGGTTGAGCTTGCACAGCACCCACAACATACCTCTATTGAATTTCAGGAAACTATGTGAAAATGTAGAAATGTCGTGTTTTTAAGATAGCTACAAAAATAAGTTTTTCTCAGTCAAGAAGCTCCCAAAGAACAGGGTATAAATTTAAAAACTAACGAACCTCCCATACAGGAAACAATTCTCACCTCTTGTACAGAACCCCCACGCTCCAAATATCCTGATGCTCGCCTGATATCTTTAATTCTTTCTTTCTTCTTTGGCTTGGCTTCGCGGACGAAGATTTACGGAGGGGTACGTCCACGTCTGCTGCAGGCTCGTTGGTGACTGACAAGTCCGATGCGGGACAGGCAGGCACGGTTTGCAGCGGTTGCAACTGACTACTGATTCTAATTTCAAGGGCTGCAATAAGCATCCAGCATCACTCAGTCCCTGGTTGATATTGTTTCTGTCCAGAAGTTTTGCCCATCATTGTTAATTTTAATAATTTAAAATTATAGTGAAACTATCCATTTGCATGTGTTAATTGTAAACCAGAAATCAGACAGGCAGAGAACGGATATTGATGGTACTGAGAGCAACCCTTCCAGACTTCTGTTGATTTTTATATACAAGACGGATGCCTCTTAATTATGACTTGTACGTGAGAATAAATGACTGATAACAAATCATTTCCCTCTCTTTAGGACGAGGATATGCAAAATGTAAAATTTAAGTTGTAACAATACATTCAAAGAAATGATATCCAATTTGTATGCAGGAAAAAAGCCTTAAATATTGTACCCTGTGACCGTGTTCTTTGAATGAGACCAAACAGTCTTAGTGAGGTGACCTTGTCTACCCAACACTACAGATTGCTCATTCCCGCTAGCATTATTCAAATAAAGTCTGTTTGAATTGTACTGTGTGGCTTGGTTGTACATCTTTGTACCTTGACAGGAGCACAACTATCACAAATAGGTTTGATAAATGCTATCACTTTGAATAGTCAGGCCTGTGAACAGTTTCAATGATTGTTGATAAAAGATATATAATGTTTTAATTTAATTGTTTCATTATTAGCTTTGTTGTTTAGTGCTGTCTTTTGCATTTTATACACTCATGGCTTTTTTAAATCTTTTGTTAACTGTTAATGCAAAATACTTTTTACACTAATATATTTTATATTGTGTAAGATATAATTGAGCTGCAAAGTTTGTGAAAATCTAGGTCTGTAATTTAGCCTTAGTCTTTCTTGAGAATTTAAAGTAAATTTAGCAATTTTGTGCTTTTAATTTTTTTCTACAAAACATGTTTTTTAAAATCAAATTTGGCATTTTTGGGGGGCGTGCAAGTAGTTGGCCTTCCCTAAGGTGCAAAATGGTCTGGCCCTGCATCCCACAACCGTACTTCAGCAATTCTGATCAACTGATTGTACTTCGACTCCTGAGAACTACAGCACCAGTGGTGAAGATGGTGAAAATATGGACGAGGGAGGTAGAGGAGCATCTTCAGGACTGCTTTGAATCAGTGGACTGGACCATATTCATGGACTCATCCTCAAACTTGAATGAATAAGCTACAGATGTCACTGACTTCATCAATATCTGCATGAATAAGTGTGTGCCCACTACCAGAAGCCATGGATGAATCAAAAGACTTGAAACCTGCTGAGGATGAAATCAAGGGCATTTAAGGCTGGTGATCCAGATCTCTAGGGGAAGTCCAGCTATGACCTTTGGAAGGCAATCTCAGCAGCAAGAGACAATTCCGAGGGAAGCTAGAGACAGAGTCAAATACTAGCCAGCTATGGCAAAGTTTGAGACCATTGCATCCAACAAGATGAGGCCAAATACAATAAATGGCTGTGATGCTTCACTAACCAATGAGCTCAACACTTTGTATGTTTGCTTTCAGAAGGAGAACTCAGTGGTACCTATGTAAATCCCTGCAGAATCTGATGACCTTGTAATATCTGTCTCTGAGGCCAATGTCAGAACATCCTTCAAAAGGTGAACCCTCGTAAGGTGGCAGGCCCTGATGGTGTACTTTGCAGGGTACTGAAAATCGGTACCAGTCAATTAGCTGGTGTTCATGGACATTATCAATTGCTCATAGCTGCAGTCAGAGGTTCCCACCTGCTTCAAAAGGACCTCAATCATCCCAGTGCTCAAGAAGAGAAAAGTGAACTGTCTTGATGACTCACATCAACTGTGATAAAATACTTTTGAGAGGTTAGACATGACAAGAATGAACTCATACCTAAGTAAAGGCCTGGACCCACTGCAATTTGCCTAATGACACAATCTCTCCACAGCCAATGCAACATCACTGACTCTCCACTCAACTCTGAATCACCTAGATAACAGCAACAAATACATCAGGCTACTCTTAATTGACTACAGCTCAGTTTTCAACTCCATCATACCCTCAGTACTGGTCAACAAACTCAAAAACCTGGGCTTCTGAACCTCCCCCTCCCCCTTTTGTCCTCCCCATCAGAGATCACAGTCACTATGAATCGGGAACATCTCCTCCTCATTTACGATCAACACAGGTGCATCTCAAGGATGCATGCTTAAGCCAAATGCTCTACTTGCTCTACACCCATGACTGTGTGGCTAGACACAATTCAAATACCACCTACAAATTTGCCAATCATGTCATGGTTGTTGACAGAATCACAGATGGCAAAGCACATAGCATAGAAGAGGGAGATAGATCTGCTAGTTGAGCGGTGTCACAACATCCTTGTATTCAATGTTAGCAAAACCAATGAGCTGATTGTGGACATCAGGAGGGGAAAATCAGGACATGAACCAGTCCTCATTGAAAGTTCAGAAATGGAAAGGGTTAAGAACATCAAATTTCTGGGTGTCAACATTCTCTGAAGATCTGTCCTGGGGCCTCCATGCTGATGTGCTGCTGGGGTTGTTGTAACAACAGCACTGCCATTGGTACGGACCCAGGGAGAGTGGGTAGGGGAGACACTGTGCTCCCCCGCAGAGTCCTATGCCCAGTCCTACTGGTGACAGCTCCATGCAGCCTTTTAACAGCTTGTTAAAAGAACTGACAGTGTTTTATTTAAAATCTTGCAACAGCATAGTCTAGGCCCAAGATGACGCTGCCTGTGTTTGGCAGCAGCTTTGAGAGGTTGCAGGCTCTGGGGAAGAAGCAAGCTGTCACAAGGTACCAGAAATGGGGAGAACAACCCCCATTGGGAAGGAGAAGCAGAGAGATGACCCCATAGGGCAGTGACCATGGCAGCATACTAGCGACAGACTCAATGACTGAAGGATCCACCCAGGCTTGCGGGCGGTTGATGACTTGCAAAGGACCCCCTCAAAAAGTAGGCTACTGAAGGCTGGCTCATGGGAATCAGATATTAGAACTCAAATTTAAGAGGGCAAGGAGGACACTCAAAGGACCCTGGGCGCTGAAGGCTTCCTCATTGTATTAGAGGTTTGGATCTGGGCTAGGGTTGCCAATGGTTTGAACTGAACTCCAGTCTTGTGCAACTGCAATGGCTACAGGATTAATGGGGGAGGGGGGGGGGGAAATCAATGGACATGGTGACTCGGTGGGGGGGGGGGGGCGGGAGGGGTGGGGTTTATTTTGCTTCTCTTTCTCTGACTGTAAGGGGCACCAGGCCATGTTAATGCCAAATCTTTGTCTGCCATATGACAGACTAAAAGCAATTTTGTGTAATATATTATATTACATGACAATAGTATCTGAAATAATATCTGATCATTTCCCACTTCTTTGTCCATTCTCCTAATCTATCTGTCTTTCTGCAGCCTTTCCATTTCCTTATCATTACCTGCCCCTCC